>NC_043716.1:27449868-27744076 GCF_006229205.1 Suricata suricatta
ATGGGTGGTGGGTGGGAAGAAGGGAGGAGGGAAGGAGAGAGGGAGGGGGAGGAAGGGAGGGAGGGAGGGAGGAGGGAGGGAGCGAGTAGGTGGGAGGGAGGAAGGAAGTGGAAGAAAGGGAGGAGGTGGGTGAAGGAGGGAGGAGGGAGATGGGAGAGGCAGAGGATGAGTCCAGTCCAGTGAGAGAGAACTTGTAACTGGCTCAAGGCAAAGGAGAGAGGGTAGAGAGAGGGAGGGCTCCGGCCTCAGCTCTTTCCCTTTCCCATAAAAGCTGCCGCTCTCAAACATCCGGCACGGAGGACACACTTCGGTTAATCAGACATCTCGAGCTGCATCCCGACCCTGGAGTTCAGTGGACTTGAACCTCAGCACTACAGGTCATTTCTTGAATGGACGGGTGTATGCGCTACATTCTCTGTAGGGATCCTCCCACCTCCCCTCAAGTGCGGCCCCCTCTAGAGCCCCGGGAGATGAAGACACTCACCTGGGAACTGATAGCCATAGCTAGGAGCAAATCCAGGGTAGCCGCGGCCATAGGTTGCCACAAAGTTGGGGTAGCCTTGAACACAGAAGAAAGATCACAGTTGCATTAGTACAGCTGCCTCAAGTCTGAGGGGGAAATCCCAGGGAGGCCAGAAATGAGGACAGCCTGAGTTATTTTCCCCGCACATAATAATTTGTTTCCTATGAGGGTCTTTACCCAGCACCTGGGTCACCTCTCTCCTGTGGCCGGGGGTACTGCTGTCAGCTTGCTGGTAATTAACCTATATTTGGGCAGACAGACCCCCAAAGCCCACGCAGTTTCTGGAACCTTCCTGGAACCAGAGTAAATGCCACGCGTTAGCACCAAACACAGGGCGTACGCCTGGATCTGACATTTGGAGAGCTTACCCTGAATGTACTTTACTTTAAAGCTACTGACAGTAGGAGATTAAAGTCCTTGTAATGCCTCCTCCCAGCCAGCACCAGACAAAGCACGAGCGCTTGGGGAGTGAGAGTTTAGAGGCAAAACTCAGGGCTGACCCCGTGCCTCTGGATAAACACTGGATTAAGAAGCCATGGCCCAGGGGAGGCAAGTCCCAGGGGCTTATGTCCAGGCACGAACCCCCAAAGGGTGCCACAGCATCTTCCCAAGGCCCTCCGGGAATGGTGAGGTTCTGGCTGTGTTAAAATGCACACCAGAAGTGTGGCCCCCGCCCCAAAGCCTTGTGCCACCTGTTTTACCAGGCATTTCACAGACGGCGTATTTTCCATTTGATCTCAGCAGATCACCCGGGGGTGACTGGTAACTATGGGGTGCCTGTGGAAACTGCTACCAGGTTGGGCGTGGGGTGCGTTGGAAACGAATGGAACATTCTGGGGCTGCTCCTCTATGATATGTTATGCAACCCCCAGTGAGCAGCCACTTGCTCTCAACCCTGCACTGTGCTTGCTCGGGTCTCTTCACTATTTACTACCTCTCGACCCGGGCTACCAGGGAGGCTGGCATGTAGCCTGGTTGGGCAGATTCTACCCACGTCTACACCCCCGCTCCCTTCCCACCAGGCCCACTCTGCCTCCCTCCACTCAACGTATTGGACTCTTTGTACACTCATGCTCTTCAAATACCCCCATGGCCAGGCCACCCTCACCACCACCCAACCACCAATAGCTGACTTTTGCTTTGACCTCTGAGGTAGGTGTCTGTGGTTGTTTTTCGCTGCCCAGCACCTGAACCCCTTTTCTGTGTCTGAGTCTTTGAGAGAGAGGCCTGCCTCCCTTCATGGAAGCAGGCAAGGGCCCTTGCTCTCTCTGAGTTAGGCAGCTGGGAAGTAGGTCGTGAGCCTGTGTTTGGCCAACAGAAGACTTTCTTGGGTCCGTTTCTGGGGCTAGTGGGGCAGAGGAGGAGGCAGTAATGCAGAATTTATTCTGAAGGCAGGAGCGTGAGCCCTGCACCCAGCGGAGGCGTCCTGACCAGGTGGATCCTGGGTTGCGCCGACCGCCCCGCTCACTAGTGCCTGCCTACTCTCCAGTCTTCCTGGCAGTTCGGTGTGTCGACAAGCCGCTTCCAACAGCCTCCTTTTTTTTTTTTTTTTTTTTTTGCTTCTAGCAGCCAGAGTTGTTTCCACCACAACGCGGGCAGGAAGTTGCTTTCATGGGTGGGGTTTATGACAATCTCCATGCCCTCCAACCATGAGGCAGCAATGTCCGTGAAGTTCTGTTCAGCAGCTTAAAGGCCCACTGACAGGGGCTCGAGAGTCTCATCACCCACGTCCTAGGGGCACCTGGACGTGTCACAAGCATCTGCTGCCCTGCAGTGCGGGCTCAGGGAATGGATTATGCAGGAGGTTCCATCTTGAATGCTCTCCGGGGGTGTGAGAGGTATAGTTTGCTGGTCTCCCTCTGCCTGTTCATAGAGCCGGGATGCCTTAGAGGTCCAGGGATGGGACCTGCGTGTGTCCCGTCTTCACTTGTCCAAGTCTGCTGGTGTCATAACTTCTGTTCTACCTGTGGATCTGCCATTAGACCCAGAAGACAGGCTGGCCCTTGCCGGCATCAGGGGACTTGGGTTCCACGCTTGCCTCTGGTCCAAGGCCGTGGCCTTGGTGGTGGTGGTGGGGTAGCTTCCTTGTCCTCTGACGGCTCGAGTCCTGCCATCCATACAAAGCTCTGCAAAGTCCCCTGAAGTACGGATGGGCCCAAATTCTCAACTGAGACCAGCTGTGGCGCCCTTCCCTTCCCTTGTCTTAGGCAGAGCCTCTGCAAATTTGCAGTCACCACTCACTGGTCAACTGACCTGTTTCTACCTCAAAAGGGCCTTGTCATGGGCTCTTTCCCTGGGTGTTTATTTCCCAGCGCTCGGTGTCTTGCTGGCGGAAGGCTGCCCACACAAGTCAGGATGCCCTGGTGGCTCTGCGCAGACTGCCGAGGAGAGGGGAGTCCACACGTGACCCATGGCACCCAGTGTGGAAATGCACATGGGGACAGAGGAGGAGGGACGGAGCCTGAGACCCAATGCCTGAAGCAGACACACATCAGCGGCTTCTCCCCTGGTATTTATTTCATGGCTGGCCAGCTCAGTTCTCCTCCAAATTAATCACCTGCTATCAAATCAGATCTTTCATGACTAGATTTCTTAAACCATTATTTCAACAATATTGATAAACGGATTATATGCAAACAGCCAAACCGCTGCTGCCTAGGGGCTTTCCTGGTGAAAAATGACTCCTTTGCCTCTAATTTCGAGGCATGAGGGGTCTGAGATATTTTAATCTGACAGCGGAAGTGTAGGCCCATGTGTCATCTTCAAGACTCCTTTGGGGTTGGGGGGTGACGATGGGGGGTGGGGGAGTGTGGCACACCCAGCCCCTCCCTGACTCGGGCCACCAGTACCATTCCAGATCTGCTTTCTTCCAGGCATAGGCGACAGTCTTCAACAAGAAGGAAGCCAAGCATGGTCAAGCTCACCCCATTTTGGGGCCTCACCCCAATCTTCCTGGCCATGTCAGTATTGTCTCCTGCACAACCACGATGAGAATTTGGCACCTGCCGGAGTAGGGGGATCTTACCTCCACCCTGCCATTGTGAACATCCGCTGGTCAGGCAGATGAAATCATAAATTTATAATACAACATTACTTCAATTTTCCTCTTCATTTACTGCTGTGCAGCCCAGCTCTGCTCCAACGGCTCACCGCCCCAGCCTCCCAGGGAAATTGGCTGGCTGCATATGAATAGCACATTAGAGCTCACCGGTGTGGCTGCTCCATCAAGCCGTGTTACCATGAGGTGACCCGGCCGCCACTTCCATTAGTAGCAGGGCCCCTCCCGCACTGGCCGTTCCACCATTTATTTGCTCCAGTGCTCTGGACGCCTGATCAATCCCACAGTAATTATCTCTTGTCACTAAAGGAAAAACTAAACCTGCTGCCTGGATGACCCCCTTTCTGGCAGATGGGCTTTCTACTGTGGAAAAGAAAGAAAGGAAAGAAAGAAAAGAAAGAAAGAAAGAAAAGAAAAGAAAAGAAAAGAAAGAAAGAAAGAAAGAAAGAAAGAAAGAAAGAAAGAAAGAAAGAAAGAAAGGAAGGAAGGAAGAAAGAAAAGGAAGGAAGGAAGGAAGGAAGGAAGGAAGGAAGGAAGGAAGGGGAAGGAAGGAAGTCATTTGAACCTGCCAGTCAGATCATTTCGGGGCCCCCTTTTGGGGACGCGTGGGCAGAACTGTCCAAGCTGTGGTTCCCAATCTTTGCTCCGACTCTGGAAGACGTTTGCTCCAGGCCTGGAATATGTTTGCATTGCAGGTTGGGCACATGACTCATCCTCTCCCGGGCTCTGTGACTCAGCTATTCAGTCACGGAAAACTGCTCCCATCAGGCCCCCGACTTGAAAGAGACAAGAAAAGGGCTGCTTATCCAGGGACCTGCCCGAGTGTGACCTACGTGCTACGTGGGATGTGGAGCATTGCCTGGGGCACCGCGTTGGCTCAGTGAAGAATGCATCCAGATGTAACATTGGTGCCTGAGCCCTTCCCATGCCAGGACGTGAAGGCCAAGGTCTACCGAGATGCTCAGACCCCGAGCCCCAGGAGTATCTTGAGGCCCATGCTGTCCAATTCAAATTTACGTCTAAATTACGATGAAAACCCCAGCTCTTCGGCCGTAGGAGACACATCTTCAATGCTCAGAGCTAGCAGCTACCATCTTGGGCAGCACAAATATAGGCTCCTTCCACCATCACAGAGAGTTCTGGTACACTGTGCTGTGCTAGAAGGAAAAGGAAGGGGTAGATCTGGCGTTTCCTGCCCATCGGGAAACAGGTAGACAAATGGAGACCTTCTTGGGAAGGACCTCAACAGATATTCTGGGGAAAGACCAACGAGTCTAGACATGCGGCTCTAAATTCCAGCCAATCTCCTTTTGATCTGTGAGTGGACACCTGTGGATTACAGCTGCTTGTCTCTTCTAGATGATGATTTTTTTTCCCCCTTTCATTTCAGAGGGGCTTAAGGTCGGGGGAACACTGGGCCAAGACTTCACAGGGACTTCAGTAGGAGCATTGTTAAGAACGCTTCAGGCTTTCTTCGGCTGCTCTACAGAGTCTGGGCCTGCAGACTGCAGCTTTTCTCCAAGGCCTCAGCAACGAAGTCCCTCTCCACCAGTGGTATCACACATGTTAAAGAGTCGGTGCCCAGCGAAGCCAAGACAGTTAAAGGCAGTAGGACTATGTGGCTGACGACAGAGAAGGCCAAAAGGAAAAAAGTATATCAGCAAGAAGCATGTTTGCTTTTAAGTCTCCTTTCATTCCCCAGAGGGGTGCTTGGGTGACTCCATCTGTTAAGCATCCAACTTCAGCTCAGGTCATCATCTCACAGTTCATGAGCTTGAGCCCCGTTTTGGGCTCTGTGCTGACAGCCTAGAGCCTGGAGCCTGATTCTGATTCTGTGTCTCCCTCTCTTTCTCTCTGCCCCCTCCCATCTCTCAAAAATAAAAATAAACATTGAAAAAAATTTTAAAGAAAAACCAGAGATTCCAGTGCACTGAGCTGGGGAATCGTGGGTGCCTCTTGGCCGCTGCAAGGCAGTGGAACAAAGTCGGAAGGCTGCGGAAAGACTTCTCCAAGGGTCTCTGTTGATTTTGGTTTTGTCCAGCTCAACGGCAGGGAGAGCGGGCCTCAGAATGACCCCTCCACTGCTCTCCTCTGTTCTTTTAAAGGAATTCCCATCGGGCTGATTATTCTAAGATTCTGTCAAAGGCTCTGAAAGCTAAAGCCAAAACAGCTGTAGGTTTCCTCCCAAGGACGCATGCAGCCACATCAAGAGAGATCAAGAAAGAGTAAAGTGCAACTACACGCTCATCAGTCTCCCTTTGATGAGATCTCCTGAAGCAGGAGAAAACCTTAAAGGGTATTTAAAAATTAGCTTCACAGTTTCTGAGTCATTTACAGACCAGTGTATCTGTTGTCTCACTAGAATGTCGGCTCCCTGATGCATTCTCGGCGTCTAGAACAGTGCCTGCCCTTCCTAGGTGCTCAATAAATATTTGCTGAGTGAATGGATTAAAACGCTTTCATGATTTAATAGCCTCACTTCTAAAAACCTGTTCAAGGGTTACAGATTTTCTCTGCTCTTCCAACAACAAAAATGTAAATCACTGAATCCTCATGTCATTAATGAACTCTTAAAAAATGTTTTTCTGTCTGCGCCGAGTTTATCAGCCAAACTGTCTCGGTGATGGCACGAATATGTTATGGGTGATGGTAGTGATTCCAAGGACAGATAAGTGCCGTGAGGGGGGTGACCCAGGTGACTTGTAGGGACATGTCAGGCCATCCCACCTTAGCGAAGGATCAGACTCCGCCCGGTGCCACCACGTTAAGAGGGAAGAAGCGAACTGGCAGATGGCACTCTCCTCACCCGGAGTCCAGAGGCCCAGGATGCCAGGCTGTGCTGGTGGAGAAGCAGAGTGGAGGGCGGCTCCAGGGGTCTGCAGTGAGTGCATCAGAGGCTCGGGGGACACTCCAGCCTGGTGAGGAGGCGAGAGGCCAACCAGGCCGTGAGACTGTGCGTTTGTTCCCTGGGGGGCCGTGGGTGCTTCACCTCTTCCGCCTGGCCCTTGGGCTGAGCTGGTTCCTGGCTGGAGGCACATTCTGGCAGCTCTCGGAACCCCATCTCAGCGGGTGCCTGGAGGCCCTCACCGCAGTGGCTGGGGCCTCAGGAGGACCGGGGTCTGATGAGGCCTGGAGCCCAGTGCCCGGATCTTTGTCGGAAGGCAGAAACTCAAAGGTAGTCCAACTCCTTGGGCTGAGGGTCTGAATGGAGCAGGGGACTGTGGGTGTCACAGCACAAGTCACATCTGCGGCTCAGACCGTGTTCCCGGCTCCCAGCAGGAAGGGTGTCGGGCACCATGGAAGGGTGTCGGGCACCTGCTTGGGTGGGAATGCCTGGGGCTCCCCACTACTTTACTAATCACAGCGCCCAGTCTGAGTATGTACTAGTGTAGTTTGTTGACTGGAAGACACACATTTTTTTCTTCTTCACACTTTAACGTCTCCAAAAGTAGGTTCTATCTCATGGTCATTGTGATGAGAAAGCATTAGTGCCGGTTGATCAACAGCATATATAGTTTTCTTTCTGAATGTTTGTACAGAGATGAATTTCGCCACCCACGGCACCTCGGATTTGATGAAATACAGCATTGGCTGGGCACGATATGGTTTCCTTTATCATCAACAAGCCTACGATGTGAGTTTCCCATATCGCTATCGAAGGGTGCAGTAACCGAAGGACAGAAATCCTGTCACCTGCTTCAAGTCACACAGCTCATGGGGTAAGGAGTCCAGATCTCCTGGTTCTCAAGTCCAAAGCTCTCCCCACCGGTTTATCCAGCCCCCCACCTCCCAATTCATGAAGGCCAGGCTTGATGCCATCAAATTCCATCCCAAGGGCTCTCTGCTTGGCTGGAGGAGGAAAACTTCTGTGACAGGAGGTGGGGCTGGCTGAGGACTGGGGGCCTCGACAGAACTCCATGGGCAAAAGGCAAAAAGCCTTAAGCGGCAGGGACGTTGGTGAGCAGGGGTGGAGGAGGCTCGGGGGAGCTTATAACTCAAGGATGAAGACACTCAACCACGACAACATTTTAAACCAACAATTACCTCTTTACTGCAGCTCAGGGAAGTTATAACTTCAACAGGGAGAGACGGGCAGGGTGGGGGTAGTTGGGGCAGGTGAGTGATCGCCAGCATTCATCACTTATCACATATCCCTCCCCCAAGAAGCAGGAGCCAATCAGATGGCACCTGGAGAAGCACACGGACCATGAGGGTTTGCCTACCACCAGCCAGAGTCAAAGCCAATCTGAGCCCGGCTCTCTTCCTCACACACGCCCCGAGTGGACGTGGCTCCTCCGCCAGGCCAGTGGGCTCTCAGGGTTCCATGAGAGGACCTCCTCTTTGAAGGCTATTCCTGGCTGGATCACCCTTAGCTCGCTCACCCTCTCAGCTCCGCTAACAGGTCACCTCCGCAGCGAGGTATTCCCTGATTCCTCAGACTAATTTCCATGCTTTATTACGTGCTCCAAAAGCACCCCGTCCCTCTGTGAGGATAACTAGCTACCTGCAGGATTGGCTGTTAACTGTTGTCACGGTCACACTGCCACAAGCTGTAGAGAGCAGGGACCTTATCCGCCTTGTTAAGCGCTGTCTCAGTGCTAGCTCGGGGCAAGGCGTGCAGCAGGTGCTCCAAGCTCCCCCGCCCCTGAACACCTCCGGACTCAACAAAGCCTCCCGGCCTGGGTGCCCTCTGCTCAGGGATCCGGGCGTGGGTGTGCGTGGAGACGTCGGTGCCCAGCCCTTGCCTGCAGAGTCTGGGGCGAATGTAATCTTTGTGCCTTTGCTCTGTGGCCACTGACAAGAGTGAGCTGGCTTCACCTCACACCTCGGCGCCCCCTGAAGAAAACAGTTCATTCTTCTCGGAATGTCAAGGGCATCACGTTAGCCTCAGAAAGACAGCATACTTCCTGAAGGTCTGGTCCTAAACCAGCTCCCAATTTATGCTCAGGGCCTTTATACTCACCATTTAAAATTCAAGACTCCCCAAACCAGCAGGTGGGAGCTCTTTTAAGATGTGAATTGAAAATTTAAAACCACGAATCCATTTGGACCTTTTTTCGGCATACAACGTAAGGTAAAGGCCACATAAACACTGCTTTTTAAGTACGAGCTAGCCAAGTGTCTCCAAGCCAACCAGGAGATAATTCCCACTGATTTTTAAAAGTCATTTCTGCATAATAATTACACTCTCACACAGAAATACATTTAGTTTAGGGGCTTTAACTTTCTAGAACGGTGCGTCCCTAGATACCACACCATCTAATTATCGTAGCTTTGTGCTATGTTCTGCCATTTGGTCAAACTGGTCTTTTCTCATTGCTCTTTTGAAAACATTTCTTGTGTAGTCTCATGTGTTTCTCCTTCCAGATCAGCCTTAGAATCATTTGGCCAATTTTAAAAGAAGTAAACAGGAATTTCCATCGAAACATGGTCACACCGAAAAAATTCATTCGAGAAGAAATAACATTCATTCCAGCCGGTTTCAGTAATTCTCACGGCATCTCTTTCCAGTTCTTAAAGTTCCACAAAGTAACTTTCCCTCCCCTTGTTATTTCCTCAGACAAAATAGATGCAATTCTTTTTAAGAATTTATAACACCAAGAAAAGGTTTACACATTTAAAAAGGAGCCAGGAATGATTCAAAGAGCTGCAAATCTGAAAACACACAAAGAGCCGGTCAAACAATATAGAAGGAGGACTCTTAGCCAAACCAAATGGAAATCCATTAAAACTAGACGGATCATGTGCCTGAATGGAATTTTACCATTAACTACCATTTATCCCATTTAATTAGTATTTTCCCGACACACAATAACTCGCACTAAAATACCGCTCTCTCGCCTCAAAATTTCTAATTATTGTTGCGACCCACACCATTACGCTCCTCTGCTGCTTTCTCCATTTTTCATGCCATTTAAGCGGCAAGAATTTCAATTATCTACGCAGGACGGACAGAGATACCTTTAAGGAAGGGGCATAATGTGCAACTTAATTTCTCTAAAAGCCAGGAGAGATCATTTTTTGTCAGAACAAACACACTTTGTCTTTCATCTTTTTTTTTTTTTTTTTTTTTTTTTGGGCAAATAAAGAGTAAAACAGACCATTTAAAACATCCATTTAAATGCAAATTCTGATATCCCAAGAGAAAAATGTTAATCATTTAAATAGACAGGATTAGAGCTCATCCTTATCACTCCCCTCCTCTCCCAAGTTTTAGAAAATGTAGCCTCGGCTCACACAGGTGAAGGCGCCAAGAGTCCTTAGGTCTTTAAGAACACCCAGTTAGTAGGAGTGGGGCCATGGGGTGGCTTTTCTCCTTTTGCAAAGAGAGTGGAAAGGAGATAAAATAAAATCAACCAGCTCTCATGAGCTAGGCATGGCACAAGACAATTAATTATCTATCTATCTGTCGGTCTGTCTGTCTATCTACCTACCTGTTTACCTATCTGTTATCTATGTATCTATCTCTATTCATTCAATAGTAACAAATGTCTTGCAAAGGGGCCTGTCATCTTCGTTTACAGACCAGAAACTGAGGTTCAGAGAGGTAAGGCAGCTTGCCCAACTGGTAGGTGGCCCCGCTGGGTGTATAGTCCATGGTGGCTCTGTTGCATTCCCCGGGTCCCACCCAGACTCACCTAGCATTCCCATGCCAAGCATGAATGCGTCCATGGTGTAAGGCAGCCCCCGGGCCCGGCCTCTTGTCCCCGGTGGGAACATGACTTCCTTAGGCTGAGCTTTCTTACATTCTACCTGTTAAACAGAAAGGCGAACAAATGAGATGCAAATGAATTCCACGTAAATGTCAAATGCAGAACGGATCTGGTTACCAGCTAAGGTATTTTTAGCCTTGCTCCTTATTCACTGTAAAAATAGCCATGCCGAGTAAATGGCCTGCAAAACAAATATTTAAGAAAACACGCCACTTGTTGCAAATCCTGCTTCGGAGAAACCTACAAGGATGAAATTGGGTTGGGAGGGATGGCAGGGACGTGGGCTGAGGACACACGTGCCCGGGCTGAGCGCTCAGACTGCTGGGTGTATCTGTGAAGAAAAGCAACAGCGGTAGTAATAATCCCTCAGGACCGTTTGGCCCTTCACATGTTTGCAAATTCCTTAGGCTGGTGGCTCTTCACATCAGGCCATCTGATTCTCTTATTAAATAGACAGGCCAGTTAGTTTAGCTCCATTTCACAGACGACAAAACTGAACACCAGACGGCTTGGGTAATGTGCCGTAAGCCATATCCCTGCAGGTGCAGGCCTGGGAGCCGGCGTTTTAAAATTTCTAGGTCAGCGATGCCACCATCTCCATAAAACCCACCCCAGCACGCTCCCGGGAGAAGTAATAACATTCAACATCGCCTCTGTCCATCTGGATTACCGGTTTCTCATTCTGCAGCTACGTCTTTGAGTGGTTGCTAATCTTTCCCGTTTCCCTTCTGCCTCCAAAATTTCTTAATCCTATTCTGCTCACACAACCCAGAAGTCACTTACTTAACCACCTTAATGATACAGAATGCAAACTCCAGGAAAGAGGTAAAACTGCTGCCTGCTGTGGCTGCACTGTTTGTGTTTCAGATCCCTGCTCTGTGCTTACTTCTCTTAGTTTACAGACAGACCTAACAAACATCGTTAACTGGGAATTAGCCCCATCACTGATGAAGACGGGATGTCATAGGGCAGGGCTGCTGACAGAGCAAAAGTATCAGCATGGCAGCTGACGGTGAGGGAGAAAAGAGAAGAAGCAGGTACCATATTTAAAAGGGGGCCAGATGGTAGAGGAGCCCAAACTCCACGTGGCTCAATTGCTGAGGGTCTCACTGTCACATGGGAAATTATTATCATTCCCAGGACATCTGAGATATGAAGAAATTAAATTGTGTGCCTTGTACTTTGTTTTAAAGGGACCTATATGGGCTATCCGTTTGGAGATATAGATATCTCTCAAATCTCATCCCAAATATTTCAATTAAATATATTTTATTGGGGGGACTGGGTGGCTCAGTGAGTTAAGCTTCTGACCTTGATTTCGGCTCAGGTCATGATTCATGGTTTGTGAGACTGAGCCTCAAGCCAGGCTTTGTGCTGACAGCATGGAGTCTGCTTGGGATTCACTCTCTTCCTCTCTCTCTGCCCCTGCGTTCTCTCTTGCTCTCTCAAAATAAATGAACATTAAGAAAATATTTTAGTGCTTAAGGCTTGGAGGAAGCTTTAATTACCTAAAATATTAACTGGTCTTTCTTCAGAGACACCAGATAACAGGTTTTACTCACTCTTGTTCTTTCAAGAGTGATAACCACACATGCTTTAAAAATATGGACAAAATGGCTCAATACTCATGTCTGACAAGCTTCATACAAAGAGGTTTTTTTTATAGATTTAAAAGAAAGAGATGAGCAACCTGAAATGGAAACGGGTGAAGGACATGAACAAGCAATTCACAAAGGACTAGTAATTAGACATAGCTTTGGTATCACAAATGACACCCCTAAACAAGATACTTTTTCACCAATCAGATTGGCCACAATGACAGGATTCCTTGATGTCAGAGCCCCAGAGAGTATGGGGAGGAGGGGTAGGAATCAGTGTGTATTTTCTGGAGGGCAACAAGACAAAATATTAAAAGCCATACAAGTGTGCATTCTTTGACCTAAGAGCCCTACTTGCAGTAGCCTATCCTTATATGGATAAGACTACTGTGGTGACAAGCATTGATTATAGTTTTTTTTTTTTCCTAAAGGAAACACCCTAAATGTCCAAGAAAAGGGAATTAGCCCATTTTGGTTCATCCAAGCTGACTGAAAGCCATGAAGCGATATTAAAGCGCACTGGTAATAACATGCAATAGTAGTGGGAAACCCTCAGCCCTGGACAAATGAGGATGGCTGGTCACCCTAAATGTAAGGCGGTAAGAAGCAAGTTACAGGGACTCTGTGGAAGATAAACACGTGTATATGCATATCCTATGGGGGGAAATATTAAATGCCAAATCTGCCTTAGAGCGACTTTGTTCTTTTACTTCCATGGTGCATTCTGTTACTGCTGTTATTTGCCAAGTTCTCTGCTTTGAGTATTACTGTTGCGAGTAGTGGTACAGAGAGGTGATTAAAAAGAAATACATTCATCAGAACTGGGTCTTTCAGATTTCTCTCATAAGCCCAGGGTGATAGTTTGCTCCTCTGCTCCATCCCTGGGACTCAGAAGTGGGCTGAGAAAGCTCATTTGCAAGAGCCTGCTCGCGCCCGGGAAGATGGGTGTGCTCTGCAGAGGCAGACAGATAATTACCTGACGCCAACACCGGGTTCCGGAATAATACCGCTAACCAGCTCACTTCCTAATGGCCCTATCGGTGACAATCTACTGCATTGTCTTATGAAAACCTGCTGCCTGTTCCTAGGCAACCTGATCAACGAAAATTTCAGGTTTATACAGTTTTCATTTAGGGAACATAAAGGTTAACTGACTGTAATGGGAGTATTTTAAACAAACCCACCTACTCTCTCTCTCACTGAATAGGGTTGGCAGCCCTGCTGAATCCCGCTCTGTCTTGCTGGAGCTGTTCTGGGCAGCACCAACTCCGTGTGATCTGTCAGCTGCCCGCTGTGTCAGCTCTGAGTGCGCCCGGAGGCCAGGGGCCCTGGCACACGCACTCTCGGGGGGATCCCAGCATGTCCTGGGCGCTTGAGTGACAGGGAAAGGTAGCAGCCACACCAGGGAGCCTGGCCTGGTCTGCGCTGAAGGCTTCTCGAAAGATCTCTCGGGCAGCCCAGGAGGCCTGCCCACCCAGCCCCCAGCTCCTTGGGAAACATACAAAAGAGGAAAGAGGGACAGCTATTCTCTGCCTGCATTCTGAGTCCTTGTAGTGTGGGTCAGGGGCTTGCTGAGGACAAAAACTACGTCCTTCGGCCATCAGACTGGCAGAAGCCTTACCTCCCCCATCAGACTGTGAGTTCTCAGGGGGCAGGGATCCAGGGTCTGCCCCTACTTCTCTGGTCCCTTGTGATGTCCTGTTCAGAGTGCCCGCTGACTCATGCGCTCATTAGGGTCGTGGAAACACAGTCTCCTTAATTCAACAACGCTAAGGGACTCGATGTGCCTGACGAGCGCTAGGCTGTGGGGGTGCAGGCGTAAGTAAGGCAAGCCTCCACCTTGCAAGCTCTCATTCTGTTGAAAAGAACAGGTTCTGACTGTCTTGTTCTCCTAACATGAAGACAAGTACTCATATGTCAACCTGCCCCCCCCTGTCGTTTCTAGGACTGCCCGCCTCTGGAGCCTCTTGAGTTGGACCACATTTGAGTCACTCCCACCCCCACCGTCCTCCCACTGGGCCCCATGCCAGCTAGAGAACCGGGCATGAACGCCCCGAGTTATGTCAGAACCCAAAGGGGGAAAACCAGCCTATCTCCCCAGCTCCAGTCACATACTCAGGTCATCTGGCCACACACAACACCCCTGGTATCTGCTGCTGTGTCCCGAACGACTTCCAAACTTGGTGGCCTCAAACAACAACGGATCGTGCTTTCCCATGCTTCTGTGAGCAGACTGGGCCCAGGGGGGCTTGTGCGTGTAGTCCCCCATGTAGTTGTGGTCAGATGGTGGCCAGGGCTGGAGCCAAAGCCTGGACTCAGATGAAGGTTCGAAGTGGCTTCTTCACTCGCACGGCGTGCAGGTGATGTCTAGGTTTGGCTGGGACTGTCCACCTTTGGCTTTTCTGCAGCACTCCATCTTCTCACAGCGTGGTGGCTGAGTCCCAGGGAGAGACTGTCCTAGCACCTGGATCCCAAGAAACCAAGGCAGAGTCTTCAAGGCTTCTTAAAACCTAGGCCTGAGAGTCACATGGCCACTCCCATCCATCATGTTCTAGGATGGTCAGCCTAGACTGGTGTGGGAGGGGACCACACACAGCGTGCCTAGTGGGAGTGAAGACCATCAGGGCTGTCTTCAGAGACCAACCACCACATGAGATCCATGAAGAGCCGTGAGCAGACAGGACAGTGGGAGGCCTCCTCCCAGCCAGGTGGCCCTGGCTGGCTGGGTTCTTGGGCTGGTAGGCACTGAGGTCTGCTTCCACCAGGCAGGCATGGGAATCCTCCCTCTCCCCCCGGAGAGGCATGCCTGACTTCCCATGGTCAACATAAGCACGGTCCTCCTACTGACCAGGCCTCTTGCCCAGCCATTTCAGCTCTGTCCCCAACAGAACCCCACTTGTGGGAATTGCTTTCTCTCCGGTAGCTTGGGTGGGGGCAGACTCTGTGGAAGGAACATCTATCTCCAAGTCCTGGTCCTTGAATCTCAAGCAACGGCTCAGACCCCACTTGGACAGCTTCTCACAATGGCTATGGCTCCAAATGACGACTGCTTTTTCCAGGGGCAAGAGATTTTGCAGAAAATTCTATCGGAATTTGTGCTTGTAGGGAGCCTCAGAGGTCCCTTGTGACCAACGGCTCACATTAGCAAGACATGATGTCCACTTTCTAGTTTCATGGTTGGTAAAGCCATGAAGCAACCCCATGCCAGGGGCAGATGCCAAGGATATGCCAAACCCTCCAAAGGTAGGTGGGGTTTGCTTCAAGTTTTCAATCTTCAATAGGCTGCTTTGCTTGGCAAACTGGCCTTGGAGGAGTGGGTGTGGCCTGCGCAGTTACAGGATAAGAAGAATGCTCCTGCTGAACCCGCTTTAACGACAGAACAGTCAGGGCAGCAGCGTGTTCCTCTAGGGGATGAAACAGACCGGATGTGGCTCATGCATAATGGCACTCTGACACTGTCCCAGCCACTTGCCGAGATGAGGCGCCCCTGCCCATCAGGGCCCAAACCCAGCAAGGAGGTCTGCTTCTAACTCTTTACATAGAAGTAATTTCACACTTGCAGACGAGGTGCGAGGTCGGCACAGAGGACAGTTGTGTGTACATCTCTGTCCAGAGCTGTATCTGCATGTTTCTCCCTGAACCTTTTGAGAGTCAGGTGTGTACATGATGACATGCGTTTCCTAAATGTAAAGATAAGTTCTTACATAGCCATGGTACAGTTACCCAGCTGGGACACCGACACACGGACATGATACTTCTATTTAATATATGTTCCATAGGGGGACCCCATGATGTCCTTTACAGGTATGAATGTATACAGAACAGGAGGTTGAGGTCCAGGGACATTAGACACCTCACCTGCAGCTGCAGACCCAGACCACGTGTGGTAAGGCTGGGTTGGAGGCCTGTCTGCCTGATGCCATGGCCCGTGCCCAGGGAGATGGTCCCATGCCACACCCTCTCCTGGGGAGGGGAGACCACTTAGCATCCGCTTTCAGAGAAGGCACTGGGGCTTCTGTGCGGGCGGCTTCCCTGTGGCTACTCTCAGTGGCCGCCCTCACCCAACTGGCCTGTAGCCCTTTGCTGAGGCAAGCTCCCTGCCGGGTACCTTTCAGAAGAGGCTGGCAGTCTGAGGACGATGCCAAGGTCTAGGAAGTGAAAAGGTTTTTGTTTTTCTCCTTAGTTTCTCCATGAACAGCCCCAGTCAGCACACGGCCCTGAGGCTGGGAGGGAAACCTGTGGGGTCCTTGGTCTGGGGAAACCCAAGCCGTGTGGCTGTGGCCTTGACTTACCACCCAGGACAAGGCATCCCTGTGTGGCCTGGAGGCTAGTGTTTGCTGCTCCACTTTTCACCCCAAACTGGTCATGTCAGAAAACGATGTATTCCTCCATGGGGAGAGGAGCCCGTGTCAGAGGAGAAAGTTCCCTGCTGTCCAGAGAGACCAACCCCCACTGACTACATGGCTAGTGGAAGGGAGGGGAACGAAGGGCAGGCCTTCCAGGCAGGGGAGTGCTTGGCGGGGGAGGGGGTGGGGTGCCTGGGAGCTTCCATGTGGGCCGTAGCCTTTGGTGGAGCTTCTGGAAAGACAGAGGCCTGACCTGGTCTTGCCCCAAGATGAGCTTCTCCTCTGACTCCTCTCCAGTCAGGTTCCAGAGGATTCCAGCCCAACACTGCTTCTCTGAAGCCCCAAGCTGATCACCTCCTCTGGCCGACAGGCCCCAAGTGTGTTCCAAGGAGGCACAGGGAAGGGAGACGCCACTCCTGGGTAAAGCTCTGGGGTCCTGCCTGGAGCCCATCTCTCTGTTAAGGCGGGAGGGCTGGGCTGCACCCCAGAAACCACACGGATCTGCGCAGGCCTGTGCTGTCCCACGTCCCGGCTTTCTCCGCCCCGCGCCCTGTTCTCCCTTGACCTGCCGGTCAGAAGCCTTCCTGCAGAGTCTAGCAGACAAGGACCCTTCTGGGGCTCCTGTAGGTTCATAACCAAGATCTGTGGTGGGGGAGGCTTCTCTCAAGGAAACTACAGAACAAGGAAGACAAACACAAGGTGAGAGAGCCGGGAAGAACGGAGTCTCTCCTGTCCTGCCCTCCGCACTGTCCCAGGAGTTAGCCTCAAGAGCATGGCCGCAACGGAACGTGCTAGAGACTGTGAAGGTCACTGGGAAATGAAGAGGAGAGGCCCTTTGTTCCGCCCCTGCAGGAGTCGGTGTTGGCAGCAGAGCAGGAAACCGGCCACGGCCTTCCGGACACAGGGCCTCAGAGCTGCTCTGGTCTCACAGCCAGGAAGCCGGCCCTGCTCAAGGCAGCCGCCGAATGAGTTGCGGAAGGAGGCTGACGGAGCAGCAAGGGGCGAGCGACAAGCACAGGAAGAGCCCAGTGAGGAGGTGGGGAGGGCCTGGGAGGGAAGGCAGAGCCAAGGTCCTCCTCAGTGTGGAGCTCACACTCAAGATGGACCCACTGGGCATCTGCCTGAGTGACCTTCAGAGAGTCAGCTTGCCTTGTCTGGTTCTAATGTCTGCTCCAGGGTTCCCATTCCATCCAGCTGCTGTACTTGACCATGGCTGGAGGCAGGATGGAGTCACGACCAGCATGGGTGCGTGGCTGGACGGGGACAAGGCCCGAGACCCCATCATGGGAAGGGCGGCAGTCATACCCAGACGTCCTGGTGGCTGCACTGGGAAGACCTGGCCTGTGACTCCAGCAAGGGGAGGGTGCCTCATCATCCTGCCTGCCTACCCTCAAACCAGCGCCAGCCCGCCAACCTCCGAGGACTCAGGGAAGCCTCAAGCTGGGTCCTGTTGGCAGCAGCAAGAGGGCGGAAGGGAGTTCCATGTTCCGTCCCCTCACTTCCCCCCTTCCCAAAATCTCCATTAGGCGGTGTCCTTGTAGACGGCGCTGAGCCTGTGGCCAAGTACCAGGGGACCCACTTGTACAGGATGACCAGTCTTGCTCTATTGCTAAAGGGTCCTCCTGCAAAAAGGCAAACCAGACAGAAATGCTAGCTTTGACAGGTAAAGGCCACTGGCAGAAGCATCCACCTTACAAAGGCCACAGGCTTGCTATAAACAATCCAGGCCTGTCTGTGAGAAGCCCTAAGAGGCCCTCGGGATATGTGATCTGGACTCTAACTCCCCCGTCAGGCAACAGGATTACTGTAGGGAAGAAGGAACACATTGTTTACTGAGCGCTCTTTATATGCTAAGCACGGCCACAGCATCCTCGTGTGTGTGTGTGTGTGTGCGTGTGTGTGTGCGCGTGCACACACGTGCACACATCACCTAATATACAGCACGCACACAGAGTGACACGAATACATGACACACACAAAGCACAGTGCAGGGCACACGGACGCCGTTCTCAGTACCCTCACTGATCAGATCACCTCCTCATTTCCTCTCAGTTGGCCTCTTCGACCCTGAAGTCACAGTCAAAAAGGAAACCGAGGCTCTGAGGAGTGGATTTGCCCAAGGTAATGAAGCCAGAAAAGGACACCGCTATGACTCAACCTTAGGTGCCCCACTTCCCAACCCGTCCCCACCTCTGGGCTGCTGACTACCCAGGCCCTGTCTGCACAGCCCTTCCCTACCATCCTCTATCCAGCCTTCAAGGCCCATCTCCACGCTATTCCTTCTCCAAGGCCACCGCCTGTCCTAGTTCCAGAATTAATTTCATCCACTGTTTCCTCTGTTTTATTAAACTCAGTGATGACAAAGTAAAGGGGGTTATAAACCAATACTATTAGCACCTCCGATTTAGCGGGCAGGGGCTGGGTGTGGGCACAGAGATGCATTCAGTAGGGTGTGGCTCTCCCTCCCAGGGGCTCAGGGGCTGGGCACGGCGTGGAGCCGAGCTGGTCCCCAGCACCCTCGGGGACATGCACCCCCGTGACTGCAGTCTCCCACGCCACCTGGGCCGGAGGGCAAGGGCCTGTCCCTTCTCCTAGTCCAGCGTAGAGGCCAAGTCTCCTTGCTTTAAATCTCTGCTCTGTTCACGAACCAGCTGCCGGACTTCTCTGTGCCTCAATTTTCTCATCTGTAAAACAGACTAAGTAGTGCCTCCTGCCCCACAGTGAGCGAATAAATTAAAGTAGCTAATCCCATCAGCACAGGCACCAGATCCCTTTGGTTGGGGTACACTTTAGTCTCCGCCACGGGAGCCCAGTGAGCATCTCTGAAGGTGACAAAGGCGGTTCACATCTGTGCTGATGTTGCAAAGCTCGGGGAGAGAAGAAGGAAGAAAGCGGCTGCCGCCCCCCAGCCTGGTAGACTCTCGGTGCCCCGCTACTAACTTTCTCCCTGCCTCCCCCACCCCCACCTACCGGCCAGGTAGGGCCCCCCATCTTCTGGCTTTCGTCAGCAAGGTGTGCAAAAGGCCCTTCACAGACTGTACTATTTGGGGAAAAAGCTGATGGTGGCAGCAGCACTGCTGTTTTTATTTCTGGGAACCTGCAAGGGCATTTCAAAGTGACAAGAAACCTCTGCCTCTAGCAGGTGCCCAAATGCAGCAGTGAGGCTGGGGGCCACACCCAGCCCATGGGGGGCTTTGCCAGAGGCTCTGCTGCAAGGAGCTTTAATTTCTCTATTTATAGGGTTTTTGAAAATTTTTTTCTTAATGTTCATTTATTTTTGAGAGAGTGAGAGAGAGAAAACAAGTGGGGGAGGGGCAGAGAGAGCTGGAGACACAGAATCTGCACAGAGCCCCACACGGGGCTCGAACCCACAGACTGTGAGATCATGACTTGAGCCAAAGTCTGACACTTAACTGACTGAGCCACACAGGTGTCCCTGATTTCTCTATTTGAGAGAGAGAGAGAGAGAGAGAGAGAGAGAGAGAGAGAGAGAGAGGGAGAGAGGGAGGACCCCACCCTCCCAGGCCCCCTGCAGTGATCTTCCCGAGGACACATGAAGGGTGAAGGAGTCAGAACTTGGGTGACCGGGAGGCCGCCCTCCCGCAGGCTCAATTACTTCTGCCGAAGAGCAGCGAACATTGACCACCCAACACCCCATCCTCCCACTCTCTCCTCCCTTCGCTCGCTGGGACAGAGCCGGCACACAAGCATGTGCCTGCATGACGTGGGGGTGGGGGGCGCAGGACCTCCCTCTCGCTCGTAAATACGAGGCTCATTTATTAAGTGCTCTCTGGCATTTCCTTTTTTTGCCTTCACCCTCCTTGTTTAATATTGCATTTGACATTCTCATTTTATAAATGGTAACAGAAGCAGAATGGATGGCTAAAATTAGCTTACGAGCGAGGAGGATGCGGCCAATAGGGTGGTGAAGACGCGAGCCTAGTTAATTCCGCCCGCCCACATCACCCGCCTCCACCCCCTACTCTGGGGCTGGTTCCCGATCGCCCCTCCCACCGCCGCCTGCCCGGAGGTCGCGCGCCTGGCGGAGGAGTGGCCTCAGGGAGGGGATGCGCGCCCACTCACTGGAGTGCCCCAGCCAGGCGGCAGCGCCCCCACGCCAGCCTAGCTGGGGCCTCCGTGGGCCACCTGGCCCAGCACCGCCGCCCGAGGGGCCAAGGCAGGACCCTCTTGCTGTCTGGTCCTCCTGCCTTCCCCAACCCCGCACCACCAGGTGCTCCGGGGGCTGAAGGTGGCAGGCTTGAGAGCTCACCAGGCTTTGAGTCTGAAGTGGGGTTCTCAGAACTTTCCCCAGTGGAGGATTCAGCGGAAGGGCCTGAGTGAGCCCCCCCCCCCCCGGGACCTAGGAAATCACTGTAGTGGCCCCTTCTCCTCTGCAGGGTGTACACCTCTCCTCACGCCCCCCACCCCTGCCCAGGTCTGCACCGCTGTCTGGGACCACTTTACCTTATGATTACTTATTTGTTCAGTACAGTGATTCTACGAATAATGATAGTGATGACGAAGCCAACTGGTTTGATAAGAGCATGCTACAGCTGGTGAAGCCCGGTCATAACTCCCGGCAGTCTGGGGGGGGGGTGCCACCCTAGTCTTACTGAGGGGGAACCAAAGCACAGACCATGAGTAACTTGCCCAAGATCACAACGTCTAGCAATGAGCAGCGAGCCGTGCTGAGGGGCATTCAGCAGTGGGGAGTGTGTGGCACTATCTTCTGCGAAGGCCTCTTGGGTTGATAGTACCCTGTTCAGCGCTTGGGGTCCCCCTAAGAATGAAGGCACTGATACTTCCTGCAGGCTACTATCCCAAACCCCAGTGTCTGTTTGCGGCACCCCTGACCCTCTGCCTTGGGCTAGTAAAATGCAGACTCAGTAGTGGACCTTGGTGACCTTTGGCTAAGAGCCTTTCCTCGCTCGGCCCCTTTGAGAGAAGCAGACCACACCTGCTCTGAGCTAGGTTAGAAGGGCTGGGAGCTGAAACTATGGTCTACGGGGCAAATCCAGCTGCGGCTTGTTTTTATAAATAACGCTTTATGTGAACACAGCTGCGCCCACTCACGTATCATCGGTGGCTGCGTTCTGCTCCATGACGGCAGAGCTGAGTAGCTGTGACAGACACCTAGAGCCTCGAGAGCCTAAAATATCACCTGGCCCTTTACAAAGCTTTTTGGCCCTGGGTTTAGGCCAGATGGAAGAAACCTGCAGTTACCAATGGAATTTTCAGGAAGGCGAGTCCTTCAAGGCTATCAGATACTAGATCCTACAATAGTCTGAGAGCTTCCAGAGCCGGGAACTGAACAGGGCCTTCCATAAACTGCAAAGGACAGAGGTTGCCATCCTTCCCATCGTAGAGGAGGAGAGAGGGGCAGACAGGTGGGGTGTCCGCTTGGTCACAGGACAACCAGCGGTGGATATGGGATTCAGGCTCGGGTCCGCATGTTCTAAAGTGCCGAGTGCCTTTTAAGTGTCCCAGGGGATCCTGTATCGAGCACAAGGACATGCCATGCTACGTGGAGGATCCAGACCATCACCCCAGCGGATGTGCCTCAAACATCTATGCTCCAAGACCCTTGTCAAGAGAGGGGAGGGGATGCCAACGTCGGGGGTGTGGAGGGGGGGGTGGTCCCTGGCAGGGACAGATTCCTGTGGCAGGAGGGCAGCAGGGCAGGGCTAATGTCTGTGCACACAAAGACAGTGTGAAGTGGTGCTGGGGACCCCATGCCGTGCTCACCCAGCTCTGCGCTCCAGGGGCCTGAGTACTCACTCTGGGTCCTTTCCTTCTGACACAGGCTCTCTCATTAGCAGCGACCCTTGCCTGGGGCTTCTCAGACTTTAAGCACACGCATCGTGAGGGACTTGTCAAAATGAAGATTCGGATTCACTAGCTCTGGGGGTGGGGCCCGAGACTCTGCATTCCTAACGAGCCTGCAAACCACTCAGCCAATTTCAAAACTCAGATCACCTTCAAGGAACAAGGAAGAGGACTATTTAAAGGAATCCTACAGGAACCCTTGTACAAATCAAATAACTTCCTCATTCGCACCAGTCTAACCAACCCCGATTTTTCAGATAATGAGGTTTGGCCTCTGTTGGCAGGGGGAAGAACACAGGGTTGCAGCCAGAGGGGGACACTGGTTCAAATCCCAGCCCTGCCGCTTAGAGCTCTATCTAGTGTCCGCTCTGTAAAACCCGACAGTGACCGTGTGTGTGTAAAGCACCGTCACAGTGCCCAGCAGAGGCCGACATCCTGCTGTTGAATCGGGGGGGTCAGAAGAGGCGCCCTTGCACCCCTCAGACTGTACCCCACGTCCCCACCCAGCAAGGCTCTCCTGACCCTGTCTGAGGTGGGAACTGAGCTGCGCCTCCGGGGAGGTCTGGAGCAGGTCTGTCATCCCCTGCCTGCTTCCCCATGCCTGTGGCACTCGCCATGAGGCCTCTGGGAGGCTGTGCTGGCTGGCGCCCAAAGGAACAAGCATCCCCGCTGCTGGGGGGCTGCTCCAATCAGGGGCACACGGTGACACCCGTGCTGGGGCTCAGAGTGGCCCTGGAGGAAGCCCTCTCCAGAGGGTCGCAGGTGGCTCTGCAGGTGCATGTGTGCGTTTATTGATAAGGAGCCATGTTTGCGCTGTGCTCTGACCTGTGCCAAGATGGGGGGAGGGGCTGAGTCTTGGCTTTCCTGAGTTGGGCCAGCTGCACCCCGCCCCCCACCATACCTGTGGCTCACCTGCCTCTGGGACACTGGGGGAAGAGGCCCGGAAATCTGTCGTGGTCAACAGGAGCCTCTCGTGCCGAAGCTTGGTCCTTCACCCCAGCCAGGAATCTGGCCTTGAGTGAGCCCATCATTGTCACCATTCTCTCCCATGGGAGTCCTATGGGCCATGGCACGGCTGACTGGGAGGGGACGTCAGTGGTCTTTGAAGGCTGTCGCCTAGGTAGATGAC
Source organism: Suricata suricatta (assembly GCF_006229205.1). Lineage (NCBI taxonomy): Eukaryota > Metazoa > Chordata > Mammalia > Carnivora > Herpestidae > Suricata > Suricata suricatta. The sequence goes on from NC_043716.1 coordinate 27,473,062, forward strand.
CTTTAAAGTCCCTTTCCTCCTGAAGTGGGTACTGACCTACTGGGTACACACGTGAGCTTTGAACTTTAGCTCTCTGGGTTTGAACTTGGTGCTGCCACTTGCTGGGTGTTTGGCCCTGGGCAGATTGCTCACCTTCTCTCTTTGCCTCACTTATCAGTAAAGTGGGGATAATAATCAGCACCCAGAGCAGAGTGCATGTGATAGTCAGGAGATGGATAAAGTGAGCTCTCAGCAGAGCATGTAGGTAGCACTAAAAAAACGTTGGCTGTTTGTGGGGTCTCCGTGTAGGAGAGCCGTGCCCTGCCACCAGCACCACGGAGGTGACCTCCTTATGGGAGGGTCTCTCTGGGAATGGGGGCAACTTTCTGTGACCCAGCCTCCCAATGGCTGACTCTCAGATGCGGGGAAGGGCCCTCATTTTTTGAAAATGCCCAAGAGATTCACCAACCAAATTAGATGGGAAATGGCTTTGGGAATTACAATGCGTCTCCCTGTCACATGGTCCCTCATGTAATCCTTTACATGTTCCACAATTCCTGATACAGGGCCCACGGAGTGCCAGCCATAGGAGTCCCGGATTAGGAAGGAGCAGATCTGGATTCAAGTCCTAACTCTGTGACTCACCAGCAGTGAGACCTTTCTGATCTGTGAGCAGGAGAAAATAAATGCTAGCGGCAGGCACACTCGGGGCAGTGTGGCAGCCTGTCCCTGCACAAGTCACCGGATGGCCAGGGTGCTGCGAGCTGGGTCTTTACAGCTTCGCACACAGTCCGGGTGACAAAACACTCCTATGGACCTTCTAACAACTGTCGGTGTCCCTGCTTGGCAGTCTGAGCTCTCAGGGTCCTTCCAGTCCCTCATTTGAATTCTGTCCATAGCACAGTTTAAATTAATTTCCTTTTCTGTGGGCCAGTATCACAGAATCCGAGGCAATTCAGGATTCAGGCTTCTTCAGGGAAGGACGGCTTGCGGGAGAGGTCCTCTGGGCGCCTACCCCAGGGCTGGTGGCAAGAGATAAATGTGGGTGTATCAAGCCTGAGCCTGTGCGGCGCTGTGCTCTGACTTTGCTGGTGGGACCTCCCCCAGGCCGGGCAACTCCACCAGGAGGTCACCACAGGCCCCATTACCCTAGAGCTCAGTGAGGCCTTGTGACCTACCAAAGCCTCCTCCAGCACCTCGAAATTCCCCTTGAGAGCTGGTGACTGGCGTGGAGCAGGGCTGGGCAATGGCAGGGACACCTCCAAAGCCTGTGAGTGACCCTCGCTGCTCCGCAACCCCCCGTTGTCTTCTTCCTTTTTTGCTTGTCCCCTTAAAGAACAAGTACCAGCCCCAGATTCAAAAGAAAACCAAAACCCTCACGCTATGAACACAGCTCCCTGCACCTACCATAGTCAGCCTCTAGCTGGGTGGAAAATACTGGGGATAACGGCCACAAATCTCTCTTGCTTCAAGCCAGGCCAGGAATTGCCTTGCTGGGGCTAAAACTCTACCTCCCGACCATCTCCCTGTGTCATCTGGGAATTTGTCTCCGCACCCCCAAGATCAAAACAACTCTCTGCGGAGTTCATCTGACAGCCAGTAAGCTCCAGACCTATGTTCCTTTACTGCCTGGGGAGCCCTGGGGCAGATCGCCTGGCCCTCAGTCTCCCCACTGGAACGGTGAGGAGAATAAATCCCTTTCTCACTTGTGTTTCAGGCCTGTTGCAAAGCCAGTCTATAGGGAAGGGCCTCACATATGCATTCAGGGCAGCACGCAGCACGGTCTCTCGCCAGTCTACACCGGGCCTTCCCAGTGAACCGTTAAGTCCGGGCAGGACGGGAATGGTGCCTGCCAGTGCTCTCAGATGCCTCTTTCACTCTCCACTGCCCAGGCGGCCCTCGGTGGAGCCCATCACCAGCGTGCCTGGCTAGGAGAAACAAGGCCTCCGGACACCGGAGTTAGATTTCCTTTTAAGCCCCCCATCTCTCTAGTTTTTAAAAATAGCAAGGAGCAACTTACCGAGAGAGAGGTACCGACTGGAAGGCACTGAGTTTGTGGGGAGGGGGTGCAGAGAACATCTATGAGGGGTCCTGTGTTACTCCTACCCACTTATCTCCCTGGTACCATTTTAATGCCTGAGCTGACACCTCCAACCTACAGTATGCAAAACCCCCCAGCATTTTCATTTCAGATGCATATGATGGCTAGGAACAATATGAACAATATTATTTTAGTGCCCTGGGAAAAAATTAGCAAGTCAAATATTGAATCAGGCCTGTAGCACCACATGCTAAGCAGACTGCTTTGATCTTATCCCCACTAAAAGCTCTATTATTGAATTTAAAGTCAGCGAACACATATCAGACCAATATACAATGCGTATCTGAATGCATGTTTCAGAGGCAAGGAATGTTTTGACTAAAAGAAGAAAATATCAAAGTTACAGCTGCAAGGGAAACAAATTTTGCCCTCCCTCTTCTCTTGGGGCTTGAGACTTTGCTGGCCAACCAAAATATTTTGGCTCCAAAGGGCCTGCTGCTGGCTCCAGAAACACCCACTGAGCTCCCAGATTTCTGGAATCAACAACAAGGGGGTTTCACACCCACCTACTCTATTTGAAGGAATTTGAGACTTCGAGCAAGCCAGCGTGCACATTCTGTACATGGCATGGCGCCCTCTGGTGGCCACGTCTCTGGGAGGCCCATCTGGCTCCCCAAACTTGGCCAATGATCGTCACCTCCTCCCTGCTGAGGGTGTCTTCCCAGGAAAAGAAGCTTGAAAGGGCCAAATGGAGGTATGGAAGAAGGTGCTTATGAGAGTCTAACCAGCTAGTGGATCAGAACGGGAGAATGTTAATGACCCAGCAGGACCCAAAGAGAGAACAAATGTGGGTGGTAAACTTCCTACCTAGGATACACCCCCTCAAAAAGCCAAACAGCCAACCCATAGCCTAAACCACGAGCTGGCAAATAATAACTACAGGCCAAATGTGGTCCCCCACCCGCCTACCGTGGGTTTTTGTACAGCCCAAGAGTCGAGAATGGTTTTTGTACTTCTAAATGGCAAAAATATAAATACATAAATAAATATTTTGCGACATGTGAGAATTACATGAAATTTCAGTGTCGGTGTCCACAAACAAAGCTTTACCGAAACACAGCCTTACTTACGCGGTACTGTCTATGCGCGTGCTTTTGCGTTTCAACCGCGGAGTTGAGAGGCTGTGACAGTCAGCCGGGTGGCCTGCAAAGCTGAACATGTTTATCCCTCCGCCCTTTGCTGACAGTTTGCCAACTCTTGCCGTTCACAGGACTGAACCGTTAGGGGTGCACCCTGCCCACCCTCTAGCATGATGACGTGGGCTACATAAGTCTGCAAGACAAAGGTGTGTGTGTGGGGAGAACAGGGGTGCGGGGGGTGGGCATCACATGCATGGTAGCCTCACCCCTGCCAACTTACCATTTTATTATTGATTTCATGGAAATGAATCTCACAGACTTTCTCCACAACATCTTCATTCTCAAATGTGACAAAGCCAAACCCTAAAGAAGAAAGGAAAAACAAAAACACAAAAACAGAGAGGGTGGTGAGTTCAGTTCTGGCCGGCTACATGTTTTCCTTTGATGTCCTGCAGTAGTGACAGGCTCCTGATCTGAGGGTAGGGGGCCCGGATCCCTGGGAAGGGCCTCCAGGTTGAGGAAATGATTTCTAATTTGTACCGAGCACCCTTCTGACAGTGAGGAAAAGTTAATGATTTCACCCCCATGTGGTGGGCGCCGCGTGCTTTACGTTTGCCCAGAAGCAAACAAGAAATTTACTTGTCTGTTATTTACAAGGGTCAGAGCCCTGTGGCGCCGTGCGCGGAAGCAGGTGGGCAGGCTACCCAGAGCAGCGGCCGGGGATCACTGCAGGGCCACACTTGCCCTTTCCACTCTGGAATGGCCAGCCCTCGGGTTAGCCTCCAGACGGAGGTGGTTATTTGTCCTTTTCTTCCTGAATTACTTCCTCTAATACCTCATCAGGACATCCTGAGGCCTGGAAGAAACTATTAAAAGTTTCAGGCCTCTGTTCTGCGCGGGCATCCTTTCTCTACCGCTGCTTCCAAAGCGCTGCGGATCTGGAGCAGTTTAAGACTGTTTGATGCCTGCTGTCAGCCTGTCAGCTATCCACTGTATTTACTCGGCTGGAGACCGGCTTTGCTAGACAAGCTGTACTGAAGAATTTTGGCAGGCGACCGCTGCTCAGCATCCTGAGTCACTCTCGACTGTCCCTCCCGCCTTTCCAGCACGCTGCCCCATCTGTGACCCCCCTCGGCAAGCACTGCTTTCACACACGGACCCACTCACAGGACGGCATCCCGCCTCTGATGAAACACGGCTGTGGGAACACATGCAACAGGTGCAGACAGCCTGACGGGGGCGGGGGCAGCAGACCTGACCTTGCACGTATGAACTTATGTGTCATCCCAGGGAGCCCCTTCCCCACTCTGCATACCTTGAGCTTTGCACACCTGCAGATTAAAGGTGGGGAGAATGACCACCCCTCAGGTCGCAGCCCCTGCCCCCATCAGGATTTATTTGCAAGGCTCTCTGCTATGGACTGAAGGTTGTGTCCCTCCTCTACCTTCATATGTTGAAATCCTAACCCAATGTGATGGTGTTGGGAGGTGGGGCCTTTAGGTGGCACACAGGTCCTGAGGGTGAGGCCTCATGAATGGGATTAGTGCCCTCATTAAAAACATGGGAGAGACCTCGCCTCATCTCTCTGCTTTCTGCTTCATGAGGACACAATGAGAAGACAGCCGTTCTACCTCGGGGAGGGGGACTTCACCAAACCCCTGCTCGTGCTGGCTCCCTGATCTCGGACTTCCAGCCTCCAGAGGCTGAGAAATACATTTCTGTTGTTTATAAGCCTCCCAGGCTATTGTACTTTGCAACAGCAGCTCAAATTGACCAAGATGCTAGCATCCCCAAGGATCGGAACCTGGGCAAACACAAACCTGGCCCCACCAAACAGGAACATGGACATCAGAAGGGCTACTTTTACATTAGGGCTGTGTTTCCTTCTCAAGCTTGCGTGTGGACTCTGGGTCCTGGAAACGCAGGGTGGAGAGAGAACCTCTGGTCCTTTCTACGTCTCTCCTCTCCAACTCTACCACCACACTCTCTGAGGAACAGCAGGGGACAGGTAGCCAACACACTGAGCTCCTGCATCATTGCTCCTGCAGGATCTAGAAAATCCCTAGGGAGGGGGAATGGAAATGGCCACTCTGAACCAATTTCCAGCAAACCAGAGAGCTGGTACTACCACACAAATGGCAGTCGCGATCTTCAACAGGATGTATATTTTATTCCCACACACCAAATACCAGGCCGATGTCTCCCCTGGCATGCATCCCAGCCCGTTCTGCCCACGAGTGGTGGAGGCTCACAGGTGCCATCAGGCAGACAAGCATGTGCTGCAGAGGCTCAAAGTTGGCAAGTTTCCCCCAACACTGTCCTGGAGAGGCAGGGTCATCAGACATTTTGTTGGAAATAAGACCCCCAAAAAAACTTTTCTCCAGGTATACAGTCTCGAGCCCCAAACCAGTCCCCATGGAGGGAGGGACAATGCTGGTCTCTGGGTTCCCTCATTCGGGCGTCTCCTTCTCGTCGGCCCCTTGGGTCCATGTACCATTCACAGAGCTGGATGAGAGCCACACCCAGAGGCAGGCAGCCTCCGTGCAATTTCTCCGAGGGCTTTGGTGTATTGGCTCCCTTGCCCCCTTCAAAGGAGTGTGAAAACCATCGGGTAAGCCTCTCACCCAGGCAGGGGCCCATCAGCGCACAGGGTACCTGCATCATTTTGGTTACCCGCCCTCTTTTCTGCCCTCCCTCCTAGACCCAGATCCTAGGGGCCCCTCAAGAAGGGTTCAGATGCAGTGCCCTTCAAAAGGTCCACAGCGGAAGGAAGGGCGCGCACGGAGGATGGGGGGTCTGCCCGCGGGGCTTCAAGGATGAGGACAGGGCCAGGGCTTCATTCGCTCTGGGTCCCTGGGACGCATGGAGCCCCTCACACACAGACAGTGCCGAGGGGCTGGTGGCTGAATGAAGGAACCATCTCTGCCCGACTGCATCACTCCCTCCCCTCGAGACTGACTCAGCCCTTCCTTCTGCATTTTCAGGCTCCCACCTGTGCTAGGCACCATGGAGTGTGCGCAGATCAGCAAGGCAATGACCTTCTTCTAAAGCAATTTGCTCCCTATGCGACATAAGCCAGAGGTTCCTACTTGAGGAGAGCGTGTCTGCCGTACAGACCCCACCCTCCCTCATGACCCTCATTTCCAGCCTGCGGGTCACCCCGACATGCATGTGTTTCCGAAGGTCACCTCTCTAGCCCGTATCTAAACTCTGCCAACAACATGCCTACGCAAGTCGGGATGGGCTGGTACTCGGGAAACCTCTCTGCAAAGGACGATGAATGTAACGGTTTGACCAGTGACTCCCAGAAGAGGAGTCCCCATCTTAACCCCCGGAACCTGTGAACAGGACCTTGTTTGAAAGAAGGGTTTCTGCAAACATAACCAAGTTAAGGATCTCAAAAATGAGGGCGGGTCCTAATTCAATGACAGGTGTTCCTAGGAGAGAAAGGAGGGGGGAACATTTGAGACCTAGAAGGCAGGGAGGGGAGAAGCCCATGGGAAGTCAGAGGCAGAGACTGCAGTGATGCAGTCACTAGGCAAGGAACACCTGAGCCACCAGAAGCTGCAAATGACAAGGGAAGTGTCCCAGAGAACCTTCAGAGGAAGCGTGGTCCTCCTGACACCTTGTTTTTGAACATCCGGCCTCCAGAACTGTGAGGGCACAAGTTTCTGTTGCTGTAAGCCACCCAGGTTTTGGAAATTTATAACAGCAGCCCCAAGAAGCTGGCACAGCCAGGTTACAGGTCTCGGCTGCCCCACACAGGCAGGTCACTTCCCCCCACCAGGCCACGCAAGTACTCTGGATAGAAGGCAGCAGAGTGTGGACAAATGAACCGAACCCATCCAGGCCATTGGGAAATAGCACAAAGCCAGTGCCAGTCAAGGGCACCACTCCACACGCCAGAGGACAGCCTGGTTTGCAGCCAGCTTGCTGCTGAGCTCAGGTACTTGATCCTGGAACTGTGCCCAAGGTAAGTCAAGTCACCGTGGCAGGTCAGGAGACGACTGCCACCGGAGCTGCCCGTCTGCTGCGACCCAGGTCTTCCCCGTCTGCCGTACGCACCTGCCGTCTGAACTCCAGGCCCAGTACCGCCCGGGGCTCCCTGCACCCCCAGTTTCCCACTCGGCACCACCGCTCCGAGCTGGGAAGGGGTGTGACAGAGCTAGGAGACGGGAATTAAAATGCGGACTGCGTCTGGACGGGTGGGGGCAGGGCTCGCCGCATCATTTCGAATTCTGACTCTGATAGTCTTCCTGCTGGTCCCGTCCCTAACCCCACAGGACTCAAAACTCGAGTGTCACAAAAATGATTTTCCTGATCAAAGGAGAGAGCCTGGATTTCAAGCCTATGTACCTTGGATGCATAACAATTCAGTGATGTCAAGACTCATCTGCAGTAGTTTAAAGATCTATATTGTCTCGACAGCCCTGTTTGGCCCAAATAGAGAAAGCAAACTTGATTGTGTCTAAAATATTTATTTATTCCATTTGAGGAAGCAGAGAAACCACGAAACACTTAATTATCAATAAATGTTATTCCTAAACATATAATCATTTTATCTCAGAGGTGCATTACCATTTACAATGAGTTAGTAACTCGGTGGAGAACCACCCCCAAATAAATTAAACAGAGTGAAAAGACAGCAGGGAAGGATAGGGTGGTGGGTGGGAAAAATCTCTTTATTTGGGCATCCAAGTCTTTTTCTTTCTTGAAATTAATTTTTTTATTGGGTAAAAATGTCCATAATATACAATTTGCCATCATAACCATTATTTTAGCGTGTATGCTACACTGACCGTGCAACTATCACTACTGTCTGTTCCCGGAACCTTTTTTTTTTGTTTTGTTTTTGACCATCCTGAGCTGAGACTCTGCACCCAGCAAGCAACAGCTCCCCATTCTTCCCTCCCCCAGCCCCTGGCAACCTCGCTCTATCTTCTCTCCCTAGGGACCTGTCTCCTCTAGGTGCCTCACATAAGTGGAGTCACACAGAGTCGTCCTTTCGTGTCTGGTGGATTTTACTCAGCGTCCTGTTTTCAGAGCACCGTAGTTTTCCGAACAGTCTGCTGGGTGTACAGATGCCACCTGAAACTCAGGAGGTCTGATTCTTCCTGAGAAGGGGCAGGAAGGACTGATTATTTCTCCCCCATTTTTTCCAAAAGAGAGCCTGGCAGAGAGTCAGAAATGGAGCCTCATGGAAGCCTACCAGACGGAGGCCTAACAGCCAGGTAAAAAAGAGACACGTAATTATCCTCGATCAAAAAAAAGAAGGGCCAAATAATGAGCCATGTGTTCCTGGAGGGTCCCTTCACCACCCGGGGCCCCTAAAGGAAGCAGGCAGAACCTGGAAGGGGCTGCAGGGGGTGGGGGTGGGGGAAGGGGGCGTTCTGACTCTGGTCCCAGCCAAGGCGGGGACTCTGATCCATGGCGGGTCTAAGAGGGCCCCACACTACGTCAAGGCCCCCTGGGATCCCCACTGCTCAGTGTCCCATCTCCCTTGATCCTAAGGGGAGGCACCACCCTGAAGCCAAAGAAGTCTGTAGGTATTAAAGGCACTCAAGCTGCCATTCAGAACAAAGAGCCTTGGGACTGACATTGGGGTTGGGGACAGTGTCAAAGGGTCAGAATTTGAGGGACAACAGGCTAGTTCACCAAAGAAACCCTGTCACCTGTCATCAGCAAAATGTCACGTGCCCAGTGTCTCACGAAGCACCCCCATACCTGAGGGCCCCCAGGAGTCAGCAAAACGGGCACAAAGAAGCGGGTTGGGAGGATAAAACCCCAAACAAGAAGGGATTAAAATGGGCATAAGTAGGGTAGGAGTTACAGGGAACATTTAAACATGAAATTCTCTAGCATTCTCCTGAATGAAGCTATTATTGGAAACTCACAAGTAAGAGATAAGCATTTAACAGTCAAACCTTTTCCCCCCTCTTAATCAAATGAACAAAACTAAATATTCATCTGGATAATACAAAGCTATAAAACACACACACACACACACACACACACACACGGAAGAAGAGAATAGAAATTGGCAAACAAGAGACCTCACGATGAAAATGACCTGCTACAGAGGCAGACGCTGAGGAACAGCCGACAGTTAACTTACAAAGAATTCTTTTTTAGGTCAGGGAGGGAAAGATGGGAGTGGCCGCCTCCTCGCCTCAAAAATAATTTTCTTCTCTTACCATGTAGGTCAATGAACACTAATAGGTAATCGTGTGGTGCCTAATGCGTCTTCAGTGAAAATCAATGCAAGTCTTGAGTTAACACACTTAGTTAATGGGGAGAAAATGAGGGAGGGAAAAAAAACCCCAGACTGTCAAATTTATTCCGAGTATCCCGTGAGGAATTTGAGGTATGTGTACGCAAATATATTCATAACTCCCGCAACCTCCCTCTCTCGCTAATAACCCGGTGATGGAGGAAGCGGCAGGACCGTGGGCTGCTTTCGGTGTAAATCCAAGTCTCCTGGGTTTGGGTGTGGGGAGTACTTTCTGGTTTCAAAATGCTGCTCACACATCATCCTACCTGGTCTGCATGGCAACCCTGTGAGAGGTGGGGCACGCTCCGCCATCATCGTTTTTGCTCAACTGCTTGGCATAGTTGTAGACGACCCATCCCTGGCGACACGTGGCTACTAAGCCAGAGCAGGACACAGGGACTTCCTTGGATCAGGAAGCGTACAAGATGGATTTGGTGGCCCTAGGGCTCAAGAGGGTAAGAGCCTAGGCCATGAGGCACAACGCTTCACATGCTCCAGGGGACAACCCCCACTTAGCTGTGTGTCAGTCAGTGACCTGTCATCTCGGGCTGTGCTCTCTCCCCATCCCCAACTCAGAGCATCTCTGGGTCACCAGAAGTGCATGGGCTACGTCAGGTCTGGCAGATTGGTTTCATCTGCCTCGAAGGGTTTTCCCGGAACCCTGGATGGGGAAGAAGGTCTGAGCCTCCCTCCCCTTGGGCCCCCGGGGCAAGAAGGGCAGAGATGGGCTGCAGGGGCGTGGGGAGGGGTGGGGGGGTGGGGAGGTGGCCTCACGTGCCCTGGATTTGCCCTGAAACCACCTACCCAGAAGATGGATCTGTTCCAAGAGAACAAGCCACCTTTGCAAAAGAAGTGACTTGTTTCCGACTGCCGCGTTGGGATACTTGGACGTTAGAGAAATCCACTCTGAGTTGTCGCTAGCGTTTCCTGAGCGTTTTCAGGCGTGAGGTATCTGGCAAGAGGTGGGGTGACAGTACCAGTCGCGCCTGCTTTCACACATACTCGGGAGCATACACTTCAGGAACGTAAGGATGCCCTTTCCCTCCAAGCCAGGGATGGGACTCGTTCAGTTATTAACGTCTGGTATCCCAAAGGTGGTTACTTATTTCCAGCCCGTACTCAAATGAAAATCTGAAAAAGGGAAAGCTTGCCTCCACTCACTGAGCAGCCATTACCCGAGTCTTCACAGCTCCCTCCAGTGAAACAGGGGCGTTCCTACCTCGCAGAGGGAAGGACCTCCTCGGTAGGAAGGTGGGTTGCTCCACATCAGGTAGCTTTTGGATTCTAACCTTGTCCTGCAACCTGGCTCTCAGGAGCCTGTCCCGTCACATTTCCCTGCAAGAGCCTCTACCCAGTGGGCAGCAGCACCTCCTCCTAACAACCCAGCGGCAGGAGGGCAAGTGGGGAGGCGGGGAAGGTGCGCTCGGCCATTCCAGTTACCTGGCTCCTTCCTCTGCAGCCCGAGCCGGCTGCAGCCTTCGGCATCAAGGCCGAGAAGGGTTTTCCAGATGCACAGGACAAAGATGACCTTTATAAGGACAACAGGTCAGCTCTCTCCTAAGCCAGTGTCACGCAGGATGGCCAGAGGGTGGGTGACTTTCTCTGAACACTCCAGCCCCTACCCACAGACCTGCCTGAAACAGGGTTTGGTTCTGGCTGGAGACTTCATGCCAACTGCCTCCCTGATGAGTCAGCCGCCCCGGAGGGATAAACAGAGTGGCACTCCCTCCCCTGGACTGGTAAGAACAGAGGCAGGCACACGGACCCCAGATGGACGCAGCCTCGGGGCCGGTCAGAACAAAGACTTTCATCGGAGGCAGATGCTGAAGTCGAATGGTCTGCCGACCTTCCTGTCACCTCCCCCCCTGCACCCTTCTTCCTCCGCATGGGCCAACAAGCTGCCTCTTCAGGGCCCTGTCTAACCCGGCCTTTCCTCCCCATGGTGTCCCCTCCAGGGTGGTACCGCAGCCCTTCCACTGTGGCATCATCCATGCACCTGCTTCCTCGTTTACACCAGTAGTTTGGCAGCTGGTTGCTGTAAACTATAATAAAATGCCTTTCCAAAAAATGAAGGAATGTGACCAGACACGCCAGACATCATGATATTAAAGCCGTGTCAATTAATTTCTCCCCCTGCTTGATAAACGAGCCCCGTTCCATCTCTTAATAATGAGGAGAGAAACAAGAAAAGTTGACACTTAGTTTAATTTATTTTCTCAACTTGCCTGGTCATATTTCTTTCTGCCTTGCAGAGCCCGGCTGGGGCTGTGGGGAATTACAAGTGGCTCACGTGCAGGCAAGGCAGAGATCGGTGCGAATCGACACGGGCCTCCTGTGCTCCCACACGCCACTTAATCAGAAGGGGAAAGGGACTTGGAGAGCCAGCTCACACCTGCGCCTCCTCAGCCTCCTCTGGGGTCTGGGGACAGGGGGCAGGGGGGGTTGGGGGCTGGGGGGGACTCGGGGGCGGGCACGGAAGCGATTTCATGTGTGTGGACAGTGGGTAACAAAAATGGCATGATCGGGCTTCCAATCTACTGCACAGAGACTGCACACGACTGAATTCCCTGTATTAATATTAAGCAATGTTGGTGGCGTTCGCTAGAGGGGAGCTGATATCTCAACTGGAAAGGTACTTTTCTCTCCTTTTCAGCCCAAGGATGTTGGAGCCAACACCGGATCTGGAAATGCGAGTGTCAACTTTCTAAAAATCAGACGTCAACCGCGACCCAAGAAACATTTCATTAAGGGTTTAGTTACAAGCAACTTCAGGACTATTTAAGGCCTCCAGACCATAAACCAAGCCGGGAGTGAAAAGTGAAGTGCACTCCTACACCAGGGTTTCTTTTTCTTTGTTTCTTTGTTTCTTTTTTTTTTTTTTTTTAATTTTTAATGTTTTATTTATTTTTGAGAGAGAGAGAGAGAGACAGACAGCATGAGCAGGGGAGGGTCACAGAGAGAGGGAGGCACAGAATCTGAAGATAGGCTCCAGGCTCTGAGCTGTCAGCACAGAGCCCGCTGCAGGGCTCAACCCACAAACCATGAGATCATGACCTGAGCCAAAGTCGGACACTCAACAGACTGAGTCACCCAGGTGCCCCCCTTTTTCTTTCTTTTTTAATAATGTTTCTTAATGTCTATTTATTTTTGAGAGACAGAGAGACAGAGCACCAGTAGGGGAGGGGCAGAGAGAGAGGGAGACATAGAATCCGAAGACAGGCTCCAGGCTCTGGGCTAGCTGTCAGCACAGAGCCTGATGCGAGGTTCGAACCCACAAAAAGTGAGATCATGGCCTGAGCCTAAGTCAACGCTTAACCGACTGAGCCACCCAGGTGCTCCAAGGGTTTCTTGATGTGGTCCAATGCTAACCTTCTGGTGGGGGAAGGGCTTGTTAAAAATGCAGCCCCCGGGGGCTCTCCTGCCTCCTAAATGTGGGCTTTGTGGACATGGCCCAGGAATCTGCATTTTAGCCAGTTCTCTGGTGATTCTGATAGCCACCCACATCTGACTCTGCTCCATGTTTCCCAAGTCAGGATGAGCCGCATAGGGATCATTTGGTAAAAAAAGAATCCAGACCTTTTCAAAAAAAGAGAATCTCTAGGCTTCCCTCTAACATGAAGGGAGAAACAAAAGCTGTTTTAAGAAGGCTCTGATACCCCTTTCATGGGAGCTGGATCTCTCAGCCCCATGGCCAGCCCTTATCCAAGGTAGGGGGAGATCAGAGGCAAAGAAGCAGCATCTGTGTCCCAGGCTCAAGAAGGAGGTGAAGACCAGTTCATACTAGAGTGTAAATGACTGACCTTGCTTTGATTCCCAGGCATGTTCATGGTTTACCAAATCCTCATACAAAAGCTACAAGTTCTATGTTAGAATTCCAAATGGGTATTAAGGGGGTGGGAGGTAAATCTATGTATCTACTTTACTGATGGGGGAGGGGCACCTCCTGGAGTCTGGGAAATTATATGCATGTCTAGAGAACGTTACAATGAGGGGTGGTGGTGAACACCCTGGAAGGAAGAGGGAGGGGAGAGAGGATAAAAAGGGGGGAGAGAAAGATTCAGAGAGAGGAGTGGGGTAGAGGGAGAGAGACCCCTTCCACCTTCCCGAGACCATTTTTCTAGGAGAGAAACCTGCCTTGAATACTGATTGTGCAGTTTGAAAGCGCCTGTGGCTGCAGGGAAGGGTGGGTGCCTCATCCCAGACTCTCGTTAACCGAGGGGGAAAATGCACCTGCGATCCCGGCCAGACAGCCCCCATCTCATTGCATTCTGAGTGCGCTCCGTAGCAGTGATTCTGTGAATGACACTTGTCAGGATGGCAGATTAGTTCACAAACCTATTTTTTTGTGCGTGGTGTTCCATCTTGGTTGGGAAAATAGTCAGTTCTTGGCGAGAGAGACACATATTACTGCTGTTAAGTGCCAATATAAACTCTGGGACGCAGTGGTAAATTCACCAAATTAAATCGCTAGACAACTGGCTCGGATCAGGACCCCGGCAGACGGTGCCAGGGCTGCAGTGCGCGCCCAGCAGGGGGGAGGCGGCTGAGGTCGCGTGCGCAGCTGGAGCAAGGGCACGCGGACGCCCGCCTCCGCGTCTGTTCTGGAAGCCGCAGAGCCTCGGGCGGCTTCGAGGGGCTACCGGGAAGAACGTGTCCTTCAAGGCTTCTAAGTCCCTGTGCCTTCTGAGCTGGGGCTGGAAGCTCTTCCCCACAGAACCATTTGGATCGATAGCCCCAGGCAGCCCCCACAAGCGTGGGTTTCAAATCTGTTACCTTTTCTGACATCCTGTGGCCCCCACCCATGCAGTGAGCACCTTGGAAGGTTAGGTTTCAACTACCTTATGTCCCTCCTAAGAGCGTGTGTGTGAATGGGCTTGGTCTTTCTAGGTAGATTTGGGCTCAAATCCTGACTCCAGCAATAACTGGCTGTGTGACTTAGAGCTGGCTAGTTAACCACTCTGGCCCTCAATATGCTCTGTGACACAGAAATAATAAATCTACCTTACCAACTAGGAGGATTGCCCGAAAACACTTGTGAGGGGTCAGCTGTGCTCACCCACCAATCAAACGAGACGTTTATGGCTTCTCCCCATCCCAACCTCTGTCTCCACGTATATTTACCGGCCCTCCACCTTGAGTCTCATTCATTAAAAGTCACTTGACGGTGTGTCAGGGAGATGCCCAAGGTGCTTTACGAGCTATCGCAACGGGAACAAAGATTCAGGACAGCGAGAGGTCAAACAACACATGTGGCAAATCCCCAGTCTTCTTACTTAAAAAGACCCTCCAGTGCAGCCCTTCGGGTAAAAGCAGAAGTCACGCACCACTGGGGTGTGGTGACACCTGACCGACGAAGTGCCACCTGCTGCTCTTGCCTTTGCTCCAGGAAGGAGCCTGCCGTTGGGCTGCGGGGAACAAGCCAAGGGCCCCTGTTCTGCGGGGGTTTCCCTGGTGTCCGCTGAATGGGGAACACGAAGGAGACCAGGGGACGGTGGAGTGGACTCAGACCACAAAACCTGCTCTGACAGGAAGGCTCAGAGGCAGTCCTGCACCCAACTCACCCCACTATGGACAGAGGACCCCCCCCAGAAAAGCCTTGGCCTCCCCAGCAGCCGCCTCAAGACGCCCACCTGTCTCTCTTCCATCACATCCTGGGGGAGTGGTCACTGGCCTCAGAGGAGCTTCCAAAACTCCATCCAAGAACCACCACTTGGAAGGGGGTTTTCAACGCCACCACAAATTACAGGACTTTTATGATGAGGTATGGTTTCAGAATAGTTCCAACTGACGGAGCCCTGGCTCGGTGCCCACCATGCCCGCCACCCCTCTGTGCCCCCGGCAGTGGGGGGGGTCATCTCTGCCCGCATGTTCATGACTCCAGCTGGCCGTGGCCACCAGCAAGCCTGCCTGCAGTTTGGGGGTAGGTAGCTCCCCATCATGTACCCTGCACGAGACACACGCTCATTCACCGTGGAGCAGGGGCTGGCCTATTTTACATTTTTGGCTGTTTAAAAAATGTTAACATCTGGAGGCCAGATCTCCCCGAGAAGCTGAGAGCAGCAATCCAGGTGGCCTGGCTGTGGCGGCAGCTCTGTCCCTCAGGCCGTCCAGACAACGCCCCCGGGGTGGGTAGAGGGGGAAGAGGGGGTCGAGAAGCAGGGGGCAGGAGGCAGCTATTCGAGGTGACCCACACCAGCCACCAGCCGCCTGGGAACCTGCCGGAAATGCAGAGTCTCAGACCCCACCCTGGACCTCCCAAACCTGAACCTGCATTTTAACAAATTCTCCAGGTGACTTTTATGCAAATTCAAATTTAAGAGGCGCTGGTCTGGAACAGTGACTCTCAGCTGTGATTCCTACATCAGAATCTCTTAGGCAAATTTTAAAAGATTACTGCTGCCCAGGCCCACCCTCAGAACTGAGTTAGGTCTGGGGTAGCCCCCCAGCATCTGTATGTTAAGTTGTCCCAGGCGATTCAGGTGTCCAGTTAGAGTCAAGAGACATTAGGAAAAGGGAAAAACCATAGTGCCCAATTTTTATTTCTCATCTAAAAATAATTTCAGCCTAGGAGGCGCCTGGGTGGCTGTCGGTGAAGCGTCTGACCTCATCTCAGGCCATGATCTCGCGGTTCACAAGTTCGAGCCCCATGTTGGGCTCTGTGCCAACAGCTCAGAGCCTGGAGCCCGCTTCAGATTCTGTGTCTCCCTCTCTCTCTGCCCCTCCCTGTTCATGCTCTCTCTCTCCCTCTCTCTCTCTCTCTCTCTCTCTCTCTCAAAAATAGACATTAAAAAAATTAAAAATGATTTCAGCTTCACTGCTTTTAAGATAATGGACAGAACGGTCTTAGTGCCCATGGAGCCACGCAGCTGTGCAGCATAGACTTGTGTCTTGGGCAGTATTTTACAGACCATGAATGGAAAAAGAAAATGCTTGGAAGGGGGTGAGGTCAGAGTGGCCCTCCATGCACTCACCTGCCGCAGGCATGGCAGGAGCCTGATGTGGCTCTGAAGTGCCCGGCAAGGGCTGTACAGATGGTGTGATCTGGCTTTCAGGGACAGAACAGGCATTGCACAGACCACCCGGATTGTAGGCAATACCAAGAACGTAAGGACAAGCCACTGTCAGAAAATGGCAAGCTGACCCTTCTCTCCCAGCAAGACCCCTCGGCAGCCACACCACACCCCCAAATGCATTCTAATCAGACACAGAGGAGTGGCAGCCCAGGGGGTGGGGGGAGAAGAAACCTGCCTTTCAACAGAAGCTCTGTGCTGCAGAGAAAGCACCCGGAAAACAAATGTTTGCAAACTATTCGTGTTTTTCTGTGATTTTGTTGCTAAAAAGATACACCTGGGTCAGCCTCCGAAGGCTCTCCTCCTCCAGAGGCTTTTAAACCTTGGAAACAGAAATGGAAAACTTCTTTTAATGAAGAGTTTAGTGGATTTTGAACCCATTTGTTAAAAATATAAAAAATGCAACACTTGATTAGCGTGTGTGAAAAACTGACTGACATCAGGGAAGATGGAAATGTACAAGCTGAATTTCAACAAAATCCTTTGCATAATTGGAGGATGGGATTGAAAAATTAGTATCATGATTTAGTCAGCACAGCGAAGGTACTTTTTCCACTGAAATCTGTTTATCTTGTGAGGTGTATTTTTCAGTTATGACAGGCATGAAGTCCAAATACCAGAATAAGCTAACCTTAGAATTCTTCCCTTAGAGCTGATCACAGTGTGAAAGCAAGACTTTTTAAAAAAACACCTATTCAATCACATTACTCTGAAAACATTTTAATAATAAATTTCTAGGTAGGACTTATGTCAAATATATCCTATCCTGTTATTTTTACATAGGTTTGTAATACACATGATCTATCAACACAGTAGTACATGCAAAGAAATCAAAAATCAAATACGATATACTGGGGGTGTGTGCTAATATTTTTCTGCACAATTAGAAAATTCTGAAGGCATCTGCTCTAGAAGGAAAGGTGAGGACCTCCGTCTTAAACTCTGGTTCTGAAGCCCTCCCTCCGTTTCAGAAAGGACTAGAAGTCAGAGGATGGGGCGGGGGTAAGTAAGTACCGCCCATGACTGCCAGCAGGTGTGGGCCCTCAAAGATGGGCCTTCGGGTGAGATATTTATGGGACTCAAGAACCAGCCGATCCCAGGATCCCGGGAGGCCTCCTGGCTGGCTCAGCCCAAAGAGTGCTCGGAAGGTGCCACGTGGGGCTGGGGGTGGGGGGCTCATCCTTCAAACTGAGACCCCTGCTTCCCACACGTTAATGGCAACGATACCTGAACTCAATACATTTTTCATAGCATCGTATCTTCATTAAAATTTTATTCTATTAGCATTCTGAATCCAAACCACTAAGTACATAATTGCTAAAACATGTGTTAAGCGACGACTTAGGAAATGCCGGTTTTATCATATTGTTAATTAACAGAAAGTAGGATTAATACATTCACAGATCATTAGGAGCCTTCAGTACAGTCTCCCCCGCTCCGCAGTGGGTAGGGTGGCTGCCGGGGGGGGGGGCAACCCTGGGCAGTACAGCAAGGGCACCTCCTCTGGGTTCACCCTCCGCCCTCGCAGAACCTGCAGAGGGTGCGGGAGAAACTCAAGAGACAGAGACTCACGGTCTCTTTTGCCCAAAGGAAACTCTTCTGAGGTCTCACTGTGGCCTACTCAAAAGGCCGGACGTGGAAGGATCTGGGTGAGAGGAAGGGAAAGAGCAACACGTCCCCTTAAGTCAGCCCAGCGAGGCCCCGGGACCACCGGAAAGCGTCCAGTCCTGAAGCAGAGGATGTGGCTGAAATCCTGGTTCTGCGGTGTCTCCTGGCCGGGCGAGCCGTTAACCTGCCTGACCGGAGTGAAGAGGCCGAGCCCGCAGGGCTGGCCTGCGGACCGAATGAGGACACGCACGCTACTCCTCTGGTCCCTGCACAAGCTTGCAGTTTTTATGTAAGGCTATCCTCAGCCAATATTGCTTGGAATAAGTGCGCCGCCAGCTGAGACCTGGGAATAATTTAGCTATCTGTGAATGCGGACTGCAGTGGGACCGGCCCTACTGGGGTCTATCCCGAGGTACCAAAGCCCAGAGACTTGGAGGGGGATTGGGACTCACCTTGCGGTCCTCTCAAATGGAAAGCAGGGCTCCCGATCTCTAGGCCCGAGGGGTTTATTCAAACCTCTGCCCGGCCCGTCTTGGGAATTACAGAAGTATATTTAGGCAAGAAATAGACTAAATATCTTCTCCTTCCACAGCCTGGCCCAATGGTAGGACTCCCAATTCTTCACGTTTAATCATGAAATTGTCGGCCTGGTCGGGCAGCACACAAGCCCAGTTCTGGAAGCTGGGGCTGGAAAAGTCCCCAGAAACGCAGGGGAAGGAAGGGACCAGGTATGGTGGTGAGGCCTCCGCCTAGGGTTTCCTGGAAGCTGGGGGTCAAGCTGAAGCCCTGGGTCAGAAATATGAAAGGAGTCAGGAAAAGCAAACAGATTCTACATCAGTAAACTCTAGCTGGGGCAGGAGCCCTTCCCAGAGGGAGGTAAGGGCAGGCCCAAGGCCAACTGCTAGGGTGATGATAAATCACTTCACCTAGCTGGAGCTAGGGTACAAAAATCAAAGCTAAGGGAAAATTAAAAGAAAAAAACAATGCAGACCAGCATCTGCCAGACCCAAGTGGGAACAGAGAAATCACCTGGTTGCATTGTTTTTTTCTGGAACATTCTTTCCAAGCCCTAGGTGCTCAGCACATCAAAGTTTCCTATGTTGAGGCTTTCTAGTAGGGCTTATTATTTGTGAGCTGTGAATGGAAAGAGGTCCCTTATCTGCAGAAAAGGTTAAGAGCGGAAAGAGCCTCCTTTGTTGTGGGTGGTATGTAAGTGGAGTCTGGGCTGCGGGTTCAGACACAGGCTGTAATGCTAGTTCCACAGTCAGCTGTGTGAGGTCTCTCTCTGTGCCTCAGTTTTCTCATCTCATAAAATGGGGATACTGGCATTTTAGGGGAGGAGAACATTTATCCAGGCCAGTATGCAGGAAGCTTCACATAACTCCTTGTCAAGACGCTGCAGCACCTGAGCCCCTCTGCAGATCTGGTTTTCTTACTTATAGTGACTTGCTGTCTTGACTTAGTAACTTAGCCCCTGCCTCTGCCCCCCGTGGGATGCGGGCTCCTGAAAATGGCCAACTCTGAGAAGGAGCTGCTTGGGATCTCTTGCACTTGGAGCATCACCTTCCCCATGTATCAAAAGGAGGCAGAGAGAGCTGAAGGCTGGCCTTGACTCTCTCAGGGGAGAAGGGTCCTCAGGATAGTGGGCCTGACACCCCGGGGGCAGGGCTACCCTTGATCAGGGATGGAGTCTTCCAGTGCCCTGCCGGCCAAGAGAGAAGGCAAGGCCTGTGTCTCCCCCAGGTGCCACCACGTGCTTCCTGACATCAAACCCAAAAGCCAGAACGTCTGTATTCTCCCGAGAAGGCAACTGAGAGACAGCAGAGCTGGACCTGACTTGAAAATCACGGTGCACCCAGAGCCATGTTGTGGCCATTCTGCTGCCGGGCCGCAGAGACTGAGAACTTCAATTTATTTGTGTCTGGGGCCTTAAAGAACCTCAGCTGTCATCCCTTCCTTAGTTTATTACCAAATTTCTAAAATATTACATTCTTTATTATATCCAAATTCACTTTATTGCACTTGACAATACAGATAATCACATACCATATGCTCTAATGTTTTGAAACCAATGCATGGTGACAGCGGTTTTTATTCATGATGCATAATTCCATCCTGAGCTCACAATGAGGCCTCTGAGCACCCAGCCTGGTGTTAAGACTTTTGCCTAATAACAGATTAACAATACAGCGAGTTGCCGAGACACAATCCGTCCCTTGCCATTCTCTATTTACAACGGGAAAAAATGTACCTGAGCTGAAAAGATGGATTTATTGGAGAGAAGGGGGGGAAGACACCCCTACCACCACCCACCCATCATTCCCAGAGGGTTCATAATGATTTGTTATTGTTCCGCGCTTATGAAACTTGATATTGAAAAGAGGGATTGGTCTCACGCCAAGTATCACGGCAACTAATCACACCAGCCCACACTGCTGGCCCCTGAGAACTGCCACACAAAAATGCCCCAAAGCTCTCATTAGCCATCTCTCTTGTTTTCACTCTTGTTTTGCTACAAGCAAATATTTGTCACTCCTCTACCTTGGTGAGACCCTCCCCCTCCCTCTCGTCCCCTCTCCTCCTCCCCTGGGCATCCCTTCTGTTCCCAATTAGCCCCAAGCTTCCTGGCGAAATGAACACAGCCGGGAAGGCTCCATACCCCCAGCAACCTGTCACCTCTCAGGCAGAAAGGCCAGCACGCCGAGAACAGTCTTCACGGCTCCTTCAGCAGAGAGGCCCGTGGTCCTAGGGCGGCTGAGGCAGAGGGTGGGCAATTTGAAGATGATCTTCCGGCTTGGCAGCGGTGCCTGAACAGACAATGCCATTTCACGCCTTCCCTAACTAAGCGCTTGCTTTCATTTGCTCCGGAGAAGCACTCAGACCGCTATAAAGCCATTAGATCACATCAAGCCATTGTGGCAAAGAGTTTGGGCTGTCCCCAGCAGAGAATCAACTCAGATTTATAGATCCTTAAAGCCTGAATATATAGATATTCGTCTTCCCCCTGCAGATAGACAAGGGGACCAGGGTGGCAGCAGAGGAGGGAACAGCAGCCCGCAGCTCAGCTACGGACAGACTGAAGTTTTACAATCGTTCTCCCAGATAATGGGATTTCTCAACGAGGGGAGGAGTGGGAAGGAAGGAAAGCCAGGCCTTTACTCTGTGGAAGACTTGGCTGTTTGTCCAAAGCTTTGCTGGGGGCGGGGGTGGGGGGTGAATGGTGGAAGGAAAGGAGAGGTGATCAGCCACGATGTCTCTGGGGGACCCAGCGACCTGCTGTAAGCACAAGCAGTACAGCAGACCAAGGAAGGGACCAGAGTTGGGAGACGCAGAACCGCTTACTTCGCCGCCTACAAAAGAGGCCGAATGAATTAAGAGGCATCTTACCCCACGTAATTGCTATGCTCCTGAGCCGCCTAAGTTATAACTCTTCTCCATAAATAAAAACCTGCCGTCCCTTTGGGCTTATAGCATGACTCCAAGAAAGGTTCTCTATTTCTTTATTATCTTTAGCGCATCTCAAAGAGCATGGGAGTTTCTTGTCTTGTCCATTTTTCCCTTGCTCATCTAGCAAGGTTACTACCTATCAAGTATGGGAGTTACTAGTCACTGAGCGAATACCTACTAGAGAGACCAGAGCTTAAAGACCTAGTTTTCTGACCTATTATCAGCTGATCTCTGTGGGTCCCATAGGGAGAGGTTTTGGATCATTTCATGATTCAGCAGCATCCACATGTGATCCGCATAGTACTGAACACACTGCTTTCTGGGCCCACCATGCCCTGCAATAATTCTCTTCTCTGTCTGAACACTGATGAAGAGAGGGCATCGCCCCTCACAGCTTCATAAGGACGGCTTGTTTAAGGGGCTGTTAAGTTCTTCATCCTAAGGGTCAATCTTTCTCCCAGAACATCAAGCCAGCCCGTCCGACTTCCAGGCCTTCGGATCCGACACAGACACCTGGTCCTTCCTTCACTAGTCTCCTCTGTTTCCTCTGAAATGTCTCCCACGACAGTGGGTCAGTCCCCATCAGACCCCCTCAGCCATGGTCTACTTGTCTACAACCCTCCTAAAACGGGGGGTGAAAGGAACACAATACTCCCATGGGGAACACTGGAAAGCACCAGACCCCGCCCTTACGTGCGAAAGACACTTGCCTTTTCAAAGTGTCTCGTGGCTTCTTTGGCAGTTCCATTATCCCATTGGCTCAAAAACAAAACAAAACAAAACAAAACAGAAGAGAACCCCAACCTTCTGTGGTCCATTAACACCCAGTGCTTCCTATAAACCCTTATCAAAATCCCCTCCTCCCCACCTCCCATTTGCTTTCCTTTCTTTGGGCTCTAAACTTTGTCACCTTCTGATTATAAAAGCAATACACATTTTAGAGCCTTAGAAAATACAGAAAGTTGCTTATTTCTCCAATAAGCATTAACCAGACTCTATGGAGGAATCTTTGCTGAGCCTTAAGGATACCATGGAGAGTGAGCTCCAGCCTTTGTCTTCAAGGGTGGGAAAGGCACACAACTTGTCTCGTGCCAAGAATGCAGTTACGTGTGCTGGACTTCCAGGACTGCGGTCTCACTCCTCACTCTGTCCCTTTCCCCTTGATGAGTGACCGGCGCAGAGTGTGCGCTTAGCAAATTAACTGGGACACGGCTTTGGAGGGGGGCACTCCAGCTGACAGCCTGTACATACAGAAGATTCTTTCCCAAAGATGGAATCCGTTACGTCCAGATGCAGTCAGTACCACATGAAATTTTAGGGTAAGGCATCTCAGACCCCTCCTTCAATCCACCAGAGACTCCTCTTCCAATTTCCACCCAGAGCCTAGTCCCTGAGCACAGAGCCTGCTTAGCTTGAAGGTTCGAGGTGCAGGTCAATTCCAGGATCCCCAGGCCTCGGGCAAACGAGGCCACCTCCCTCCTCTGAGAAGCGCCATCGCAAAGGCTTCGGTGACAGCTCACATGTCTCCGGGCGGCAGGGAAGAACTGCAGTGACTGAAGGATGAGGTTGGAGAGCTCTCGCACGCCCTGCTCCCGAGGAACCACCACGCAGAGCCAACTCGAATTCGCTTCCACCAGCCGGGATCTTTAACATGTGGGATCAGTGGTGCCACAGAAACCGCAGGCCAGACCAAACCCTGGACCGGATCCTCCAGTCACTGTCTTCCGTGAATGAGCTGCCATGGAGGGGACAGCCCCAGCCCGCACGCAGCCAGGGCACAAACCTACTCCTGTTGGAACTTTCTTTTTTAAGGCAGCACTTCTGTCTCCTTGAAGGCTGGGAGAGCAGTCGGCCCTGCTACCACTCTGACGGGTCAACCGGAAGTTCTGCTGTACTTGGTAGAAGACAGAAGGCAGGAGCTAGGACAGGCCCTAGGCTCAGAGAGCGCCTCTCAGCCCACCCATTACTGCGGTGTCTAGAACACTGCACCCTACACATCCAGCCTTTCCTTCCACGAAGACCACCTTCCAGGAGAGGCTGGGGTTGGCCACCGGAGGCTCCATGGGGAGGAGAGGACCTGGAGCGGTGTTCTCCACATGCGACCTGCGGACTGGTCCACGGGCCGGCCTCTCTGCCCTGCCCCAGCCCAAAGCCAGACCCCTTTCCCCACTCCCCTCCCTCTGAAGGATGACAGTCCTACCCAACTACTGTGCTGCGGACTCAGGAGGGCCTTGTTTTCTGGTTCTGCATTCCTGGTTTCCTGCCTGCCAGAAGGTCTAATGGACTCGCTTATGTTGTTTCATTGGCCTGTAAAGCATCATCACTGAATCATGACGGGGAAAGAAGCTGGCTGTGGCGAAGGCCTCACCAAAGGCTGGAGAGAGGCCAGTGGTTAAGTAATGCCTTGGCCATCACTCTCCCCGAGGTCCCACAGCACTGCTGGGCAGGGGTGCAGGATGTGAGGGAGGGGCTGCAGCCACACTTCCCAACCTGGGACGGAAAGATCCTGGCCCGCTGCGGCGGGGGCAGAGCAACCCCTGCCCTTCTCCTCCTCCAGGATGAGCTGCATTCCTTGGGTGGTCCTCATTATCATCGCGACCACCACTATATATTCAGCACGTAAGTGTTCCTGAACGCTTTTCATCGTATTCTCTCTAATCCTTCCAACCTGCCTTCAAGGCACGAAGGCATGTAATATTATCCCAATTTGACAAAGGAGAAATCTGGTGCTCCCTGAAGCCACTTGCCATGGTTTCGCCAGGAGCAGCTGAGCTGGGATGCCAGCCCAGGTCCATCTGTCCCCTAGGCCTGGGCTCTCCTCTCCATCCAGCCTTGGAAGGGCAACCAGAATAAATAGAAGGTCTAGCACTGACGCAGCCTTAGATAAGCCCCCGTACTGTGGAGGCCAAATGCCTGATCACTTATCCCTGCTGGTACGAACAGTGGCCTGGGGTGCCCAGAGGGTCTGTAGTCACGGGGGACGGATCTCCAGCCCCACCCTCACAGCCTGTGTCTCCGCGAGTGACTCACATGGCCTACAGGCTCAGCTTTTTCATCGAGGCCTGAGATTTCTCTGTCTGCCTTGTTCAGCACCAAATTTCCTGTGCTTAGAACTCAGACTCGATAAAGATTTATCAAGTGAATGAACAGATCTGAAAAAAAAAAAAAAAGAAAATCCCAGGAACATCCTCCCTACTTGTCTTTTTTTTTTAAATGTTTTTATTTGTTTTTGAGAGAAAGAGAAACAGCGTGAGCAGCGGAGGGTCAGAGAGAGAGGGAGACACAGAATGTGAAGACAGACTCCAGGCTCTGAGCTGACTGTCAGCACAGAGCCAGACACGGGGCTCAAACCCACGAACCGTGAGATCATGACCTGAGCTGAAACCGGATGCTTAACCGCCTGAGCCACCCAGGCGCCCCCCCCACTTGTCTTATTAATTAAAGAACACAGAGTATTTTGCACAGAGCATGACACATACCCAGGGATCAATAAGCAGAAGTCTCTAGTTATTATTAATACTACTATTATATACTTTTATAACACCATTACCGTTTCTTACGGTTATTATAAGGATCAGTGCATTTGTGAATGATAAACGTAGGCCAGTGTTCTTACGAGAACCAGTAACCAACGCTGGAGATACAGGCAGAGCCTGACAAGCGTCAGGTGGAACACGGTCCAGGCCAGCATGTAGGGGGGCCGGGAGGCTGTGTGCACTGGGGGCACTCCATGGGGGGGGGGCTCCTGCCCTGCTCCACCCCAGGGCATTGTGCCAAGCTGCGGGCATGCCTACACCTCATGGTGACGCCACAAATTCTGCCTCCTGGGACCACTGTGCAGGTTGCCTAATGCTCACAAATGACAGCCACCCTGGCCAGGTCTCTGCTCAGCTCTGTTAAAAATAGGGTTTACAACAGAAACCTAAATCCAGACTCCTCTAAATCAGGGCAGCGGGGGAGCAGGTGCTACCCAAATGTGGCACCATGCTGACTTGCAGAGGACGGAGGCCTCCATAGAGGAGGTACCGGCTCTGGGGGAAGGACGGCTCCTCACGCAAAAGGCACTGCGTTCCCTCTGGAGCACCAGCCAACTTTGACTCAGTCAATGTTGGTTCAGCACCCACGTATGTGGCAGGAGGGACCAGAGGCTGAATCGGCTGTGGCTCAAGGTGACAGGATGGGGCAGGGACTTGCAAGCACAGAATAACTCTAATTCAGGAGATTTTCTTCAGGAAAAAGGGAAGCAGGTTGGTCTTTTAAGCGGCAGCTCCTCCAAAGCTAGAGTTCTGAGACAGTGCCCCACAAAAACTGCTGGTAGCCTGCCTTCGGCTTGGGAGCTCTGGAAATTCCTCTAATCCTGGCAGCTTCGATGGCAAGTCCTCACCCTTTTCCAGGCTGCTGGTGCCAAATACTATCTTGCTTAGCAAACCCAACATTTCCAGAACAGGGTGAAGCTCAAAAAAATTCTCACAGTTAGGCTCTCTGGGACACGAATAGCTTTGCCGATTAAACCTCTGAGTCCTTACCCGAACCTGTGACATCCCTCCTCAGTGACGCCAAGTCCTCCACAGCAAGCAGAGGCCCCAGGGTTCGATTCTGCTGCACGCCTGTTAGCGTTGTCTGCCCTTAACCAGTCAGGACTCACTGACTTACTCTTTGCAAGGGTGATCAGCTTTCTACCTACCCCCCACCACACCCAGGCAAGCAGAGAGGACCTACTTAAATAGAGCGCCCTTATTTGGGGACCTGGAAAAGAAGAACCGTTGTGGACAGGCTGTGATGATACAGAGGAAAGTGGGTGCTTGCAGCGAGAGGGCTTGGGACCCTCTCCTGATTTTGGGGTGGGGGTGGGGCTACGGTGGCACGGTTAGCTGTAGAAGGCGCTGACTTTCCCATATGGTTTGAGCGGCTCACCTGCCCAGTGGGAACCAGAAAGAAAAAGAACTGACAAGTGCATGGATCTGCTCTTGGAGTGTCACTATTATAATTACTGTTCTTTTATCACCATCTTTTTAAAACCATTCCCATCAGTTATTTCAGTGTATCCTCACAATCATCCAATGAGGTATCTCAGAAGGGATTATTATCCCTGTTGGAACCCAAGAGGAAACCAAGGCATAAACTGGGGAGGACCCTTGATCTTGACCACATGGTGAAATCAAATGAAAGAGGAGGTGTCCTTGGTCTGGTTATGTGGCCAGAGTCAAGTAAGGTGAAACCCTACTAGCTGGGTCAAACCAGCCCCCTGGACAAGGCCTGTGGGGTCCTGGCAGGTGCAGGCTGCGGGGTCCTGGGTGGCAGGGCCCCATCCCCTCTGGGCGGGAGCACTCTCTTCCTCTCCCTGTGTCCTCTCGAGGGGGAAGATTTAACAAGCCACGAAAGCTAGTGGTGGATTGATTCTCCTGTTGCTAGGGGCGACCTGCCCCTCCTCCTCCACAGTGACAGGCAGTGAAAGGTTAGTAGCGCACTCCAGCCGCTGGTTCCTCCGAGCTAAATGGTAAAATGATGTCAGGCCTGGGCAAAAGCTCGATTCCTACCTAGTTAGAATGGCCACTGCTCCAGAAATGAAACACTGCTCAACATTCGGTCCCGCTCCAAAGCCCTGAGCCAGACCTGATACGTCAATGAGGCAGCCAATTACGGCTGACTGCACGCTCGCTCCCGCCCTGTTCTTCGCCAGCGCGACAGCAGACACGGCCACTGGCCGCAGCAGGTGGAAGGCCCTGAACTCATGCTATGAGCAAAGGCAGTGGGATCATGCTAGGTTTTCCCCCCTTGCCTCAAACAGGGTTGGTTAAACATTCTGAACCGGGGGGCGGGGGGTGGGCGCCTGGATGCCTCAGTCAGTTAAGCGTCCAACTCTTGATCTCGGCTCAGGTCATGATCTCATAGTGTGTGAGATTGAGCCCCACGTTGGGCTCCGTGCGGAGCCTGCTTGGGATTCTCTCTCTCTCCCTCTCTGCCCCTCCCCTGTGTGCTTGCTTGCTGTCTTCCTCTCTGTCAAAATTAACACATAAACTAAAAACCAACCCCATTCTGCATAGGCATTACGGCCTCATCACAGACGGCACCCGGATAAATGCCCAGATGCCCAGGGACAGAGAGCGGGAACAAGGTCGCAGAGAGAGGTGGGTCTCCGGCATTATTCATCTCACCGGCTGGCACAGGCCTCCCTTCTCTTCACGGCTCCCACGTGGCCTGCAAGACCTTGGCGGATGCAGAAGTGGTTAAGGCACAGACTCAGAACCCACCCCAACTCTCCTCCACCAGGGCGACCTTGGTGACAGTGTGGAGGGCCTTCCTCCTCGTCTCAAACCCTGCTCTACCAAAGCGGTTCTCAGCCGACGCAGCGGGTCCCTGTCACCCCGGGACATTTTAAAAAACGACTCCGATGGGCCTGGTCTGAGGTGGAGCCTGGGAAGTGATGCTCTCCGATCTCCCCAGCTGACTTGCATTCTAGCCTGCTTCACGGCATATATATATTTTACGGCTTCTGGTGCAATATCACGTCATTTAAAAATTCCCTGTAAACACTGCTTTAATGGGCATGTAATAATCCGTCACATGGATGTCCCATAATACCTTTCAGTTTGCTTTTGTAAGTGCTCTCCTGACAATGTGAAGGAAGCAGCTTGGGTCCCGAATGAAGGTCCCCCCACCCCCACTTCTTCTCACAAGGCAGGTCCATTTCACTCCCCACTGCCCACTCCACAGAGAGGCTGGACAGCCCGGCTGCCGGCACACCACGCAGGCAGTGGGGCCTGCCTCCTGCACTGCCCCGTCTCGGGGTCCTGTACCACACCCCCGAATTCTTTACCCACTGGGGAACTCGCTCTCTCTGCCAGAAGGATCATCTCGGCCCCACAGCCCTCTCCAAAGGCATTTTGAATCTTTTCATTTTGGCCCGGAAATTAGGTCAGGAAGGGATCCTTCATCTTCCTACACCTGTTTCTCTTGCTACTTCCCCCCCACCACTTGGAAAACCTGTGTCTCTGCAGAAATAGGCAGCTTATTGGCCCAGCCATGCAAGATGCCTCGTTCTGGAGTCTCAGGCTCGGGCCTAGAAGTGCGAACCCTGAGGTAGATCAGGTGCTGCGTAAGGAGGGGCCATTGCAGAGCATTCTCACGGCTCTTTACACTCAGAACGTCCAGCCTTCAGAGGATTCAACAGAAAGACGGTTGACCCCAAGACTCCAGGCCGGGGCAGAGAGGCCTCTCCCATCCCTCCTCCAGATGTTCTGCGAAGGAGACACACCTGGCGAGCAAACTGGGGCCCATTTCCAATTCCAAGCAACTCCATCAGGGAGCTCTCAGGCAGGGCACCCTCCATTTCCCAGTCCGGGCACATCTGGCAAGTAGATGATTAGAAGCACATGCTAGCAGTTACTAACACGCTTCCCAGCGAAACCGCAGCTCGGTCTCAGGAGCCCTATCTTCCCTCCTCTCTCTAATCAGCCGCCCCGCCCCATTCACCTCCCGTCCTGGCTTCGCCGAGCAATTCTGCAGAACACATGTTGCACCTGACCCCAGATCTCCCAGGCACGTGGCCAAGAGTGGTTTAGAAAGAGGCTGCAACATGAAACGGTCTTCCCAAGTCCTAGATGGCTCAGAAAATATCGCCCCCTGCCCCTTTCTGCCTTCAGGAACAGCCAGGCCCTGGCTGGATTCCCCTCTAGCGCCCAACGGCTCTCTGCTCCTCCCGGCTTCCCCTCTCAGACGGCATCACACGTGCTGGGATGCAGGCACTGCCCTTCAGTTCAATATCTAAGTCAAGTTTCACACAAAGGAACAGGCTGACAAAGACCTTCCCGGAGTTTAACATCACTTGTTTCCAGTAACCTGGGGTTAGTTCCAAGGCCTCTTCCAGGGCAAAGAACGAATAGGGACAGAACAGCCTAGAGCTTGGTGTTAACCGTTAAGAGGTGAGCTAGTAAAAGCCTCTTAGAAAGTTCTAGAAAGAGAATGGTTTAAGCACCTCCTGCTGTGAGGCCCCTGGGAACCTGCTTCCTACCTGCTTCCTCTCCTAAGTCACTAAAGACAAGGGAATCTTCCCTTCCAATGGGCCCAGATTTGGAAAAGGACCTTGAAGATTGACACCAGATTATCCCAACACTGGGTCACCATCAGGTACTCCATACCCGAGTTACAGCTCGCTCTGACACACTCGAAACTCCTAAGGGGCGGGAAAGCGATTAGACAATGATCTGGGGGGGATCTAGAGCACGCTTTTCCCACACACCGCCCCATCCCTCTGTGAACTCACAGGCACCCCTCAGCAGAGGAGAGCGGGGACCTCACACGGCATTCCCGCGCCCGGTGCCCATACCGGGTTCCCTGCCTTTATTTCAGTTTGTCTTCCAGGCGCAGAAGTGCTGAGAGAGCACAGGCTTTGGTGTTAAATAAACGCAGGCCCCAAGCCCAGAGCTTCTGCTCACAGGAAGCTACAGAATCTCATCATGCCGCAGCAGCTTCGTCTAGGAAGCCGGGCAGCACTCCTCTCCCGGGGCCCTTGTCAGGATTCAGGAAAGGTGGGTGTTGTAATGCCAGGAGCACAACAAGGTGTCCAAGACTTCTCTCTCCCGCCCTTTCCCTCCCAGAGACTAACTGCTGCCAGAGATGACCGGGGCCCCACAAAACAAAGAGGGACAAATTATCCCACCCAGTCTTGGGCACAGGTAAGCCGATCATCCCGGAGGCACTGGTCTCCGTCAGGAAGGCGCCTGATGCTC
Source organism: Suricata suricatta (assembly GCF_006229205.1). Taxonomy (NCBI): domain Eukaryota; kingdom Metazoa; phylum Chordata; class Mammalia; order Carnivora; family Herpestidae; genus Suricata; species Suricata suricatta. The sequence continues at coordinate 27,503,346 of NC_043716.1, forward strand.
CCAGGCCCCGTCATTCTGCCATCTCCGTGGCCCGGCCCTGTCGCAGGAGGCGTGCATGCCCTGCTCCAGAGAGGGGACTGGCGGTCGCTGATTGACTGCTGGTTAAGGCAGCTGCACTTTACAGTAACCCAGCATGGACAATATTATGAATGACACTCGCAAGCTGCCAGCCTGGGGACTCATTACAGTCAAGGTACGCCGCGGCAGCCTGCCAAGCCCCCGGCTTTCACACTCGCTATGCCAGAACATCCACACACAATTTAATTGCATTATAATTTCAAAAGTGCTTTTCAAACTGGAAAAAGGCATTCACTGATTAACCAGCGAAGAGCAAAATTGTTTATGAAATTGAATACAAAAAGCTACAGAAATGTAATTGGGTCGTTCTAGCACCTAATTTTCAAGCCATTTTCCCCACTTATTTAATCACGAGATACAAAAGGAGCGACTGAATTGACTTCATACTAATTAGATTACTCCCTGCGATCCTCCGGGCCTATATTCCAACTGGTTGATAGCAATGTTTTAAATGGAAACAAAAATGCTGCAGCAGCTTGTCGGCGGGACAGAACAGGTCGTTTTGGAACGGACCCTTCCGGCATCTGAGCCCCAGACCTTCCCCAGCTCCCTGCTCTGTGTAAGTGTCCTCGGAGGAGCGCCGGCCCCCAGGGTGCCGGCAGGAAGAATCCTCGGGCGGAATCGCGCACCCCCCGGAAGGATGGGTTTGAGCATGCCCCTTCTATCAGGCCCCGCCGCCTGCCCGGCGGTCCACGGCTGCTGCCAGGCGGAGAGGGCGGCGCAGCGACTCTCCTAATTGGCTGTATGACGCCCTTGGTGCGCCTTTGAACACTTCTCCTTTCACCGCGTCCTAAACCATCCGACTGGTGGCCCCCACCTGATTGGCAAGCCCAGTTCTGCCGAGTTATTTTCACACTTCGGCCCTGAGCTTTGAAATCGTCACTCCCTCAATTACCGAGTGAACAAAACCACTTTCCTCTTGGAGAGCAACACCGTGGCGTACTCTCCACGCACGCCTGCCCTCTGAAAACACAGGTGCGGTGAAGGTCGGGGACTTTTGGGCCGGCGAGCACGGTGGCTGCCCCGAGGGTGGCCCCAGACAGGGACATCTGGCTCACAGAGGACAGGGTCTCCTTATGTTGCTTTGGAGACCTTCTTTTGATATATGGTACAGCGCTCTCACGGCTTTCTGGCTCCTTTTAAACTTTATTAGGAGCAACCTAATTGATTATATAATCAAATGTAAAACGTACATTATCAAGATACCTCAGCACTTCACAGGCCATTTAATCAAGCTATCTGGGGCCAGGCCAAAAAAAAAAAAAAATGAACATACACGAAGCCTCCAGCACGTAGGACTCTGCTCTTAGCTTCCACACTGAAGATGGGCAGAGCAGGAGCTCCCTCCTTCCAGAACCAAGCAGTACACAAGCTCTGGGTCTGGGGGTCCTCCGGCCCACTTCTCCCAACCAGGAGAAAACCCCAAAGGCCTCTCTACCGCGAACCCTCTCTGCTGATGTTACATCTTCACGCAGGCCCCAATTTCTCTAGTCTGTGCGGTTGTCTTTGGGGGCCTGCCCAAGTGCCCCTGCAATAGTGGCTGAAAGAAGTTTTCACGTCTATTCGCGCATCATAAACTGCTACTTTCCCCAGGTCTTCTTTAGAAGACCACAGAGGGGTCTCATGACTACAGCCAATTTTCACCAAACCCAGGGAGCCCAGAGAGTGGCAAGAAGGAGACACCTGCCCGCCATGCCTCCCCCTCCCCTGCTTTTGAGGTCTAGCTGGATGCAGCATCAACTCCATGAAGCTGCTCGAAATAATCCATGCAACCAGTACCTGTGTGCTGGGCCTGGTGTCCAAGCCAGGCAGGGTGCTGGCCCCAGGGGTGTGAAATAAAACACGTCCCTGTCTTCAGAGAGATCCCCACCCTTAGCACGACAGCGAGGGGCAGACATCCCAGCACAAAATGCCAAGGCTGTGATGGGGTGGGGCCAAAGGAAGGTGCCTGCCTGCGAGAACCAGAGGGCCTTCCAGCCAGGTGATAATAGCCATCTGTCCCACCAGAGTCCTACATGGCAGAGGAGGCTTCCAAACACCGACGGGGCAGAGAAGGGGATTCTGGGTCAAGGCCAGGGAGGTCTGCAGGAGTGTGGCATGTTGGGAAACAGCAGGCAGGATGCTGTGGTTCAAGATCCAGGGTGGGAATAGTACAAGGGGAGGTTGGGAAGACTGGTGGGGATTAGGAGAAGCCTTGAATGCCAAGCTAAAACATTCAGCCCTTATCTTACAGAAAATGGGAAATCCATCGTGAATTCTTCCTTCTCTGGAAATGACATAGTGCTGGGCACCCTGGCATAGTGCCAGGCACCATGGTCCTGGCTCTCGAGTCAGACCCCCTTGGTGCATGCTGTATGGTCTGTGGCACGTAACCACCTGTTGGAGTCACAGCATCCTCATCTGTCAAAGAAGACCGCCCCAAGAGTGAGGTGGCACCAGTAAGGAACTTAGGGGCATCACCGACGGTGTTCTGAGTGCTGGCTGTTCATGAAGGTGGATGCATACGTGGAGCCATGGCCAGCCACCCACTGTGAATGCCTGGCATCGGAAGGGATCTCCGCACGGAAGACAAGGCTGCGTCTAAGTGCTGGTGACTGGACAAGGCAGCGCAGCAGACATGCGGGCTAGCGTTACTCCTTACACGTCATGTGCTCACGCCAGATAGTGAATGAGCAAATAAAAAATGGCGTGCAACTTAGCAATGATCACATACTTAATGAGATCCCTCGTGCTCCAGCTGAGGCCCACACTTCATACCCCTGTACGTCTCACTGGGCACAGGCTATGAGGCCCAGTTGGGCAGGGGCTCTGAGCAGCATGGTCTCCAGAATCCCTCCCAGGACGGGGTGCGACCCAGAGTTTTTGGTGCCCATGAGCTAAGTGACGATGGTCTCTGAGGGGCTCTAACCCAAAGCCTATGTCCCCACCATCAACACAACTACTGGAGGTTTCCAGGTCATCTGGCTTGGAACTACTGAGGCCCAGAAATAGCCTCCAAGCAGTAAGGACCCACACGTTCAGAAATTCCACAGTCAAAAGAAAGACATGACAGAGGGCATGGGGACAGAGGATGCACGCCAATGCCAGGACCTACCAACTAGGAGCTCGTAGGAGTCACATGATCCCTGTCGCAGGTGACCTTCTGGACTGTCCCTGGCCAAACCCACAGATAGGCTAGCTCCGATGTTAGCTCCTTAGTTACTCTGTGCTGACACCCAGGCATCTGTGCCCCATCCCAGCAAGAGACCCACAAGCACACAGTGCCCCCTGCACCTGTGGGGAGCATGGGCGGCCAGTGACACGGGTCTTTGTGTCTTGAGGACAACCTATCAACGGTACAGTGAGGAAAGTGCACAGAGGATCTGGCCATAGAGATGTCCTACTCTTTGGGCTGTGCTTGGGCAAGGTGACAAGCATTACAATGACGGTCCCACTCTGGCTCAGGTGGGCTGTTCATCAGAGCCTGTACCAGGCCAGACACTGGGGTCTTCGCAAACCCCTAACCACAGCATCCTTGGGGAGGCAGCAGGCCTGGGGGACGAGGAGGTGGAGGAGGAGAAAAACACAGAATCTCCCTTTTGGGGATGCAGCCATCTGTACACAGACTGGGGTGTGTGTGTGTGTGTGTGTGTGTGTGTGTGTGTGTGTGTGTGTGTGTGTGTGTGTGTGTGTCCCACCAACACACAGCTGCTACTGATCCATTACATTCTGGAGGAGCACAGTCCGCATTAGGAAGGACAGGAGATAACTGGATATGGTTGGGCCTTACTCAATGTCCCACTATTTCTGAAAGCAGGGTGGTGCAGTGGGAGGGAACTGTAAAAAGCGGGTGGTACTTCAGGGATCCAAAGCCGTGAGCTCACTTCCCAGCTGACTGGCCAGAGATCTTGAGCACGTGGCCTAACTGCTCTCGGTTTTTTCCATCTGTAAAAAGGGTTCCCGTCTCCTAGGACTGTGGGGAAGCCCAACCAGCTAATGTCTGTGCAGTGTCCAGCACAGTGTAAAGGGTCCCGAAGTGGAGGGCTGGAGAGGCACAGAACTTTCCACGGGAACCAGCAGGAGGAACAATGAACTCACTAAACAGAACGCACCTCCAAGGCTTGCAGCTGTTGGCACAAAAATTTTGAACGCACAATTCACACAGCAAGACTTACCTATCCATTAGTGCAGGCCCCGAGGAGCAGGCCTGTCAGAGTCTGAAGTGACTGCGTTTTCTCATGTTGGTGAACAACAAGTGTATTACCCCCTCCTCCCCCCGCCCCCGCCCCCCCCCTGCAATTCTTAAAGATGGCGGCCTACTGGAAAGTTGGGATCACCGTCATCTGCTGTGACAGCACAGACCTAAGGAAGGGCTACGTCACCGGCCCTGTACTTCCCCTTGCTTAATAGAAAGAGATCTCTGATTCCAGGCCACAGGCAAAGCCCCTCGAGTGTGTAGCATCCCACAGGCCAGAGTCTAGGGCGAGCTGGTGTGGGACGAGCTAGTGCTGCCTTCTGCCAGAGGACGAAAACCTCCTCTGTCTCCAAAGGACCCATGAGAAGAGAAATCTACAGGTCCATGGTGTGTGTGACCGCAGACCACATAAGCTCCTAGAACAGGACCTACTTCTGAACAAGGTGGGACGCCACAGCGCGTGGCTTACGACAGGGGCTCAGTCATGTTTACTGGAGGCGTGGGTGGAAAACAACAGCTATCCTCTGTTGGATACTCCGACAGATGAGGGGTTTTATATATGGTTACTCATTTAATCTATAGCGATCACCACCTGAAGGAGCAGATAAGGAATGAGGCTTCAAGACACTAAGCAGCTTACAGAGATTATGAGCAGAAAGAACCAGAATTCGAAGCCAGGCCTGTCAGACTGCTGCAAATGTGAGCAATGAATAAACCAAGGCCATCAGTTTCCTTTTCTACGAAATGAGGGTACTGCCATGAGCTGGTGCCTCTGAGGGCACCTCCCAGGCCCCCGAGTTTCTGCTGAAACAGGCCGATCCCTCTCTGGAAAATGGGACACTGCTCTGTGTCCATAAGCTCACAGCGACCACTTTCCAAGAGCCAGGCTGTGGATTTCCCACCTTGCTGTCCTCCCCACAGCCTCCTTCCCAGACAGGGGCCCAAGAAAAGAAAAGCAGCAAGTGGACAGATGGCTCAGCCTACTTGTCTGCAGCTAGGATAGGAGGGCGAGGATCCGGGGGAGCAGGCGAGTCTCTGACCCACGGGTCCCAGCACAGTGCACGCAGGAACAGCAAGCCTGGCAAGCAGGCGCTGAGACTGGTGTGCCGTCTGGGACCTGTCCAGGGCTGACCTGGGCAAAGTGGCTGCAGAGGCAGACCTTCTGCCATTTACAACGTGGTTGCACCCCACTGTAAGTTGCAAGTGCATTTAACTTAGCCTGGCTGACCTTAACCGTGTTTAGGACACTTACATTGGCCCACAGTTGGGTAAAATCTTCTGACACAAAGCCTATTTTATACCAAAGTGTAGACTAGCTAGTGTAATTGACTGAATATTGTACTGACAGTGAAAAGCAGCACAGCGCTATGGATACAGGATGGTCGTAAGTTATGGGCTGTTTACCCTCATGGTCGTGGGGCTGACTGGGAGCTTCGTTCCACTGCCCAGCGTCGTGAGAGTGCATTGTCCTGCACGTCGCCAGCCCGGGAAAAGATCCAAGCTCACGATTCATGTTCAACTGAATGCCTAAGGTTTTCGTACTGTTATAAAGTAAAAAAAATTGTAAATCAGAGACCATCTGTATGTTTGAGGCGGATGGGCAAGAACATGAAATGCTCCGCCCACTGCTTCATGGAGCCCTCCTCCCTAAAGCGCCCAGCCCCACCCCCTGCTAGCATCTTCCCACGTCGGGGCTGTGGTTTCTTCTGGGTCATGGGGGTCTCTGCATCATCACTCAAGAACAGACACTGTTAGAATAAATAGTATCTACACTTGACTCCCTACACCTGCAGATCAGCCTGGGCAGAGGGCTCTCATTGGGGGCCAAGGCACTGACCTGACCACCCCTGGCGGCAACAATGAGGTGGGCCCTGGAAAGTTGTGGTCCCTTCCTGCCAGGGAACTGGCTGTTGCACGGCCCAGGAGGGCAGTGGCAGGCTTTCTATCCCCACATCTTTGCTCCTACCACATTTCCACTGGGATAAAACTGGCTTGCCTCCTTCCCCAGGTGCCCACAAAATAGAACCCCACCATCTGACACTTGGCAGAGATCAGGTAACCAAAACCACACCTGGATGCATGCCTGTGCCAGGGACCACCACCTCCTGTACTGAGCTCTGCACAGGCCGGCTAAGAACTGTCAAAGGACTGTCTGAATGACGCCTCTGAAAACCCCAGGGGGCAGGTGTTGCTGTTATCCCGTTTTGCAGAGTTAGAGTCTGAGGCTCAGAGAGGTCAGGTCACTCGCCTAAGGTTGCTCAGCACGTACATGGTTAGATGACGGGATTGCTGAAGTCAGGCAGTCTGCTATCAGAGTCTCTGCTTCTCAATCACTCTCCTCCCCGAGCACAGCGGTTTGGAGGGGGTGGGAGGAAACAGTACAGAGAGAACAGCTTTGGACACCATCCATGAGGCAGACTGTGTAAATCCCCGGAAATCCCCATGGAGTCTAGTGCAAGTCTCCCCTCCATGTCTCCCCCCAGAATCCCCTGGGGGGCCTGGAACACTACAAGTCCCTCCACCCCTGGGCTTTCAGCAGAGGGGCTCAGGACCCATGAAGTCTCCTCCTGCTACCCCTGCCCCCCAAAATATTTTAAAAGAGCAAAATTCCCCCCAAAGACTCTTGAGAGAAGCCAGCTGGCAAGGCAAGTTATAGAGATGTCATTATGCAATGAGCAGCTTCCGAGTACTGTAACAGCTTTTCACGTTTGCTCCCGTACCAGGAGGGAGACACCAAGCAGCAATTTTAAATGGTCTCCTCCACTGCCCCACTTCTAGTCTTCCAGAATCACACGTTTCTACTTTGAAATCCGTTAACATGGTGTTGGGAGCACAGATGCAGATGGCTGGGGGCCCTCTGAAAACCCACTCGACACTCCACAGGATCCTTTGACGACCCCGCCTTCTCACCTTCCCTCAGACAGGTCAAGGCCAAGAAGCCACTCTGAAAAGGTGGACCCGCCCAGATCAGAGACCCCGCTCCTGCTTTATGAAGCCTCTGCAGGGACACGGGACAGACTATGGACATGATCGCTGGGCCGCTGCAGCCACACTTGCCCCCAGGGACACGGACAGGCAGCATGCAGAAGCCGGAGGGGTGCTGCCCGAGGCATGGCAATCGGGACAGGCATCTTTCAGGCTGCGGGCTGTCTTCAGCACAGCTGGTCCCACCTGGTCCCTGCAGTTACCCTCAGCTCCAGGCCTGCCCTTGGACATATTTGATCACTGGGGTCTCTGCAGCCAGCCTGGGACGCAGGAGCCAGACCGCCTTGTTCGGATGCCTCATCTTCCACCACGGCCCTCCCACTTGGAGCCGGTCCCCAACAAGGGAAGCTTGCATTGCAATGGGGCCGCTGGCTTGGACAAGGAGGTGGGGGGAATCACCTTGTCATCAGAGGAGGAGGCGCTGGGATGGGGCTGGGGAGGGGCACCTGTCCTATGCCCCTCATTTCCTTAGCTTTAACTTTCTGAACACTGTCCTCACATGGGTGTCTTCAGCCCAAACTTCCAAGGCAGGTGGAGCAGATAGGATCCTGTTTTGTAGTTCTGTTGACGTACGCGTCTGTTTGTACAGTAAGTGATGGTCCTTCTGGGGTACTGACTGGGTGGGAAATAAAATGGCATCAAAGAGTCTGTACACTCTTGATGCATGTAAGCCAAACCAAAAAGAACTCGGAAGGTCCTGTGACTCGGAAACGCCACAAAGAGATGACAGAATCCTACCTTTGCTCTGGGCCGAGTGAGAGGTTTGCAACTGCAGAAGGGGGGACCTGGGGAACAGGGTGAGTGATTTACAGCGGTGGCTTTCTGTTCTGCCACCAGGAAAGACGCATCTCCAAGAGCAGAGAGTGGGCAGGCAGCTCTCGCCGGCCAGGGCCTTGTCCCCACCGTCGCGAGACAGGCTGGGTCTCATCCAAACACCGAAGGTCTCCAAGACCCCAAATTTGGGGGAGGTGTCAATCCCCTGCCTCCCACCCACCGATTCCAGGACACGGAGCCCCAGAAGCAGAGCCCCAAAGGGGAGCCGGCCATCTTTGATGTTGGAAAGACACTATTATAGCTCCGGGTGCCTATAACTGCCTTTTTAAAAAGGCTGTACTTAGGCCCTTTTTACAGCACCTGTCTTCCCTCAGCCAGCTGCACAGTGGCCAGGAAGAGCAGAGCTGAATCAGTGTAATTAGAGGCGCCTGACACGCCAAGACCACAACTGCAAGGAGTTTTTCTCCGTGATCTAAGTCCATTCCTCGCCTCAGAACCTTTATTTCAATGTTTTGTCAGCTCCCCACGCTGGCAGCAGGCGAGCTCCACCCAGACATCTGGGAAAATGGGCGGGGGGTTACCAGGAGAAATGCCCCTCCTGTCCCCTCATTCTTCTTAGCAAAATAAGTTGCGAAAACCAAAAAGGGGGCTGTGGGAGAGCTGAGGCAGCTGCGGTCCTGGGGGCAGCACCGCATCCGGGGAGACGGCACTTTCTGGAATGCTGACAATCCGCTGACTTAGCTGCCTTGGTTATGGACCTGAACGTTTAGAAGAAATATTTGGTGCCCAGGAAAATGGATCTGTTTCGCCCCATTAACTACGACCCAAACCAAGGCCGCTTCTCGCTCATCAGCAGCTCTTCAGAATCAGGGGCTCTGTACTCCCCAGAGACACTCTGGGTCTCCCCCCCTTTCCCCATCTCAAACGGGGTGTGACCGTAGACAGACTTCTGCACAGACAGCCTTGCCTTGCGGTGGGCAGGCGGGGCGAGTGGGGACAGCCCTACCCAGGGCTGCAGGAGACCAGCCAGCGCCACTGAGCCGGTCCTTGGCCCCACACCCTCTCAGGCAGGGTTCTCCTTGCCAAACTAGACCTCATGGTGTCCACAGGGACAGAAAGTGACTTAGAAGTGAGCTGGGTGGTGCTGGTATTACTGAATTCATTCCAAACACATTATGCATTAGAGTCAGGAGGGAAATGGGGCTTGGCCTGAAGGCAGAGCCTTAAGGCTCCATCATGATGTCTTATGAAGAGCCTCCAGCTCCCAAGTGATTCCTTGCTTTTTTTGGGCGACACTCCTGGTCTCATCTTGTTTGGAAGAAGACGGCTTGGCTCAGGTCACATTACACAGGGAAGAATAATACTATGGGCAGCAGAGAGACCAAGTTCCCCACGCTCCATGGGCTTGGTGTCAGCCTACCCCAAACCTGATGGTGTCGCCCATGACGACGGAGTCCACCTCTGGGCTCCAGCAAGATGCTTCTCAGCTTAGTAAGGGATCAGGTAAGGAGAGGATCTGGCGTGTCACCTGCCATTCCTCTGGCTTACTTCTTAATCGGTTCACTCCTCAGACAGGGACAATGGGGCCCCACCCAATCCTAAATCGTGGGGTACATCCTCTACCCACAGCACCATGTTGGGCAAGTCTCTCCATCTGTGACACAGAGAAGTCCTGAAACCCATACACACACTCGAGACGGTGGTCAGGACCACAAACATAACTGAGCCACAACGAAGGGTAGACGCTATGCATCTGTTAATCTGGGAGGGTTAATGTTGAAGCTATTTCTCTTCGCCATCACAGTACTGTTGGGAAGGATCCCAAGACCTCGACGCTGGGCAAGTAAAAGTACTTTGTAGATGGCAAACGACAGGAGCTAAAGAAACAAAAAGGAAGCTCAGGAGACAAGGGCATGAACTGCTCAGGGACACGCACTTCTGAGTAGCTCTCCTCCCAAGGGGCCTCCCAAAGGGGCCCCCTGGGAGATCAATCACATGACCTTTGCCCCCCGAGGGCCACATGGGCACCGGCCCCAGGACCAGGGGGCTGTGCTACTGCAGGACATCCTGACCTCCTTCCCAAGACCCCAGAGACTGATGTGTTGGGACAGCCACGTTCTGCTTCACAGCCCCACAGTCCTTGTCTGTCCACTGCAAGGAAGATGTATTCTTACATTTCTAACTGATGTCTCAGGGAAATAATTAGATGTCACTACTCCCACATTACATTACAACTTCCCTGCAGATCCTGGAGGAAGGAGAAATGAGTTACGGTGAGCAAACTAAGCTAAATACAGTTGGTAATTGAAAAAGTGGCCAAGAAAATCAGGAGGGGAAAAGCAAGCAACTCAGCCCTAAACGGATTATCAATCATTTCCTTTTAGGGCAAGCTCCACTGCAACTTAATCAATTGCTATTGCTTCCCAAATTCAATAAGAAAACTGATACTGTGGGGAAGGAGGAGGGGGAAAAAAAAGTTCAATGTTTACCATCACATTCTTGATGGATACTGGACATCTCATGTTCAATTTCAACCCAGTTCCAAGGTGATCAGTGGAAGAGAAATTTACAAGCAGCAAAGCTCAGATAATGTGTTACCATTACGACCTAGGGTGTGAAGTGTCTAAGGCACGGTCTCCAGGCACCACTGGGACACGGGTTTAACAGTCACACCAGGAAGTGGTGGTTCTGAGGCTGGGCAGCCTGCCTGGTGCAGGTGGGGCTGAGGAGGACTGCTTTCTGACCTTGGGACCTCTAATTTCCCAAGTCACTTGACCTCCAAGGGCTGTGGAGTCTGTTGCCATAGCAACCTGGGGAGGATAAACACTCTTGCTCCTATGTTATGTCCCAGGTACTGGGGACACCGAGAAGAACAGAATCTGGTTGCCTACTAGCAAGGTCCTCGAAGTTACTGAGGTGGGGGGTGCAGCATAAGCAAACACTAACAGAGGAATGGTCAGAAGGATCTGGAAGGAAGGAGAAGCACCCATCTAAACTGCAGTGAGCCCCGGCTGAGTCCTGGAGACCCTTAGGAGTTTCTCAGAGTACAGGTGGGCGGGGATTAATATGTGCAAAGGCAGCACCCATGGTGGTGAATCTAGGGACTGTAGAGAGAGGGGCCAGAGGCGCAGGAGGTGGAGTCCAGGACGAAGCTTCTGGTCTGGCTTGAGGGGCTGGGCACCATTACCCAGGATGGGGGTCAGTGGGGCAGCCAGGGAGCCCGGGCTGGTGACCCCGCCTTCCTATACTGCCCCACTTCTTACCCACGGTCCCTATAACTTTCAAACACACACCAGAAGCATGAGCTCCTCCCAAGTTCAGCATAGTGCCTCCATATGCTGGAGGCAAGAAACATGAGAACTGGTTCCTAGGATCCCTGAGAAGTCTCAGCATGTCTGGGCAAAAGCTCCCAGCAGGGCTATGGGAGCTGCTCAGGATGCAGGAATGAAAACTTGAGCAGCAGGCGTGGATGACTGTGAGTAAGGCTACGAAGATACAGCCCAGGGGCCGAAAGCCCAGGCTTGAGAGCCATTCCTGAATTCAAATCTCAGCTCAGCCCCTGGCTGGCATCCCCATGGGCCAGTTCCTTAATCCCCCTGTTCCTTCATCTGAAACACGGGCCCAGCAACAGCTATACTGCACAAGGCAGCCAGAAGGAGTGGGGAGACAGAGCGAGGAAGTGTGAGGCCCGTGGCCAGGAACCGGAGGCTTTCTGATACGAGTCAGCTCTCTTCTAATCATCGGTGCTAATAAAGCTAACATCCCAGAGGTAAGGCAGGTGCAGAACATTTCCTCGTACCTCTCAACACCAAAGAGCCAGGACACAGCTTTTTAAACACTTCCCCAGCCAGGGAGCACACCCAGGGACCCCCTGCTGAGGAGGAGAGGAAAGGGGTCTGACAGGCGGGCAGCAGATGCCGGCGGCTCTTGGTGGTGCCACTGCTCCTGGCACTTGATGGAGGGTGACTTCACAAGCAACCAGGCACTCTAGTAATGCTCTGTCAAACTATAAATTTACTTTGAGAGCACAAGTCTAATTACCTCGCCAAGACTCTTTGCATTTTTAAGAACCCCCTCTTTTTTTTCTACTTAAACTCTTGATCATAAGGACTCTTGTTAGCAATACTCCGTGTAGTTCTTGTTTCGCCTGTTGCCATAGCAACAGAGCAGTGTTTACCAGCCTTTCCAAGCTGCTACATCTTTATTAGCACCCGGATCCCATGAGGAGCAGGAAACAGTGCAGAGGTTTAAAGAGCATTAATCCCCTTAAGCTTTGCAAACCTCTCTAGTTAGGGAGCCCGTAAGGGGGGGAAATTGGGGTCTCTGCCATTTTCAGGGCCCTACTAGAATCGTTAAACCTCCATGAAGCACCAGACCGAAAAAAAACTTCTCCCCCTGGAGCTTCGCTTTAAATTTTTTCCCTTCTCGAAAAAGCCAAACTTGTGGGCTGCCTGCATCTCACAAGAAAAGTTTGCTCCCCAACCATCAGAGAAGGGCCGCCTCTCTGGCCACGCTGCTCTCTTGTGATAAAAACAGGCTTTCCAACACGGTTATCTCCCCACCCAAAGGAGGGAGGGCCACAGAGGCCCAGTGGCCGGGCCACCAGTGCACCTTCCTCTCTGCCCCTCGGCGAGGAGAACCAACAGATGATTCTGAGGCAAGACAGATTTCCAGTGTGTTTCAAAAAAAAAAAAAAAAAATCCTACCTCCGAAACAGCTCTAGAAAGTGCTCCATCTCTCAGCCTCTCTAGGAAGGGGTTTCAAAGTCAGGACCAGGGAAGTGGGAAAGGAGGAAGAAGAACGGGTTTCTTTGCATCATTTAAAGGCAGTCCAATGTCCCAATCCCTGAATCCTACCATGCGGACACTTCATCCTTCATCCCAGTTTAGAAAAACCTAACCCCAGCCAGGGCTCCCAGAACACCTGTGGCTGAAATCTGAAAAACAGCACAAGTGAAAGATGATACCAACATGCAACCTGGCTTCCCAGACAGCTTTCAAATGGGCAATTTTGAGCTGGCCAAGCCGGGCATCCTCCACGGCCCCCCGTTCTGTGTTCTGTGCCCCTCAGTCCCGTTCAATCAGGGCTCGCCCAAATGAAACACAGGGGCTGTCAAAGAGCTTGGCCTTGAGGGGAATGTGCTGCCTGGCGTACTGACAAAATGATGTGTTTCCAACCCAGCAATTTCTGATCCCACTTTTGAATCTACCAGGCATCTCCCATTGTTATTCCCAGGGGTGTTCAAAATTCTTAAAGCCAAAAATTAAGTGTTCCGGATCATTTTTCTTGTTTTGGTGGGATAAAGAGTTCCTTCACAGACCAGTATCATCCCCTCAAAAGACTCTCCGACCCAAGCTGCATCAGCACGAAAACCTCAGGAGAGCTTGGTTTCCAGACTCTACCAATTCTAGGTGGCCCCGCGGTCCTGTGATGTCCGAGTTATAGACCTGTGACATCCCCCTGGGTCTTCTAAAAGTACTTGAGGGGCCTTAAAATAAAAGCTCAAACGCATATAACACTGGACAATAAAAACATGAATCAAAGCTGTAAAAATGAGAATGGTCAACCACATCGGGGCTCAGCACAGGCAGGCTGAGGCCCAGGGCTGGAGGAGCCAAAAGAACACTTCTGATTATAGAAAAGCTGGAAACACCCGGGGTCTATGAACCTGAGGAACATGTGAGACGGTCTCTAACCTAGAGAGCGGTCACGGGACGACAGGGCTTAAAACAGACAAGCAGAGAGCTCAGAAAAGCCCATCAGCCAAGACCTCCAGATACAGAGTCAGGACCGGAACGGCGACACCTAGTGTCTGGCCTGATCACTTCAGGCTTGGGGTACAGAGAGCCCTGGAGGCGGAGACCCTGGAGGAAAAAGGAATGTCACGTTAGGGCGCCAGGATAGGGTTGGGTGGGAATCTGGCTTCCACGTTCAGAGACACGAAGCAGGAGGAAAGCCAAGCTGGGCTTCCTAGGACCCTCTCAGAAAGGGACTTAGGAGTTGCAGACCAGCGAACAGGGCTCTGAACTACAATTAAACCACAGAGGCTCCCCCGTGGGTTACATGGATTACTCTGTGGCATTGGCAGCAGAGTCTTGAGAGCCCAGTGAGGAAGTGGGAAGACAGCACCCCCGTGTGTAACCAGGACTGGGACAGTGCAAGTAGACACCTGCTGAAGGCCACATGGCCTGCGTCCAGAGCACTCGGGACAAAGCACAGCCTCTCTCTGCAGCGAGGAGAGATGGCAATTCTTCCAGAAGCTGAAAGATCTAGGGAAAGTCAGGCTACTTGGCCCAGTGTGGGTGCTCCAGCCAAATGGCCAGAGAAGGCTGGGATGGGCCTAACTCCTGCCTGAACTTCTGATTTCACAGCAGCCCACTGTCATATACAGCCACCTCCCAGCCACCCCTTGCTCCCCAGCAGTGGACACCACCGAGTCCAGCTTGGATGACTGCGGTCCCTTTAAATCCTTCCTTTTCCTTCGAAGCCTAGTGAGAAGCCTCTCAAGCAAAGGGCCAACTGGGAAATGTCTTGTTATTAACCTCAACACCTGCACTTGAAAGTGGTGTTCAGATTCCGCAGCGGGTGGGGGGAGGGTGGTGGGCTAGCCGGGGAGAGGAGGGTTTGAGAATGTGCTTGTGTGCACAGGCGTGGCCCACGGGTGCATTTGGGGGCCCACAGCCTTAACGCAGCTGCCAGCGTGCTTAGTGCACCCGATTTCTACCCTTGGCTGAACACCAATTTCCAATCCAACTGCCAGTTCGTCCCAAGCTGCGGCCAACAGGCCGTCTTCTCCCACCTGGACTCTAGCTGCTCTTCACAAGGGCCCCGCCCTCCGGGAGCAAGTGCAAGGCTCAGGCCATGTGATGGCTGTGGCCCACTGGGTTCTCCAGGCCAGGCCCGTCTGAGGGTGGCCTCCCCCTACTGCCGGGCAGGCAGGTCTGCAGGAGGAATTCAAAACACAGCTGGGACAGGAAAGGGTACCCCCCGCCCAACACACTCTGCTTCAGCCTCAAAGGAGGCTTTATTTAGCTGAGATACTGCTACTCCCTTTGCCAGTCCCCACTCCCCCCACCATTTACCTATAGGCGCTGGAAGAAAAGAACTTCATGCAGAAGCCCTCAGTGCTGCACAGAAGTGAGCCTTTGTGCAAGCTCTAAATCACTTCGAAAAACCCCCAAATATCCTTTAAAACAAACAAATACGAAGCCACGGGGAGGAGGTCACCCTTGTGACTAATGACCACTCTCTTTCCTCAGTATAACAATATTTACACCCTTCAGAAACCACCTGCTTTCCCCTCAATTTTGAGTCAAAGGAAAAACGGCTTCTAACAAACTCTGTGAGGCCAGGTCAGTGGTGGAAGATGGCCCCGCGGATTGGATCAGGAGAGACCCAGGGGTGTGTGCGCGTGTAGAACTTCCCAATTCTGCCCTGAGTTTTCCTAAAAAAAAAAAAGAAGTCTCAAGTCTCCTCTCTTCCTCAGGCTGAAAAATTCCCAAGTTTTCCAGCCAGGCTTCAAATATATCGACAAAAAGACACAAACAAGAGGAGGGAATTAAGAAGGACAGAGAATGAATTTGGATTTCTACTTCACTTTCAGTTCGGTCTCCAAAATTCCTTTTGGAAGAGAAATGGTAAAAAGAGGGGAAAAAATAGAGAGACTAAGAGACATCGTGTTCTTTCCTTATGACCCAAAAAACTCCAAACCTTGCTATTTTAAACAAAGAGAAGCACAGTGTGTGAGGAACATCTTGCGTACAGCTGAAGCTGGCCTTATTTACCTGAGGTTTCCTCCACCAACTCAACTTTCACTTCTTAAGCACTTTTGCAACAAAGGAGAAGAGAGAGGTAAAGGCCCAGATCTGTCGACGGATCCTGACGGTGGCCCAGGGCTCGCGCCCGCCCAGGCTGGCCACAGGGCCTTGCCTGGCTATTGCATCCAATGCCAGGCCAAGACCCCACTCCGGCCCTGACAACAGTCTGCAAGCCCCCCTCCCCAGCCCCAGTCACATCCACAAGAGGCATTTGTCTGTGGTGTTTATCCTCAATCCTGTTGAGGTTTCTCCTAATTGGCTCAGAAAAGATGGCGCTTGCAGACAGCTGGGGCTTCGGGGAAGGGGGGCGTGGGGAGGCAGGCCAGCTCCCACCTCATTCGGGGGTGACCGACGCCAGGGACGCTGCCCCGGCATCAGCCAAACGCTTTGATGCCAGTCCCAGGTCTCACCTGACCCGCTACGAGGACGGTCTCTAACCTGCTCTGTGGCTTTCTCCACTCAGCACCTTGAGCATCAGCTAATATAGCTCTGCCAACTGCACAAGTCTTGTTCCTAAACACTAATGCAGGGGGGCGGGTCAAAGGGCTACCATCAAACAGGTTTCCAGGTATCAAACCCCATCCTCCACCTCACATTAGCTGTGTGACCTTAGTCAAGTTACTAAACCTCTCTGATTTATCACCCATCAGGTAAATGGAATGGCCAGGTGGTAAATAAATGCAAGAGTACATGAAGCCTCAGCAGCGCCTGATAATCACTTATTCACTCATTTACTCAGTTAAAAAATATTCACCCAGGGGCCCCTGGCTCAGTCAGTAGACCAGGAGACTTGATCTTGGGGTCGTGAGTTCGATCCCCATGTTGGGCTTGGTGCTTACTTAAAAAAAACTCCACCTAGCCCATAACTCTTAAAGGCAACTGGTTTTACAGCTAAGGAAGGGTGAGGGGGGAAGATGAGGTGGAAAAGGAGGAAAACCACAGCGGAGAAGAGTATCAGAAATGAAGAGAATGAAGAGAAAACAGGATTCCTTATCTACATACCGAGCCCACGCTTTATTAGCTGATGAAAGCCCGTGACGGGCACAGTGCAACTAGACTGAATCCAGGGCCTGGGGTCTAGGGATGGGCAGGGAACTTGTGAGGGCTGAAAATAACGGCTGTGCATTCCTCAAATGCTCCTTGATTATCTTCCTTAAAGGAACAATGAGAAGTAAGAGGTATGAAGCGACAAACACAGAATCTGCCACTGCCTACAAGCCGCTCATTAACGGCACCTCTTCCTCTGGGTCACCCCGGGATGACGCCTCCAGGCAAAGCGACTGGTCCCAGACCCAGGGAGCTATAGCCCTTTGCTTGGTGCTGAAGTGGAGTTTGAGAGCTATCATCTCCCTCCCCAGGCCCTCCCCAAACTTATTTGGCCCTACTGTTTACAGCTCACAGCACTACAAATCTTTATTTCTTGTCACCCACTGGCCCGAGCTGTCCCCACTCCCTGTTTCTTCCAGACAAGTTAATAAGATGGAAGGCTCCCCAGAGGCCTGGAGCCGGCGAACATTATCACTTGGAAGCAAGGCAGAAATCCTGACACATCGGAAATGACTTCAAGCCTATTAATTACCCTTTCTTCTTTGGCAGATCTTTTGAAAGAAAGCTTGACAAATGGAAAGGAAGACTGCCACTGCCTCTCTGCCCCAATTAAGCCCCCATTCCCACCCCAAGAAAAAATAAAAAGGCCGATATCGGATTTGTGTTCACAGTAATTTGTGAGGCCGGTACCCACCACCTCAAGGAGCCCCACCTGTGGTCTGCATGGTCAGGGCCACAAAAGGACGAGCCCCTCTTGATGGGCCATTGAAGAGACCTGGGAAGCTGGAAGTAGTAGGGAGCCGGGCAGGGCTCGGGACCCCAGGGTCTGTCTTCCGGGTTCAGGGGAACCCACATCCCCGCGGCACACGTTCAGGGGGGAAGGAGGCTAAGGGACTGCTGAGCGTCCATATGGTCACTTGTCTCTGTTGTGACAGATGCAATGATGCTTTCTTTGATTCTTGGATGCCGCATCCTTCCTGAAATCCTCTCGATGAATCTCGCCAACAGAGAAGCACGGGGAGACTCCTAATGCTAGAAAACTGGGTGTGCTGAGGGACCACAACATCTTCACACTTCCTTGGCTACCACATGGACATCTGCTTGGGGCTCCCCTGAAGCAGTCCCTTCCTTAGTGAGGTTTATCCAGAAACAACTGGGTAGGTTATTGTAATTCTCTAGAGCCTGTTTTTTGGGTGCATTTTTGGTATATATCTACCTATTCAAATCACCAAATGGATTCCAATGGGAATTGCAAACACAGCCACTGATTTGCTTCCTGAAATGGGTTCCTTCCACCGAAGTAGTCCCCGTATGAGTGGACAGAACCAGCATTTTCTTAGCTGTCCCACCTAGAACCTCAAGTGAGCCCAAATTATTTCCCTTCCCATAACCAGCATCCAGCCAAGAACATCTTCTGTCTCGTCTCCAAAAATGTTCCGAATCCCACGGCCTCTCCTCATCCCCACTGCTACAGCCCAAGGCCTTGGCAGCCCTCCCCCCACTTCTGCGGTGAGCTCCAACCAGTTTTCCGCCTGCCCAACGTGCGGTCCGGTCACCTTCCTCAACTCAGGAGCCAGTGGGATCTTTGCAGAGCAGAGGCGCTATGCCTCTGCCCCTCTTGCCTCCTCCCAACGGCTGCACCCCGGCTCGCAAACTCTTCATGGTCCGCTCATGCCTACCCCCCTCCCTCTCAGCCATGGTCTTCTGTCATTCAAACACACCATGTTCGTGCCCACCCCAGGGCCTTTGCACTCACCATTGCCATCTCCTTGGAATGCCTTTTCTTCTCAATTCAAATGCCTGCTCTGTGGGGAGGCCACGGCCACCCACCTACCTAAATAGGCCCTAGGCCCCCTCACCAGGATGTTTCTACTTTACCTTTTTCAGAGCGTTTAGCAGTACCTGAAATAACCTATGCTCCTTCTCCTCCTGAGCTCAGAAGGGCTAGGATTCAGCCTCCTTTGTTCCTACAGTATTGTTGGAACTGGAACAGAGGGTGTCCCAATATACAGCAGAGCCCCGAGCCCAGGATGAGCCTCTGTTGGGACCACGGGGGCCCCCCGTGCCCCTGGCCGACCCGAAGAGCCCCAGAATGAACACATAACCGGATCAGTGACACCTAGCCCCCACTCCGGCTCTGGACACACCAAGGACTTCAAGCTGGAACGACCCAATGCCTGACCCCTCCAAGGCCAGCTGGGAGAGGCACCTGTCTCCATCATCCTACAGGTCTCACACAGCCTGCCGAGCGCCTTCTGGATTTGAATCTCTGTGCCTGGGTCTGCTAAAGGCAAGGCCACCCACCCAGGCCCCATTTCTCTGGTGCATTTCCACCGTATCTCATTTTAAACTCAAAAAATTTTTAAACCATTACCCAGAAAATCGTCAAATCATTTGTTCATTTTCATTAGTGCTGCTGTAATTAAAGAGAATCACATTTCTGAAATCTTAAGCTGCACTTAACAAAACCCACCCTCCAACCAATCAATTAGTATTACAATAACCACGTCCCCTTGTTGCTGCCGCTATTAGCATTTTGATTGAACGTCTGTTGCAAAGTGACTGGTAACAGAAGATTGTGTTCAGAAAGTAATGTTTCTTTATTCGTCACCACCGAACCTTGTCTGGTTGTCTCCAGTCTCAGCTCAAAAGAGACAAGGCAGTTTCCAAAAGCAGTCACTTTGGTGGCGGATTATATTTTCAGGAGGTGCGTGATAAATTAGGCATAATGGCCTTGGTGCAGCCCGCTAACACAGGGGCCTCCCGCTGGCCGTGGCCTCGCGTGGCACAGCTGTGCCTCGACCATCAGAGCCCTCGCAGGGTGACAGGTGTCCCTGCTGCTGCTGCGCCTGCCCCCATCCCAATAATCTAGGCCAGTAAATGCCAGGTCTCCACACACAGCACTTCGGAAAACTCAGACGTAAGGATGCCTCTGCCAGATAAGCCAATGAGCACCGTGATTCGTACAGAAGGTGGTCATTACTCTCTTCTCTGCCAGGCACTTAGGAAACCTGTTATTCTAACATAAGACGGTCTCCAGTCGTCATAATAATAAAAGCACCAGTCGGTAAAGAGATGGGTTAACAAGCTTCATTACGGGCAGAGAATGGCTGTCTTCTCCACGTCACAGGAATTAAAGACAAGAGTTCATTAAATCACGGTATTAGAATTTAAACGGCCTGCTGGTTCAGACAGCTCTATTTACTGATGTGCACCCCCCATCATCGAGGCCTTGTGTGGCTAAATGGAGATCTCCAGAAAGGATGCAACCAAACAATTTCCATTAAGTACACACTCCAGGCAAGTCAGCTGCTCATTTCAAAGAGGTGCGGCCTTGACTGGCCTTAGAGTAGTAAAGCGCCCACCATCGGGGATACTGGCAGTCAGGAGGGCCAGGTGTTCCAGCATATAAGTGTGGAGACGGTTACACGCCATCCGTCTGTCTGTCCATCCAAAGTCTCCATCTACAGCAAAGGACATGCATGGGTTCCACCCACAGCCCGCCCACAGTTCATAATACAATAGCAAGTGTCATGACAGACTATATTAATGAGCCATTAAAAAACCAAAAACAAACAAAAAGCACCAAAACAAAACCCAAAAACAGAAATCCTAAAACAAAACAACACCTTCCAGCATTCAGAGGGGGGAAAAAAGTGTGATACAGTTCCTTTAAAAATCTTGCCTTTCCTCCAAGCTCCGTCTCCTCTTCCTCCCCCTAACTCTGGATTCTTCCCTGGCTGCCAGACAGGATTTTATAAGTGTCAGGTAGCAATTTCATTTTTAAAATGCTCTTATCAAGGATTTAAGGTGAAAGATAAAATCAGCACAGTAAATCATCATAAAGGAGTGTGGTGTGAGGCATTGTATTTTACAAATCAAAACAGTTAACAAAATGAGAAGGCAAGGACAGGGAAACAAAGTAAGTGGAAGCATCCTCTGAAAGGGGGAGAGCGGAGGCCAAATTAAATAGAAAGATCGCCCTTCAAGATTTCCAAGCTCCCTTTAGTAAACGGGCTTGGCATATTTGCTAAGAACTGCGTGAACAGTCCAATTTCCACTTTAAAACAGGATGTTCGGAGAAGACATATATATTGTCAAGCCATTACACGCACTTAACTAGGGGCTTTCATCGAAGTCATCTGACCTGCAAGCATGTGCTGCTAATATCACTGCTTTATTATTTATCAAATCAATTTCTTCATGGAATGACTAATAAGGCAGACACAGCTGCTCTCTTCCATCCAGCTGCCGCCGCCCCAGCAGCAGCGAGACTTGCTAGGCTACCTGCGGTTTCTTACCCCCCCACCCCCACATTTTGCTAAAGAAACTTACAAAAAAAAAAAAAAAAAAAAAGGAAAAGAAGGCAAGGACCCAGGAGGTGCCCGTTTAGGCTTCAAGCCCACTTTGGGGTAGCCGTTGACACTACCCAGGCGAAGTTAGGACTGCTAATTGACCAGCTCTGGGCACGAGTCTTTGTTTCACCAGGGGATTTTATTAGTTCTGCAAGAAAGCAACTGCACACCGAAAATAGAGTAAAAATAGATACAGGTACCTACTTTCCTCATTGGATCCTCTGTGAGTAATGTCTTTGATGCCAGCATTTTAAAACCCGATCAAGGGCCACCTCCTATTCAAATGTGCACCACAGGCCCACCCTGTCCGAGGGCACACGCAAATCTGTGATGTGTCCTGGGATGGCAACTGCTAAAAATAAAGTCATTAAGGTGCTGTTTATTCTAACTTTTTAACATATGCTCACCAGTCTCCTTGGAGGCCTACCTGAAAATTCACAATAAGAACATGCAATTAGATGATTTCCCATCAGCCAAGAACAGTTCAATTGTCCATTAAAAGCTAGAGTTCTAAAAATACAGAGAGGGAAATTATTAGGTATTGTTGATACACATTTCTGTTGTAAAACAGGATCACTACTATGGGCAAAATACAAAGCTCTTTTTGTGAATTTTTTTTTTTTTAAGGTAAGACAGCATCGGGGAGGGAACAAATTAAACCATAATTTTCAGGCAATGTTTTCTTATTGTCACTCAGAAAAATTGCCAGGTGTTTCCAGAGTAGTTTATACATAAATATACTAGCTGAATCAGGAAATCTTCCCAGGGCAAGTGAATCAACTTAATTAAAAGAAGACTCAGATGCCAAGCCTAGGGATTTTGGAAGTGGGGAGGAAATTCAGAAATCTGTAAGGATATACCTTTCTACCTGGCCTTTGAGAGCAAAGTGCATAAGTGTTTTAAATCCTGGACCGGATTGGCTCAGTCGGTTAAGCATCCGACTTCAGCTCAGGTCATGATCTCACGGCTCAGGAGTTTGAGCCCCGCATCGGGCTCTCTCTGTGCTGACAGCTAGCTCAGAACCTGGAGCCTCCTTCGGATTCTGTGTCTCCCTCTCTTTCTGCCCCTCCCCTGCTCATACTCTGTCTCCCTCTCTCAAAAATAAATAGACGTTAGAAAAAAATCATGGTACAGACCCCTGGCTGAAGCACCCCAGTCACCCAGCAGCCCACCAGGGAGCACCAGGCATCATGGGTTGGAGGAAGGATACAGGACTTATTATTATTTTTTTTTTAATTGAACCAGTGTTTTCAGTCTTTCTTCCAGGTCACCTGTGAAGGGCAACTATGACGCCACCTAAGGCATTTTTTTCCCTTTTAAGAAAGAACCCCCATTCGTTTTGTGGGTAATTATTCCTCCCTTAGGCTCTGGAAAAACAGCAGTGTTCCGGAACCATCCTCAGCTCTCCAAAGCCTTCTCCTGAAAATGCCGGCAGCTCTTACACCACCCTCCAGACAAAACCACTGCACCTTCGTCTTGCTAGAGTAGTCTCGGGCAGGGGGAGGGTGTAGAGAGGAGGTGGAAATGGCGACAGTGGGCAGGAACCTCCCTTTTCAGGCAAATGAGAACAGAGACCTCAGTGACGAGGGCCCGCCCATTTTCCATGCCCCCTCTTGTCCGACAGATTAATTACAACAGGGCCAAATACTGGGGCTCTCAGGGGTGGGAGGTGGGGGAGGCGCAGGTAAGAAGCAGATCATCACTAAGAACTGAGAAGGGCCATAAAGGAGAAGGACAAGGTGCCAGGAGCAGACAACCGATGGGGCTGACCCCGACTGGGGGTTCAGAAAGGGAGGGCATATTTAAGACTCGTCCTGAAAGGGGAATAAGAACTGGCCAGGAGTGTGAGACAGACTGTTCCTGACAGCCCTAGGAACAGCCTATGAGGGCAGCTCTGCTACGGAAACGCAAAGGATGTCAGTGTGGCTGCCGGGAGCATGATGTCAGGTGAAGCTGGACAAGCGGAAAGGGTCTGGCACCAAAGACTGCAGACCAGGGCCAACACTGTAGGTCTTACCCTAATGGCGACGGGAAGCCACAAAGTATTCTCAGTAGATGGTAACTAGATTCACACCTCCCTCCCCGTGCCTTGGGTCACTGGCAGATCCCACCGCTCACCGGAAGGAGACACCTCCTCCCTCCTGGGGCTGACACACCCTCCACCCCACCGCCAGACGCAGGGCAGTGGTACTGTCTTGGTGAATTTTAAAGCTGGAGGTCCTTGGCGATCACCTGACCCAGGGGGTCCCTGCCCTGGCCACACATTAGCTTTGTGGCGAACGCTGAAACTTGTGAATGCCCGGGCCCCACGCCTGGGTCTTGTTGAATTGATCCGGGGAGGGCCCCTGGCATCGGTACGCCTTAGGAACTCCCCAGGTGAGACTAAGGTGCATCCAGGGTTGAAAACCGCGGATACAGTCCAAACTTCTGCCCTGACTGCAATCATTCATCATGTGGGCATCTGGTGCTGGGCTGTGGGACGCCCTCAGTCACCCCCTCTTCCCAGTCAACCCTGCCTCTCAGTGAGGAAGCCGAAGGTGCCCCGGGAGGTAGGCAACTCTTCAGGTTACGAGTAGCATCTAAATTCCAGCTCAAGGGACCCAAGTGGCAGAGGTGAACTTTGGGGAGCTTCCCTCCTCTGTGTCACTGCGCAGACTACAACGCATCGAAGCACACCAGTGGCCTTCTCCTAAAGCCATGTTTCTCCCGGGCTCCCCGGGGCCGTGGCCATTCGTTCCCGGTTCACCCACAGCAGCTGGTTGTGAGGCAGGAGGGAGCCCAGGGGGCCGTTGTCGCTTCCGTGTTTATTCTGGGCCCCGGATGGGTGACGTCACCTCCAGCGGCCGTGGAAAGTGGGAGTCATGAATCATCCATGAACCGGCCCGGCCTCCGAGATAATAAATCGGATGTCAGCACCGCGCACTTTGCAGATCTGGTGCAGAGGTGCCGGCTTCGCCTAGGGCGCTGGAAACATTCAGACAGAAGGATGTGCTTTCAACTCTTCCCTGATAACAAGGCGGGGTGGCAAGTTGGGGAAGAAACTCTCCAACTTGTAGGGAGTGCTCCAAGGTGCGCAACTTTGATCACTGCAAAGTTATTTTTCTGTTCTGCCAGGTTCACCGGCCGAACCTGAGGGTTAAGAGAAGCACATCCACTTGGGCGCTCAGGCTGTTAATTACTGCTGTGCCCACTGGTGTCCTAGGACTGGGGACCTATGGGGGTTGCCATGTTGGCCCTCAATGGCATTAATTTAGCTCAGAAGCTCACTCTAGGATTGAATTTGGCAAATGTTCCTGCCTGGAAGAGTTTCTGAGACAACATAAAGAAATCCAGAAGTCTGGCAGGTTTTGAAGTTCAGTGTTGTCTCGCTGTGTTTTCGTATTTTTTCTCCAGCACAGAAGCTGGTACAGGTATGTAAGGACAGTAGGGTCTGTGTTGTCTCACACCAGCTCTTCTGATTTCCTCCTCTCTTTCTCGATTTCCCTAAGCATTGAAGAAGGAAGAAGGGAATGAACTGAGCTGGGAACACCTATGGAGTGGGTGTGGTTCGCATTCTTGAGAGCTGGGGTTCGGACAGCCTCTGGGCGTAACTGGCGCATCAAGTGACAACTCCTCAGTGTATTCCTTGGCTTCTAAAGAAGCGACTGAGCTCTGAAGGCTGCTATGTGAAAATGAAATCTTAGAATTCATCAAGGGTCTCTGCAGAAAAATATGGGTAACTTCAACCTGGGGAAGCCATGAACTATGTCAGGATTTGGGGGTCTTGTTCTCACGTAAAAGGTCTCCCCTCTCACAAACTTTGCTGCGGGGGCGGCGTGACGGGACAGGGGTGTGCAGGGAGAGGGGCTTGCCTGCCCGCTGCAATGGCAGCCCCGACGTCAGGGGCAAGCACCCCCCAGAAAGCGCTGCTCTGCCCTCCGCGTGTCCCCCAGGGCCTGCTGGGACAGGCTGCCACAACGTAGGGGCACTGAAAACAACACGGGGATTCTCTCACACTTGCCAATGCTAGAAGCCTGAAACCAAGGTGTCCCCAGCAAGGCCACGAGGAAATCGGTCCCGTGCTGTCCCCCTTAGCTTTGGGTATGGCCGACAATTCCCGCTTCCAGCTGCCTCAGCCCAGTCCTGCCTCTGCGGTCACATGTCCGTCCTGAATGCCCTCCCTCTTAGGATCCCAGCCCTATGGGATCAACCTGAGCCTGGCCTCATCTTAATTACATTTGCAAAGACCCTATTTCCAAATAAGGTCACCTTCTGAGATAAGAGGGGTTAAGACTTCAATATATGTTTTGAGGAGGGGATACAATTCAATCCACAATACTCTCCCCTCTCGGCACACTTGATGGCATCTGTGAACAGCACCCTAGAGTGTTAAACATTTCCTCCACTCACCAAGTCTTGGCCTTTATTCCCCAAGCAATAGTAAAAGTATTAGCAGTTAAACAGCATAAGCTATTATACTAATAAAGCTAATAAATACAGTCTCCTAAGTGTTAGATATTTCACACAGACCAATTACTGCACTTAAACCTCACGAGTCCATGAACAGTAACATTCCCCATTTCATAGATGAGAAAACTGAGGTTCAGAGAAGCTTAATAACTTGCCCAGGGTCCCACAGCTGAATTTGAACCCAGTAGTGTGACTTTAGACCTAAGCTCTCACTCCTTCTCCACATGACCCAGACACCCCACTACCTCCCTTAACAGAGTACTTGCCGTGACTTTTAAGCTACACCAACAGGGACACAGAGGAGGAGTCTGCGTTTGCCATATTATATAACGTTCCCATGTGTCTGCTGATCACAACACGGTTAGGAAAATACTTCTAACTTTTTTCTTTTAATTAAAAAGCATCTTCAACTTCTGGAATGGAGGATCGCCCCTTCAACCTCTCTCCCCTCCGGTCTGGGATAAAGTTAAGCAAACTATGCTGCTTTCCAGACGAGGGCCAGTCTGGCATTCTATTAATAGCACGTTGTCTGGGAGGGCCAGAAACTACTAAGAAAATCCTCATCTATCTATCTGACTCTCTGTTTATGGAAACTATAAAAAGGCAACTCAGAGTTGTAAAGGATGCTTGGCTGCATTTAATCAAATTTTCTTCTTTTGGATCAACCTGGTCCCTCTCCCGGGCAGGAGACAAAAGTCCAATGAGACAGGGCCCACACCTCATTCAACCAAGCACGAGATGCTCCTTTCAGAAACACTCTATGCATCTGCAAGCGTATGCTTTGTGTGTGAAGGAGAGGGGAAGATTATTTTAAAGATCAGGGCCTGAAAACAAACACAGTGTAGTTTGTTTGCCTAAAGAAGTTAAACTGATCGTCTTCTTCAGGGAGAACGTAAAGAAATGAGCCACATTCATCGTGGGCACGTTAGAAGCAGACTCAACTCGCACAGAGCAGGGGCGTCACCTGCACGAGTGAGCCAAACGGGGCTCACAGCTCTTTGGTACCGTGCCTGAGGTCGCACGTGTGGGAAGCAGGGAGGCCCGCAGGCTTGCGGTCTCGAGGCACAACACGGCGACACAGAGACGTGGGCGGGCTAGTGCGCGTCCGCTGAGCAGCCAAGCTCCGAACAGAAGCTCAAGTCCACAGCCGCATGGCAGCGAGGCTCCTCTGGGAACCTCCAGTCCCTGAGGGAGGTGGTGGCCCTGGCTTCTGGTTACTGGGTGCTAAGAAAGGGGGTGCTTTTAATCAAGTCGCCGTGCTGAAGGCTCCTTTCCCTTCGGGCCTGCCCACCCTGCCCTCACCGAGACCTTAAAACATGTCGGGAGAGTCAGAGCCGGGGCCTCTGTGTGAACAGGGCCCAACAAAAGCCTCACTGTCCGTCTCTACAGAAAACCCATTTCTGGGTCAATGAAGTGGCAAACCCTGGGCCCCCTCCCTTTCTGCTTCTGTGGGGCCACAGCCAGGAGGGAGCCAGGAGGGAGGCAGGAAGGCCTATTAGCTCACCACCATTCTGGTGCCAGGGCTTTTGTTCCAAAGGAAAGAAGTTTAAGATTTATACTTCAGCTCCAGAAAATGCAGGGCGCCCGGGGTGCCAGATCCCCCTGGCCACACAGGCTCCCTCTTGCACTGGGCGCCCCTGGCCACCCCCCACCCCCACCCCACGCTGGGGAGTTGAGAGCTTTGTGTTCCTCCGCGTCTACAAGGGAAAGCAGGTGAACAGAAGCTCGGCTACTGTGTTGATTAATATCTCAAGAGACAGCGCCGGAATGGGCGCTTCCGGAATTTAGTTAGCTCGGGGGAAAAAAAATTAAAGCCCTCTCCTTGCTTCCTGTCAGAAATAAAATTAAGGTCTCAGATCGATGTTGCCAGGGCTGGGGTATCTACGGGAATCTTTAACGGCCTCCTCTCCCCATGTTTTCAAATGCACATTCCCCTTCAACCCTGCCCTTTTAATTGGTTATTGGCGAGGTCATGTTTGCACCAATTTCTCGGGAAGGCTAATGGTGTTTATTTAAGGGGGAAATAAAACGTGCAGACAGCTCTGGGGGCTGGTCTCTGAGAGACGGCCCAGGGCGGGGGCTGTGGCTCTGGGCCCAGCTCCCCTTCTTCCCCCTCCACTGCTGTGCACTCCTGGTGGGCCGGAGGAGGTGCAGAGACGCGTCAGGTGACAGCTCAGGCCTTGAGGGAAATGTGCTGGGGGTGGGGGCAAAAGGTGCACAGCCTCGGGGCAAGGCCCCCACAAGGGAGTGAGGAAGCTGGGGTGCACCCCTCGTGGTGGGCACACGCAAGCACGCACGACCCCCTTACACAGCCCTGCCTTTAAAATGAGCCCACGCAGGAACACAGAACCCTGGGTCCTGAGCATAAATACAGTGGAGAAGTGCCTGCCGGTCCATTTATACCATTGTAGGACCTGGCGGCTCTTCCCCGTTCTAACTAAAGCACGCCCATCTTCAAGGACACCCGGAACTGTTTTCCAACAGAATCTCTCCAAGTACCCCAAGGCAGCAATTAACATCACTGCCAGCCACCCTCGTCCCACTCCCCACATCCCTTCTAGTCAGGGTGGACTGAAGGAGACTCCGTCATATTGAGTTTCTATCCTATTCTGAACATCCTCTCCTAGAGGCCTGGTTTATCAGTACCTTTCCTAAGCAGCTGCCTCACACTTACATGGCCATTCTGGGGAGAGAAGATTCTCTGTCACCTGACCCGACTGAGACCCTTTATTTGCAGTAAAGAGCCCAAGTGTGGAGCCACACATCATCCTATGGACTGCACTGAAAGTTCTGTGTGGCCAAGACCCTTGGTTGGTGTCTGTGGCCTAGAACACACTGGCTGCAGGTACAGAATTGGGATCAATACTAATAATGATCAAGCTACTGGTTTACAGGTTTCCAATAAACCCTTTGATATATCTCAGCAGATGAGAGGCAGATGTGAGAGGTGGGGACCCTGCAAAGGCATGACCCCAGCAGGCAGACGCCGGTGTGGGCCCCGAGGCCCTCGTGCCACAGGACCAAGTGTCATCCCCAGGTGTGGATCCAGGCAACCCTGCTGCCCTTCCTACCCCACCCACAGGGACTTCTTCCTCCCACAGTGTCCCATCCACCGGCCACAGAGTCCCAACCTCCTTTCCTAGGCAAGGTCAGACTCTCATGAGGAAAAACATGCATACGTGATCTTGGACATCCTACACCTTCGAAGGAAGCAATGCCTTTTATTTAAAAAATTTTTTTAAATTTTTTATTTATTTTTGATGGACAGAGAGAGACAGCACGAACAGGGGAGGGTCAGAGAGAGAGGGAGACACAGAATCCGAAGTAGGCTCCAGGCTCTGAGCTAGCTGTCAGCACAGAGTCTGATGTGGGGCTCGAACCCACGAACCATGAGATCATGACTTGAGCCGAAGCCAGACGCTTAATCAACTGAGCCACCCAGGCGCCCCAGAAGCAATGCCTTTTAATTTTTAGTTTGGTTTACACCTTTGTGAAACTCTTTTTACATCTCCTTCCTCAACTTTGGGAAATGGGCAGCAATGGACAAATAATTACAGCACGATCCTCAGTCATCTGTAGCGTCCATAAACCAGCCTGGACGTCAGAGGTCAATTTCAAAAGTGAGCATCTGGCAGGCAGACAGGACGTTAAGGGCTGTTTTTCCTCCTTAGAAAGGCATTATCTTCTATCACAGTTTCAGCTACATCTTCCTGGCACTATTTTAATAAATAAACCGATTACGCAAATTACGGAGACCTTCAGCTGCAGCCAACCTCTTGTTGGGCCGGAGGTGCGTGCAAGCTTCCAGGGAGAAGCGGACCGCAGCCCCACGGCCGGAGGTAAGCCCGCACAAGGCTCCTCCCTCTTCTCCCACATGGGGCCCTAGGTGATGCCCTTCCAGCCTGGCAGCTCCTGGAGGGGCGCAGCCACCCTGGGGAAGGACCCTCCAGGTAGGGCGCCTGCTGGAGGCAGTGCTCTTGGAGGGTCACAGAACTGCCTTGGCTGAGGTCAGCAGCGCAAAGCACCCTGTGTGGGGAGCCCGGAGTGTCTCCAAGCCGCTGGTCCTCTCCAAAGCCATTAGCACTGTACTTAATGAGGAACCATTGAGAGGAGCCCTCCATCACACAGAGCTGTATTTTCCTCTCAGTGTATCCATCCCTTTGCCTCTGGCAACGTTCTGGAGCAAAACAGGCCTGCTGGGTAATGGAAGCCGCAGGGAGTGAGAAGGCCCGCTCTGAGCCTCGGCATTCATCCCCTCTCCAGCTGACCCTCTCCAGGCAATCCCATAAGCTTCAAAGACACCCGACTCGTTTGCCACAACCACCCAGCTCTCCCTGATGGGCCAGAAGCGGTTCAGCCTGAAGGGCTGGGTTCGGAGGGAGGAACAGCAGAGCGCCCCCCCCCCCCAGGCTCCCTTCCCCGACAAGGAGGTGAACGTGAGATGTATTTCAGCAACCAGCTCCCCACATTCCTCCGCTTTCTCACACAGGGCTGATGGCAGTGGGGACGGATCCGAACCACTCCGCCCTCCCTCGCTCCCTCCGGCTCACCCAATAGCCTTGTGCCTCCCAAAGGGCAAATCAGAAAGGACACTTTGCTGTGTCTTCCCCTCCAGCCCCTCCCCGCCAGCCCCTCCCTGGGATCAATACCTAATGCTGAATTCAAGATCTTATCTGAGTTTTGCAAGGATAAAGCAACAAACTTTCCCCCAATGATAAAATCCTTTGATGATCAGCCCCAGATTTCTCAGACCGCTTCCTCCAACAGCTTTGAGAGAGCAAATGAAAGGACTCTGAGAAAACTGGAAAGCCACCTTCTTTCTCTCCCCGTAGGCACAAAGATCCTGTGGAAGGACTGAGTAGCCCAGCGCCCACCTGGCTGCAGGAACCTGCTATGTGGCCCTCCAACACTTTACATTGCCTCAGTTTCTCCATCTGAAACAGAGGTGCACCACAGTCCAGCAAGAAGGGCAGGTGGATGGGGTGCCTGAGTGGCTCAGTCGGTTGCGTGTCCAACTTTGGCTCAGGTCATGATCTCACAGTTGGTGGGTTTGAGCCTCGTGTCGGTCTCTGTGCTAAATGCTTGCTCAGAGCCTGAAGCCTGCTTCAGGTTCTGGGTCTCCTTCTCTCTGATCCTGCCTGCTCATGCTCTGTCTCACTCTATCTCTCAAAAAATAAATAAACGTATAAAAAAAAAAAAAAAGGGCAAGTGGAGAAGACCAACATGGAGGAGGCGCTCAAGAGGTAAAATCACCAACTCCCCTGCTTTAAACCGCTGCCTAGCACCAAGCCTGCAGAGCAGGGCTCTGGGTCAGACAGGCTGGGTTTACATTCAGCTAGGGACTCTGGGCAGCTGGGTTCACCTACGACCGTCATAAAGATTCAACAGTACCGGCAGGCGCTAAGCATGTGGTATAGAACTGCCCAGGAAGTGCTGGCAGTTTCTACCAAGAGTGTTACCATGGCCCGGTTAGCCCAGAACCCACTGTGCCACCACAGTGTGCACCGTCATGGGCACAGGATCTGCTGGGAGTGCCTTTGGAAGAGGCCCCCAGCTGTCTGTCCCTCTAGGATGTCCTCAGGGCAAGCCCTAGGTCACACGTGCTTCCCAGGGTGGGTTGCATCCTGTGACAGGTTAATGCAAGGTCAGCCCTCTC
This sequence comes from Suricata suricatta, assembly GCF_006229205.1. Classification (NCBI taxonomy): domain Eukaryota; kingdom Metazoa; phylum Chordata; class Mammalia; order Carnivora; family Herpestidae; genus Suricata; species Suricata suricatta. The sequence goes on from NC_043716.1 coordinate 27,534,681, forward strand.
CCCCCAGCTGCAGATAGCCCTAGCTTCAGAATTCCCCGCGGCCTCACAGATCAGCTGCTCTGCGGCACCCCTGCTCTGCGGCACCCCTGCGTGCTAATCCCCATCTCCTAGGACCCGGATACAGCCCCTTCCCTCCCTCTCCTAGCTAAAACAAGAAGAATGAAAAAGGACTTATTCTTGAACCCTCTCAGTTAAAAGGCTAAAAAGGCAGAAACGGTATTTCAGGCTCTGCATCAAGGCAGCAGCAGAAGCCAGAAGGAGGTCTGCTCTAAAAGGAAAAGGGGAGAAGACGCCACACCTTTGGTGGGAGTCACGTGCTGAATGACCTTCTTCCTGTTTCCAGGGTGGAGGACTGACATCCCGGGAAGGCTCCTGGTCTCCTGTCCCCTGGATTCTTTCCCAGGGTGCCAGTGAGGTCCAAGGGCAGAGATAAGAGAGGAAGAAACACAGGCGGTCGCTTCTGTGAACGGATGTAATGGAGGGCCACCCTGTCCCTGGGGGACCAGTGGAGGACAGGGGCAGGGGGCAACCACTGTGGGGCGAGGAGTGGAAATCCCGCCCTGAGTTCTGGCTCACAGTGGTGGCCCAACCTAACGTGCAGCTTTCCGGACTGCAGCGGTCTCAGGTCCAAGGGTGCACAGGTGGTTTTCCCAAGGCCTGGGCCGGGCTGCGCAGCGGGGCGGGGCTGGAAGTTGGGGGAGAGGCGCTGTGCATGCTCTGTGGCTGCACGCAGGGCGAATAGTGGGGACATCTTTAAGAGGAGAGCCGGAGACAGGGCCAGCCCAGGAGAGGTGTCCTTAACTTCTGCTATGGCAGCACTTTCTTCTTGATAAGATAATGGGAAACAGGAAGCGGAGGAGGTGAAGGTAAGGTTGGGCCAAGGTGGCTGCAGGAGAATTTTATGTTCTTGGGCTTATCACCTGATTCCAAATGTACATTCCATCAGGGATGCGGGGCCCGCTTGTTCCACACGCAGGATTTGTGCTTCTGTTGGGGGATGTTCCATATTTTTTTAATTCTTTCCTCTCCAAAATGCTCTGAACCACTTAAGTATTCATCCAACTTGAGCGCCCAGTTCAAAGAGAAAGTCCTCAGCTGTTCAGAGGGGCTGGAAAGTGTGGAGGGGCCAAAGCTCTGCACAGAAAGACCCCCGGGGAGCAGACTTCTGTACAGGAGGGGAGGAGGGACAGGATATCGGGGCCTCCTTCCCTCCTGCTTTCTCTTTCCCCACTCTGCCAGCAGGGCCCCCAGAACCGCATACACTCCGGCTGGCTTCCCGGTGCGCACTCACGCCTGACCCTGCACTCAGAGGGGTTTTGCCCTGGGTTGAATGCTATGCTGTCACCTTGAAATTCTGCATAAGTTTTGAATAAGAGATCCTGCCTTCCACCCTGTTCTGGCTCCACAAATCATGCAAGGCATCTGCAGGAATCTGTCACCTCTGGCAGGGCAGAAGGACGCTTGGGCAGGCCTGCCGGGGCTGGGGGCGCAGGACTGAGTGCGCACCGGGGGCTGTGCCCACCCTCCTTCCTGCCAGTGGCCCCAGGAAGTCAGGGGAGAGCAAGCAATGACATCCCTGGGGCCGCTCTGCACATGGGGCTGGAAAATGGACCTTGGACAGCAATCATAGAGGGGCTGCCACCCAGGACCTCGGAGCAAGGGAAGAGGGTTCACCCACAGCCGGAGGCGTCTGGGTCAGAAGTAAGGGAGAATCCTGTCCGGCACTTCCTCAGGGGCCCAGCGCCCTCAGTGTGAACCTGCCTCTGCCTGCTATTAGCTGGGTAACGTGACATGGAGAGTCACCGGCCCTCTCACATCCCCCTGATGATGCACCTCCTTCCCTGGCACATCTGTGAGGGCTGCACAGATGATTTACTCTCCCCTCCAACATGGCCTGACCCAGAGCAGGACCTCACAAATACCTCTGTTTATGGATATTCAAAAAAGTGATAATACTACTGCCTACAGAGGCCACTCCGGAATCTTCCAGGAGCATGAATTCCAGCACCGAACAAAAGCGCCGCATTTGGATGGGCCGCACCCATCCTGGAGATAAATAGATGAAAACGTTCTTCTCAACAAACCCGTCCCCACATGGAGACCACCGAGAAAGAGCAGAATCTGAAATCAGCAGTCCTAGGGAGGAGTCCCTACTCTGACCTTGGGTTGCCCCTTCCCCCCTCTGAGTTTTGGTCACCTCCCACACAACACAGAGCTGATGATGGTGAAAACAATGAGAGCTAACCTACACACAGCGGATGTGTGTGTGTGGCACTCCGACTCTACAAGCAACCCTGTAGGAAACTACTAATATCATTCCCATTTTACAGATGAATCAACTGAGATAAAGAAGCTAAAGGAGTGAAATGATTTCCCTGAAGTCACAGGGTTGCTGTGAAGATCGGAACACACGATGCCTGTGAAAACAGTGCCCAGATATCCCCCGCACCTCCCCGAAGGACGCTGGTGGAGAACAGTCATGAGTGACCTGTCTCCGCACCCCCTTCTCCTCGTTCTCTCGGCCCGCGCTGCTGAGCGAGGCAGAGAACAAAGCAATCATTCCACACTTGTAAGCTCGTCTTTTCTTCCCTTGCCTCCCTGCTACTCTTCACCCTCCACCCCTCCCCATCCCTTCCCCACACACCCCACTGAAGCCCCAGCTTTCCGCCCGATTTTCCGTTTTCCCTTCTGAGGACACAGTTGATGGACGCACGGGAAGCCGACTGCCAGGCACACTCAGGACAGCCCCTCCTCTCCCACCCCCCATCCTTCCTCCCTTTCACTCAGCCTGCCTGCTCCCAACAGGAGAGACGTACAGTCAGCGCTGGGTAACTGCTTCTAATCACAGGTGACAGCAAGAATGTAAACAACACGAGAAACATCTAAATGCAATCCTAGTGGCAAGGAAACACGGCTCACTCTGGCTTCTCTCAAGAACGCGGCTTCCGGCCACCTCCCTTCCCAAGCTCTGCCCATTCCCGCCCTGTTCCAGGAGCCCTAGACACCAGCGGCTTCCAGAGAACAGGAGAATGGAACGCTAAGCCAGAGCCTTTGACTCTCCTTCCTCTGGGAGGATTTTCTAGATTCGTCCAATTCTCTGCTTAAAGCAGTCATTTCAGCATGTTCCTTTTTGGGGGGAGGGGAGGCACGGAGGTCAGAGACTCCTTCGAGAATCTGTTCAAAGCGATGCATCGTCTCCCAAGAAAAGTGCAAACATAAAACATTCTGTGCGCCATTTCGGAGGCTTAGAGGCCCCCAGGTGAGACCCATTTTCTAGAACATGGATGGGGCAGTAAGAGCGCGGGAGAAGACACAAGGAAGTGTAGTGCCCTCTAAACATTCCAGATGTGCACAAGGGCACTGCCAAGTCTGCAACTGCAGGCTGAATAAACCTTCTCTTCTGGCTCTTCAGGGTGCCAATGCGCTTCCAAACCACCTCCTTCGATGCAAATTGAGAACTCAGCTGAGTAATTGCTATGAATAATTTCCACTTGGATCACTCAGTGCTCAGGTCTAGCAAAGACTAGGAGAGCCAGCATTAGAAAGGTTTATGGGAACACGGGTTGGGTGTGGCCAGCTTTTAACTGTCTGGTATCCCGTATGCTGTGGGGTCCCTCCCTGAATACGGCCCTTCACCACACGGTCAGCTGACAGAAGGGGCGACCTTCCCCCACGGGGGCTCTTACCTCTGTGCCTGTTGGTCGTCTTATCAAACATCAGCATCGCATCCTCCACCTGGAAAACAAACACAGAACGGGGTCTGCTTTAGGAATTTGAAGAAAACATTTGAAATGTTACATACTGGTGGGGGGAGAAGGGTGGTTTCCATTATCAAAGCCAGAGGTGCTCATTAAAATTTACGTGAAGGGGCGCCTGGGGGGCTCAGTCGGTTAAGCGTCCGACTTCGGTCAGGTCATGATCTTGTGGTCCATGAGTTCGAGCCCTGCGCGGGGCTCTGTGCTGACCGCTCAGGGCCTGGAGCCTGCTTCAGATTCTGTGTCTCCCTCTCTCTCTGCCCCTCCCCAGCTCGTACTTTCTCTTTCTCTCTCAAAAATAAATAAACATAAATTTTAAAATATTTTTTAAAAATTATGTGAAAACACAAAAAATTAAAAAAAAATCACTGGCTGTCCTATCTTTCTGCCTAGCGCAGCCACAGCTAGCATCTGGTATACTTCCCTGCAGTTTTTGCCTTAAAAAACTTATGGCCATTTTAACATAGTTTAGATCATACCATATATAGATTTCCCCCTAGTTAATTTTTAAAATATAATATTACAACATTGCAAACACTTCTCAGATTACTACACTGTGAATATTATGTTTTTCCCCAATTTTTTTATTATGGTAAAATATACATTAACATTAAAATTGCCATCTTAACTGTTCTTAAGTGCACAGTTCAGTGGTATTAAATACATTCATAACACTGACCTACCATCCCCACCATCCGTCCCTGGAACTCTTTTCATTTTGTAAAACTGACGCTCTACCTCCATCAAATAATAACTCCCCACCCCCTTGTCCTCCTCAGCCCCCGTCAGTCATCCTTCTGTCTGCTGTCTCCGACTGTGACGCTCCAAGTACAGAGGACCCCCCCATCTCCAGGGCATACATTCCAAGACTCCCAGTGGATGCCTGAAACTGTGGATAGTCCCCAACCAAATATCTATCATGTTTTTTCCTGTACATACACACCCATGTACCTATTCAATTTATATGTTAGGCACGGTAAAGGATTTAGCAGCAGTAACTAATAATAAAATAGAACCACCACAACAATATACTGTAATACAAGTGATGTGAATGTGGTCTTCCTCTCTCAAAATATCTTATTGTACCGCCACTGTTGAGGAGAGAGGATAAGGTGCCAACGTGATGAGAGGAAGTGGGGTGAAAGACGCAGGCATGTGACGTAGTGCTAGGCTGCTACTGACCTATGATGATGTCAGGAGGGCCATCAGCTCTACGACCACAGTTGACTGCAGGAAACGGACACCATGAAGGAGGGGGGACTGCTGTATTTCATGGAAGTAGAATCACATGGTATTTGTCTTTTTGTGACTGGCTTATTCCACTTGGAATAATGTCTTCAAGGGTCGTCCATATTCCGCTGTATGTGTATGCCACATTTTGCCTAGTCACTTGTCCATTGACGGGTACTTGGTCTTAGCTACTGTAAATAGCACCGCCATAAAACACGAGCGTACAAGTATTTCCTTGAGTCCCTGTCTCCGAGTCTTCTGGGTGTATGCCCAGAAATGAAATTCCTACATCGTAACTTTATTTTTAATTTTCTGAGGAATTGAAATACTGTTTTCCACAGTGGCCATTCCATTTTACATCCCCGCCAACAGTGCACGAAGGTTCCAATTTCTCCAAACCCTGGCCAGCACTTGTTATTTTCCGGGAGTTTTTAAATGATTTTTTAAAAATGTTTTTATTTACTGATTTATTTATTTTGAGAAAGAGAGAGACAGCATAAACAGGTGAGGGGCAGAGACAGAGGGAGACACAGAATCAGAAGCAGGCTCCAGGCTCTGAGCTAGTGGTCAGCACAGAGCCCGACGCGGGGCTTGAACCCACCAACCGTGAGATCATGACCTGAGCCACAGTTGGGTGTTTAACTGACTAAGCCACCCGGGCACCCCTATTTTCTGGGAATTTTTGGATAGCAGTGATCCTCGTGGGTGTGAGGGATTGTGAGTACCATCTTGATGGCTGTATAATATTTCATGGAGTGAGAAACTGTAGCTCACTCAAGTATCCTTCTGTGGATATTCAAATGGTTTCTGGTTATCAACAATGGAAATTTAACATCTCAATTATTATGCGCTGAATTGTGCCCCCTTCCAAATTCTGATGTTGCAGTCTTAACCCACCCCCACTCCTGTATCTCAGAATGAGGTTGTATTTGGAGATGGGGTCTCCAATAGGGATGTTATGGAGTTAAAATGAGGTCATTAGGGTGGGTCCTGATCCAGTAGTGACTGGGGTCCTTATAAGAAGAGGAAACCTGGACCCAGTCAGGTACAGAGGAGAGACTGACTACCAGAGGACACAGAGCAAAGGTGGCTGTCTGCAAGCCAAGCAGAGAGGGCTCAGAAAAAACCAAGTCTGCCCATCGTGGACTTCCAGCCTCCAGAATAGTGAGAAAATAGATTTTTGTTGTCTGACTACCCATTCTGTGGTACTCTATTGTGGCTGCCCCGGCAACTAATACATTCATGCTAGGACCTTTCAAAACTATTGAAGAGAAGAAAACACCAAAGGCATCCTCTGTCTCTCTTCCTATCCCTCCCTCAGTCTTTCGAGCATCCTGCAACCCTTTTGAATATTTCTAGCACCAAGATTTCGGGATCCACGCTCCATTCCCATGTAGATCTCAAGAAAGTCACCCTTACGGACCCAGATTTGGCTTTTGAATTCCACTCCTTGTACTTAATGATGCCATTCTTTATTCTCCCACAAAATACACATCCTTAGTACACGTGTGGTCCTAGCCAATCGGCTCCTCACCTGGGGACTCTCCCTGGCTTGGCCAGGCATGCAGCCCAGTCTCCTCATTCATTTTGTGCCCCAAGATGGGCAGTAAAGCTACAACTCAACCGATGTGGTCCTGGGCAAAGCCGCCAGCCCAAGGGCTCTGTGCCGGGGGCAATGTCAGTACCTGTGTGGTTGGGAAGGACTGAGCCCTGCTCACTGGAGCTCGAAGGCTCACAAATGAGTTTGGGGGCCGGAGCTGAGCCAGCTGAGAAAGGGAATCATAGGCTATTCATTCGTCACTCCTCCCAGACTACCATCTCTGATGGAGGGGAAGACACTGGGCAAAGCAATAAAACCAGGCTTAAAATGCTGCCTCCAGACAAATCAAATCTATTTTTCTAGAAGCTATCACATAGAACAGAGGTGGGGGGAAGCAAAGTCAAAGTAAGAATGGAAGAGGGGGTAGGCCAGCCAGACATAACCCTCGAAGGGACTGGCCTAGCTTAAAAATCCCTTCCGGAGTCAGGGCTCACCCCCCCCTTTGTTGCTAAGCAACCGAGTCTGAACAAACAGGCTCCTGGGGCCTTCCCCGTCTGGTCCCCATTTCTAAAGTCAGTTACTGGGAGGACAATGGCCTTACACGGTGACTGCTCTGCCAGCAAGGAGCTACTCTCTCTCCACCGGGCACCAGGCCGAGGCTAGGAATGGGGTGCCATCTCCAGACCCCTCCGCAGCTGGGCAGGCTTGATGGCCCCACAGGCTCCTGAGGAGGCCACACTCACCACAGGCGTTTGCCTCCGTGCACTACTCAGGCAAAACCGCCAGAAGATCAACTGGTTTGTTTGTACACAGAGCACTCACACTTGAGCATATGGTATTGCAGACTCAGACCCCAGGGCCTCGATAAGAATTCCAACGCCTGGGGTGCTGGTGGGTGGGGGGTGACGCCTGCTGGGTGTCGCGCAGGTAAATGTGACATCTGTTTCATACCCATCTCCACATTTTCTAAGATGCTTGCCAAGTCCTTATTTTGAGCTAAAAATGCCAAACAGTAAGGAAAACAGCCTTCCTTCTGTGTTGGCCATGTTTTGATACTGATACTCAGATCCCCTCAAGAAATAAATATTTTGAATTAAAATAACAGTATTTTCAACGTCCGCCCTTCCCCCTCCACAGTGCATAGTCGGCTCCCTCTTTTCCTTCCTAAGTTTGGGTGTTTTCTGACGCTACCCTCCCAACATTCACTCCGCCCTGGGGAGCGAGGGGGAGGATCTGTGTATGTTTTTAGGGCAACCATTGTCGTAAAGAATAGAGCTCTTTCCTCTATAGTCCAGTCGCACAATGGGACTCGCAGAGACCTCCTGAATAGATAAAATGTCAGGGCAAAAGAGAAATTCTATTAACACTTTACAAAATAAAACATCTGAGAAATAGCTAGAGAGGAAAAAGAAAGCAAAAAAAAAAATCAATATGGATAAGACCCGGTGCTTGGGGAAGGGGCGGGAGGGGAGAAAACTTTTCAGCGATTGCAAAACACTTATTAATTCAGAGAAGCCATCAATGCAGTGGAAATCTGGCAGAACAGCAAAAGCCGAAACTGGGAGAATTTGAATATACAAAGACTGAATAGAATGAAAAACACGGCCTCACATACGGGGCTGTTTCTCACGGTTCTATGAGAATCAAACAGAAGCAGCTTGTGTGAGTCTGCATCACGGGGGGGGGGGGGGGGGGGGGGGGGGGGGGGGGGTGAGGAGCAAAGTCAAGGTAACTGGTAGTCGACCCCAGAGAGAGCAAACTGGTAACTGTGTCTCTGTCTGCCTGCCTGCCTGCCTGTCTGTCTCTCTCTCTCTCTCTCTCTCTCTCTCACACACACACACACACACACACACACACACACACACACACACACGGAAACCAGGTAGATCAGCTGGCCATACAGAGTCATCAACTTCAACATAAAGACCGAACCTCCTTCAGGGTTCTGGAATAGAGAGAGTTGGGGGGGACACAGGAGTTTTCCTGACCTCAAGTAGAAAACACCACGAACTCATGTTAGAGTAGCACTGGTATTTGTTTTGTGTCGACAGTGCCTTCACCAGGCTTACATATTTCTTTGTCCCAGAGGTAGGGGTCCGCGGGCCTAGTGGTCTGGGGTTGGGGGGTGTCCCTGGAGAGATCGAGAAGGAAAGGAGATATCTGAACCTCGCCATACTTTGTCCCACATCTTGACCCATGCTCGGTCTGGTTTAAGAGCTCACTCCAACGTTGGGACGTACCTTTTAATAACTCAGGACAGGTTTCCAATGCCGCCTGGCACTGGTGGTATATTGAGCGAAAAAGCAAGGTAAACTAACTTTTAAACAAGATGGCTGGGGATGGGGATGGGGATGCTCCCCCCACTGTGCCGTTTGTTTCAACACCAGGAAGTCCTAAACATGTATTTGTCTTCACCAGGTTCAGACTGCACTGTGATGTCCTCGGAAGCATGTGGCATGCACACACCACACCTGAGAGTCAATGGTGGGCAGCTACGTTGTTGGCCTCTACGGCCCATGGGGGCTGCGGGAGGGCTCCTCAAACTTCATCCACGTCAGAATCACCTGGCTTTAAAACACAGACTTCCTCGGCGTCACCCTTAGATGTCTAATTCTGTGGCCATGCTCATAACACCAGACAAAATCTCTCCTCCAGAGAAAGCTGATGCACTTTGGTGTGGAAACCATTCTCCCCCTTTGTTCCTCATCTCCTGCATTTATGTCCTAAGATCCTGAGAACAATGATGGATCCAGCGATGGAAAAGATGACAGACAGAGAAACTTCTTAGTGACAACCAAGCCGAACCCAATGCAGGAGACATCTGGATTCTACCAGGACGACAGATACTTCCCTTCTAACAGATACACTCTAGCTAATGCCTCCATCATCCAGCCAACTCAGTCTGGATTAGAAAATTGAGCTACTGTTACCTTTATTTACTTATGTGTGGCACATATTTATCAGGCACTCACTACTCGCAGAGCACTGGCCTAAGTACAAGGAAGAGACCAATTACGTCAGACCATGGTAGACTGTTTGCATTGATCTCCCCAAAGTTTTAATCCTGTAATTTCACAGTTCCTCTCCCCAAAGAGGCAGGGTCTATCTCTCCATCCCATGATCTGCACTTGACTTCTATGGTCAGCAAAACGAGGTGGGGTTATGCCCACATTGGTCTGACTTTGGGAAGGGTTTCATGTTTCTGCGTGTTCTCTCTTGCACCTTTGCGATCACCAGGAGAAGGGCATGCCCAGGCTAGCTGGCTAGTGGGCGAGAGGCATGTGGAGCTGGGCCAAGTCTCCTTAGTCAGTCCCAAAACATGCATGTGACCCCAAACTTGCAAGTGGGCCCAGCCAAGATCAGCAGAATTACTCCCAGTGGACTCCAGACAGGTGACACGAAGAGCTATTGTCTGTGCTGAGGTTTTGGGATTGTTTCACAGCATTCCTGTGGCAATAGGTAACTTGTACGTGGTCCCTGTTCAAAAAAAATTTTTTTTTTCATCTACTGGAAGATACATAGTCTCAAGTAATACTAGACAATGAACAAAGGCAAGAAAAGAATTGGAAGGAGGTAAAATGTGGGATGTGGGCTGAGTATGAAACTGTCATGTTCTGCATTCCAAGCGGAATACACGTATTAGGGTGGGAAGGGACCGCTTCTAAATGTCACCCTCGCAACAAGGTTGGAGACAGAGATCCCAGAAGTGCCAGAAGAAATTGGCAACATGTTCCTCACTAAATGAGCACCGTGAAAATCAGCAATAATTAGCACTCAAGTCAGTGGGTTATGCCTCTCTAATCCTAATTCATTTAACGAATGAGCGAACCTTCCTTATAGTGAGTCAAAAGGTTTATTGTGAGCCAGACACTCTTGCTGGGTGAATTTAAAAGTCGCCATTCCGTGTTGACCTTATCCAGAGGGGAGTCTTTAGCCAGCCCAACTCCTGGAGGAAACCTTTCAGGTCACATAGCAAAGAAACTCCTAGAAAGAGATGTCATAAATTCTGTTGGTCAAGATGGATGGCCAAAGGTTGGGACCCTGGAGCGTGCCATCAGACAACTGTTCCTTCTGCCTGCAGTTTTGGCTCCCCAGTACACAGGAGGGGAGTGAGGCTGATTTAGGGACATAGGAAACTTGTCCCCGGGAGGGGATTCAGTTGCTGGTACAAACTCTGCAGGTGCGGAGAGGCAGTGGAGGGGGAGGCAGTGTTGCACAAAGCATGGGAGGACCCAGGTTCCAGCCCAGATCCACTGGGATCTCATGGAGACAAGTCACATCCCTTCTCTGTCCTTAGTTTTTCATCTACGAAAAGAGGAACCTGAGGCGGGCCACCTAAGATCCACTCGTAACGACTCTCTGCCTAGCATGCTAAAACAGACCACGGAGTCCCCTAGGACAACAACATCTAAGAGCCTCCGATTCACCACTGGTCCTCCCAAACTCAGTTCCTTCAGGACGTTCCAGAGCCTGTGGCCAACGCATGCTGAGAAACTTCCCACGCCTCTTGCGATACAAATATGCACACCCACACGCCATACGCATCAAGAACAAAGCAGGAAATGGCACTTCAAATGATCCCTAAATTATCTGGTCAGACACAGGAGGGAGAGGAAAGGGAAAAAAAGAAACCCAGCTCTTCAAACTCCCCCGGAACACATGCCCTTGCATTTCGCTTCCTGCTCCCACTCAAACACTTGAAGAGTTAGTTTAAATAAACGCCCGTAAACGCGATACCATACTGTAATGCGTAGGGCTTAACAGACCTTATTATGGTCTATAAACTCAAAGCACTAAAGTCACAAGAGTGGAGACTCACATGCGAGGCAGGCCTGCCCAGGACAGAGGCGCCTGGCATCGGTACCGGAGGGGGAGGCTGTCTCCCCCGGGGGCTGTTTCAGAACACTGGATGGCGCTGCTCTCTGCTGCTCCTTCCCACCAGCCTGGAGGGAAACCTGCTCCTGTCCTAGAGCTCAGCGGTGGCGTCTTAGTTGACTGGCATGACACTTTTCCGGCATGCCCCTGGCCTTGCGATCAGTGAGGCTGGTCTGTCGTTAACTGCTGCCCAAAAGGGAGGATGGAAGGGGAAAGGATGCAGGCTGGAAGATCCCATTAGTTCACACTGAAATACAGATCGGTGGTTTTCAACCTTGACTGCTCACCAGGATCACCCAAAGAACCTTTAAAATCCCCGCTGCTGAGTGAGGCCACACCCCAACCTGATAAATCACATCTCCAGAAGGAGGAGCGGGCACAGTGGTGTTTAAAGCTCCCCCGTGATCCCAGGGTGCAGCCAAGGCTGAGAATCCTTGTTCTAAATGGCTAAATACAGCTGAGTTGAGCGTTAATCAATCTGTGTGTGGGCCATGGAGCAAGCTGGGGGCAGAGGTGGAACGGGCAGAGGGGTCCCAGAAGTAAACGGGCCCTAAGGGAAAGGGGTAAACATTTAACAGGCCTGTGGCTGCCTAAAGGTTGGCTCTTTATCCCCTGACAGAGAAGTCAGGAGCAGCACACTGGTCCTTCGTCACATGCCACTTTTGGGGAGCTCGCCCTGCCTTGTCTTAGTCTTGGACTTTAGAAAACCTAATGAAGCCACCGGTTTTCTCACCCCACTAGCCTCTGCCTGCAGGCCCATCTCAGATTCTATTTTTTTTAATGTTTATTTATTTATTTGGGGAGGGGGCAGAGAGAGAAAAGGGAGAGAGAGAATCCCAAGCAGGCTCCATGCTCAATGCGGAGCTGAATGCCGGACTTGATCTCATGACCCCGACATCACAACCTGACACAAATCAAGAGTCGGATGCTTAAGTGGCTGAGCCACCCAGGCTCCTCCCCGGTCTCAGACTCCTGTGTCCCCCTGGCTGTGGGGACGCAAACTTCTCAGCCGCCCCCCGGCCTCTGTGTGTTTTCCCCTCCAGGACTGCCAGGCATGGAGATGCCCGGGTTTGTGTAGCTCCTGCCCGGGCACTTATCCCTTCACTCTGAGACTCCAAACCTTCTAGACTGCATCCACCTGCAATGTTTTAACTCACACCCCTGCCTTTAATTGATTAACAAGAAAAATCATCTGCTGAATTTCTCCTAAACCTTTTTTTTGGTAGTAAAATGTACCTAACATAAAATTTGCCATTTTAACCATTTTTTTAATTGGTACACAGTTCAGTGCATTAAGTACATTTCCTAAACTCTTCACAGAAGGCTCCTAAATCTTTGCAAGGCCAGAATGTTCCATCCCCGTGGGTAAGTAAGGCTCTTCTTTCCCAGCCCTATTTTTCTCTACTTTTACTTCTTTTTATTCTTGTGGGGTCATTTCATTTTCTCATTTAACTTAGCAAACAAACACACACTGGTGTTGATCAGGAAGCAGTTACAAATCTAATAAATGATGTCTGTCATTTGGTTCAGAGACTGATTGCACAAGTTAGTATCAGACTCTAAGTTATGAAATGCCTATCCTCCACCTCCCCCCAAGACACAGTGAGAATTCTAACAGCTGCCATTTACTAGTGCTTAACAGGCAAACACAAAGCTCATTTAATTATGAAAAGCTCTCGGGGAGATATTATAATGCCCATTATACAGGTGAGGAAGTCGTGCTTAATGACTTGCCTGGAATCATACATTGCAATAAACAGTAGAGCCAGGATTTAGAACCAGAGGCCACCTACCTCTTCCCACTGGTCTCCCTTAGTGCTGGTCTAGTTTTTGAGTCCCTGGGGCTTAGTGTAGTGTCACTGCCTCCTGAAAGGACTTATAAAACTTGACTTAAAAGTGTACCGGCGGGGCGCCTGGGTGGATCAGTCGGTTGAGCGTCCGACTCCTGATTTCACTCAGGTCATGATGCCAGGGTTGTGGGATCAAGCCCCTGTGTCAGGCTCTGTACTGAGTGTGGAGCCAGATTCTCTCTCTCCTTCCCTCTGCCCCTTGCCCCTGTTCCTGTGCACGCGCTCTCTCTAAAATTAAAACAACAGAACTCTACCAGAAAATTAAGAGAATTGATGAGATAAACGAGGAAGACAGACACACGTTGCCTTTGGTGGCCTCAGAAGAGGAGGGAGTGATTTGAGAAGAAAAGGAAAAGGAGGAGGAGAGGAGGGGTCTCTTCCTTTAGGACTGGCGACATCAGAAAACCCACAGATCACTTGGCTGTTCTGAAGTCACAGAGAGCCTGCTGGCGGTAGCGCTGGGACTGGCAGAGGGGTCCCAGGACTCAGTATGGTGCTCAGCCCTATGACCCCCGCTACACCGAGTCATGAGAATTCTGCGTGTCCCACTTCCCAGGACTGTCACAAAAGCTCCAGTGGGGGCTAGGGAGTACCTAGCATGCAGAACACGATCGCCAGGACCGACGCTGTCACTACCCCACCCCTGCGCTCTCCTTGCAGAGCTGGCTCAGTGCGCTCTAATGGCCACATGCGCGCACACACCCCACGCACCCAACTCTGTGCATCTTCCCACGGCAAACGGGTCATGCTGAGGGACAGCCGCACAGCCGCAACCAGCATGACCTCAGGAGACTCCATCTCAAAACTGGGCAGGGGGAGCGAGAGTCTACGGAAGCATGGCCGGGACAGGGGGCTCCATTGGGACTGAGCAGGCGAAGCCCGCGGCCACACCACCGGGGACGGAGAGACAGGAGCCGTCTCTGGTGATGTGCGTGCCAGGGCTCAGACAGGAGACGGCGCAGGAAGGGAGGCGGCGGGAGAGGGATACCAAGAGACGCTGGGCACAGGCGGTTGGAGGAGACGCAGTTGGTTCCGGCAGGCTTGACAGCTGTCACACGGAAATGGCAGCTGGCCTAATGGCCTCTTGTGAGAGGTGCCTTCGAGTGGCGGCTGCGGTGCTCTGGAAATCCGAGGCCTGTTTACAGCACTGGTTGTGCGTGCGTGCATGCATTCGAGTGTGCGCGGGGGGCGGAGGGGAGAGGCAGGCAGGCTGCCGTCCCCCTCTCCAGCCTCTCCCCAGCAGGCCTCACCTACCGTGAAAAAGGCCCAGACCTACCAGCTCCGGAGGAGACGGGCAAATCATTAGTGGAGCACTGATGTGCCGTAACACTCTCTTGCATTCCCATTAAACAAATACTAAACTGCTAATTGCCAAAATAGATCTCCACGACTCTGACCGAACAGGGGGAAGGGTTTATAATTACCAAGTGTGAAAATGCACAGCCTGTAAATAACCACCTCATCTGTCCTAATACGGGCTGATATTGATGGGCATGAAATAAACATCAGGACCAAATGGAAAAAGCATCCCCATCTCCTGTGGCCAATGTAATCGCGAACGGTGACAAGCGTAGCTGTAGCCATGCGCTTGGGGAGGGGCGAGGGGGAGAAAGAAGTGTTGCAGGCTTGGCATGCCTAGGTCCGCATCCTGATTTCAGTCCCTTGGGCCATGTGCATCTCTTTTTGCCTGGAAAACAGGGTGGGTAAATGGCACGGTTTGGTGATGGGGTGGAGGGCTTGTCTGTACCCAGGAAAGGCCAGGGTGTGAGGCAGGAGACCTGTCGGTGCATGACTCTACCTGTGCCCATTAGCACACTGGCTGGTGAGGACGGACAACCAGGGAGAGGGAGAGGTTTGCCAAGGTGACACGTTTGTTCATTAAGCCAGTATTTCCTCAGGCTCTACTGTCAGGACAGCACAAAGAGTTGCAGAGGACAGGTGAAAAAAGAATGTGGGTTTAGAGTGACCCTTGGGCTTTCAGACCAACCTGTGCCTCAGTGGCTCCAATGCCCTGCTGTTCCCTGCCACAGGGAGGGGAGGAGGCAGATGGGTCCAGTAGCTTTCAGACCCTACCTCTCTCCCTGACTGCACCTGAGGAGGGGTGAGGTGAGAGCCGGAGGTCACAGGGACTTTGCTGCAATGTCGCGAGCCCCAGGCCCTTCCTCTCCACCAGCCTGTGATTCTGAGGAATTCGGCCGAACAACTGGGGGGAGGTTTTTCTACACTCAGAATCACAGACTCCGGAGTCAGAGAGGAGGACCCAGAAGTCACCTCTCCACTTCCCGCCGAGTACAGGAATCTCTTCTCCAAGGCTCTTTTGAACCCTTTCTGCAGCTTCAAAGGCTTGGAGCGTCTCTGCCCCACCCCCTTGGTCGGCTGCTCAGGCCTGAATTCAGTGCACCAGCACTTAGATGCCCGAAATAGTAACTTCCTCTGATCTAAAGCCCAATTTTGGCAGACGGCAGAATCCTGTGAACGGCATGGCATCAGGCACCTGAATCTGAGTGTCTAGGGCCACCAACCCCAAAGCTCCCTAACGGGGCTTTACGGGGCATCTGAGGGAGCCCCTGCTCCTTCCCCACCAGGCAGGCTGAGAGCTGATCTCCTCAGCCCCCAGGTCGCTGAACTCAACCCTGGGACCCTGGGTCAAAGCCCCAGTTCTAACCCTGACCCAAAGACTTTATGACACATGAGCAAATTAAGGAAAGTATGCACTACATACTATTTTAAAAGGAACCCTGCTTTGTTACTTTTAAGTTCCCAAAGCATTTTCAAGTAATGGCTAGCAAAATGCCCCCAAGAACAAAGTTCAAGTGCAGTAACAGGCCACAGGATTCAGTTACTTGGCAAAGCTACTTCTTGTTCAGAGAAGATTATCCAATCTTCTGGAAGAAAAAAAAAAACCCCAAAACATAGAGGAATCCAGCCCGACTTGGAGTGGTGGAGTAAAAGGAGGCTGGCATGGCATCCAAAGTCCTGTGTTCGAATCCCACCCCTCCATTTCCAACTACACACAATCTCAGGCAAGACTTTCCAGGGCAGTTCCGTTTCCCTGTGTGTAAAAGGAGTCATGATCGTTACTGACCTTCACCCTAGCTTGGGAAGTCGAAGTTTTTAACACACATACAGGCAGGCACTTGGTCAGTGGTAAATAACTGCCCTTTGCTATTGCTAGTACTCTGCATACAGTGGTGCTTAACAAACGTCTGTTAGATGAGGGCTGGGTGAAGGGATGATGGACTCTGTTGTGACTACTGCAATTCCGATTTTGAGAAATCGGTACAAAGGACGAGGTTTACCCTCAGAAGGGCGCCTTGCGGTATGAACTGTGTCAGAATGAGTCACACGGCAATGAAGCCTGTTTCGGAGAACAAGGGGAACGGGAAGAACCCGCCGAGAGCATCCAATGGCGGAGCAGTCCTCGAAATAAAAAGAATCAGACTACGGGTACACAGCTTGGATGGAACTCAAGGGAATTATGCTGACTGAAAAAAGTCAGTCTCAAAGCTTATTCCATATCGTATGACTCCATTTGTGTAACATTCTTGAAATGACAAAATTACAGTGATGGAGAGAGTGGTGGTTGCCAGGGGTGAGGGTGCGGGATGTCTTCGTGATGACAGAACACTTTGTGGGGCGCCCGGGTGGCTCAGCCGGTTGAGCGTCAGCTTCGGCTCAGGTCATGATCTCACGGTTCGTGGGTTAGAGGCCCGCGTCGGGCTCTGTGCTGACAGCTCAGAGCCTGGAGCCTGCTTCAGATTCTGTATCTCCCTCTCTCTCTGACCCTCCCCTGCTCACACAGTCTCTCTCTGTCTTTCAAAAATAAATTAAAAAAAACATAAAAAAAAAAAAGGACACTTCTGCACCCTGACTGTGGTGACAGTCACTCCAACCCACACACAGGTGACCAAATTCCAAACAACTGTGCATGCACACACACACACACACACACACACACACACACAGGAGTGGCTGTTAATACTGAGGATGTACCAGCATCAGGTTCCCGGTTCTAACAACGTGCGACGGCTATGGGAAATAGTATCATCGCGGGAAGCTGCAGGAAGGGTGCACAAGAGCTCTTTGTACTGTTTTCACAACTTTCCGGGAGTCCTACACTACTTAAACATAAAAGTTTATAAGAAGTTTTTTTAAAAACCACAAGGGGGCTCATTATTGCAAGAAATTCAGTAGCAGATCAGTTTATAATGCAAATAAAGATGCCCTAATTTCTCTTAATCTGGATCCACTAGGCATACAGAAGGCACGCTTAGAGTAGAGAGACGGATTCCTTAACCTGGATCCTGTATTTGGCACTGGCACACGGCACTCCGGAATGTTATTTTGTCACATGAGCATCTGTGTCGATCGACAGTCCCCACCCGTCCCCCAACATACTTCATGCACAGCTCTGCCTGTTTGCGGAACTAATACAAAAATGAGTGCACACGCAGTGTTTGCTGACGGAGTTTCAGAAAGATTTTGCAGGATAAAGAAAAAACTTCAGACAGAAAAGAGCCTCAAGTCTAGTGGTTTCCAAAGTTCCTGTTTTTTTTTTAAATTTTAAGCCCTCAAGATGCTCTCTCTCATTTTTGAAACATGGCTATTATGGGTCTCGTGATATTTCATATGCCAACAGATTATACCTATTACTATGTCTGAGGTGTGGGAATGCGCTTATCAATACTCACCATAAGTGTAAACGGGGGCTGTGGGCAGCCTGAGGCGGCCAGGGACCTCGGGGGCTGGGACACATCATCTAACCCAATCACACCCAAGGGGCGCCTGGGTCGCTGAGTCAGCTAAGCGTCCGACTTTGGCTCAGGTCATCATCTCCGTGTTTTTAAGTTTGAGCCCCATGTCAGGCTCTCTGCTGTCAATATTGGAGCCTGCTTCGGATCCTCTGTCTCCTTCTCCCTCCCCTGCTTGCGTGCGTGCACGCTCTCTCAAAAATAAATAAACTTAAAAAATAAAATAAAAATAGGGGCACCTGGGTGGCTCAGTTGGTTAAGCGTCCGACTTCGGCTCAGGTCATGATCTCATGGCTCCTGAGTTTGAGCCCCATGTCAGGCCTGTTTCAGATTCTGTGTCTCCTCTCTCTCTGCCCCTCCCCCTCTTGTCCTCTGTCTCTTTCTTTCTCAAAAATAAGTAAACATTAAAAAAACTTCTTTTCGTTTCCCCTTTCCTCCCTTCCGTCCCCTTCCCTCCCCTCCCGTCCCCTTCCCTTTTCTGTGTCTTTTCCTTTCCTTTCCTTCTCTTCTCCCTTCCCTTGTTTTAGGTCCTGATAGATTTTTTGAAGTGCAAACACACCTCCTCTTACTGGGCTCCACTTTACGGTACTTTGCAGATACTGCGATTTTTACAAATGGGTTCGTGGCAACACTGTGTAGAGCAAATTCTATGGGCACCATTTTCCCAACAGCATTTGCTTATTTTGTGCGTCTGTGTCACATTTGGGTAATTCTCACGATATTTCAAACTTTTCCATTATGATCATACGTGTTATGGTGATCTGTCATCAGTGATTAAGACTCACTCAAAGTTCAGATGATGGTTAGCGTGTCTTAACTATATTTCTAAATATTATTTTCTTATATTTTATAAATTCCATTTATCTACTAAGTATTAAATACATTTAGTTTATTAACTTATTAAATTTTATTTATCTTGTGTAATTAATTTATGTTTTGAATTAAAAAGTATTTTTTTTGGTTTATTTTTGAGAGAGAGAGAACATGAGTGGGGTAGGGACAGAGAGAGAGAGAGGGAGGGACAGAGAGAGAATCCCAAACAGGTTCTGCACTAAGAGTGTAAGGCTCAAACTCATGAACCATTAGATCAAGAGTTGGACACTTAATCGACTGAGCCACCCAGGCGCCCCTAGAAAAGTATTTTTTTAAGTCAGGTATGTACAGTTTTTGTTTGGAGGCAGTGTTTCTACACACTTAGAAGACCACAGGATAGCGTAAGCATAACTTTTCTACGCACCAAAACCCCAAGAAGTTCATTTGACTCACTTTCCTGTGACCCACGATGTCTCTGAAATGTGCCCCTCCTGAGGCGAACCTGAGGACCCCACTTTCCTGCCGCTGACCCCTCTGGCCTGCTCCTGATGTCCAGATGATAACCCAGATCTCTGCAAACGAGTGTGGACAGAAAACCGAAAACCCTTCCCACTGAATCCCTGAGCCACACACCTCCCTAAAGAGGGAAGAAAAAAAAAAGAAGAGAGTGAAAACCCTCATGTACCCTTACCAAAAAAAAAAAAAAAACCAAAAAAAACAAAAAGGGAACCAATTCAAGCTGCTTCAAGACCCAACAAGCATTTTTTTTCTTTCATTTATTTCTACATCAACACTCTGAAGGATAAAGATCTTTCTCATTTCAAGAGCTGTCAATTTGCTTCAATGCCATGTGTTTCTCATCTGTTCGAGGTAAAGAGGAATTACAAAGCAGGCAAATGAAATAACGCACCGCAATCTAACGTATTTTGGCAATTCAAATTGGGACCAGGGAGAGAGGAAATTAAACGGGGACGACAGGCCACCCGGCGCACCTGTGCGGTGCCCACCGGCCCACGCCGCCTCCTCCCTCCACTCGCCAACTCTGTGACTTGATGAAGTCTTCAGTCCTTTGCAGAAAACTGTACTCTTTGCTGCACCCCTAATTCTTCAAATCATTTCTACATGTTGCACAACTCATACAATATTTTGCTTTCTGAAGCAGAAAAACCTCTTAGCTGCTGCGAGAGTGTCAGGTGCTGTTACTTTAAATACCCCTGTGAGACAGCTCGGAAGCCAGCGCTTGGACGGACTGCCCTTCCCCACACAGATTAACAGACGAATGCCTGCCCCACGCCACACTGCGGGAAATCCTAACGCCATCAAGCCCAAGGGTTCCATTACAACGAACTTCATAAATAAAAGGAAGCCTTCTTTGGCCCTCCCTCTGCCAGTGATGAGGGCTCATGAAGATTTTGGGCTGATTTATTTACAGCTCTTTTTGTTTTTAAATTAAATTACTCCTCAACTGCTCAGATCTGTACTTCCCCCCCTCTTTAGCTCAGGGCTGGGGATTTTTGAGAGAATGATAGGAATTTCCAGGGCCAAGATGGTGCTCTGTGGCCCTCAGGAACCTGCCCTTGACCGCTGTAAGTGAACCTCAAGGAGTCGGCCGGAGGTTGTGAGAGCCCAGGATTGGACTCCTTTGAGATCCCAGAGTAAAAGGATCTGCCCTCCACCCCTAACCTCCACCACTATCAAGGTCAAATCAAATGGTAAAGGTGACGGTGGACCAGTGGTACTGTCTCCAGCAGAATCCCATCTCACTCTAGGTTTATAAAAGGCATTGCCATTGTTCTGCTAACAATGCAGGTATCCACAGACTGTTTACTGAGGAACCGGGACCCAGTCCCAGCTCTGCTGATAGGATTCATCTCGGCAGGACAGACCTGTGGGAAAGGCCAGAAGCTCTAGAGTCTGCTCCATGGGCTTCGATTCTGGCTTCACCATTCACTAGCTGTGTGACCTTGTGCAGGTTCCTCAACCCTTCTGTGCTGTCTTCACCTCTGGGTTGCTACCTACCTCACAGTTGCTATCCTGAGCATCCACAGGTCATTCTCGGGTAGCCTTCTGGCACACACGAGGAGCTGAACAGCCATTCTCTGTTACTGTTATCACCTCAGTGAGCTGGTCAGATGAAATGTCTAACGGTCATTGTCCCTAAGGCACTTCCTATTTAAACTGCTGGGACACTGACGCCAAGGAAAATGAAAACCAGTGGAGGGGGTGGCTTTACCTGAGCACTCTAGGCAAAGAGGCGCCAAGCCTCCCGACCCACATGTCACGTGAGCACCCACACCCTGCCACGGGGAAGCACAAGTGTGGCACACCAGCTGTGAGGAGCAGACAGGCGTGCCCCAGCACACTCACACAGGGCCTCCGCCATTTGCAACCATGTCCTAACGAACACTCTTTGGCTTCGATGTTCCGTGGGGAGGAAATTAACTCGCAGAGTCGCTCACCCTCTGGACCTGAGCGCCACAAGCCTCTGTGCCATCCTGCATGCACCTGAGGGGCTGTTGTCACCAGACGCCAACAGGTCACAAGAGCTTCAGAGGCCTAGTCTTCCTCCACCCCAGCCCAGTGACGACCCTGAATCCTGGGCTGGGGTGAGTGCCCCTCCCTCAGCAGACGGGCGGCCCCTAACTCAGAAAGCGGTCTGTCAGAGGTGGCGAGGCCCCCTTTAAAATTCATTCACTCTTTAAAAACAAAACAAAACATTCCATCAACTCGTCTTTCCCGCAGGTCCACCATGTGGAACACAAAGCTAGTCCATGAGGAAGACAGGACTCCTGCTCCTGAGGTCCAGGGGGACAGACAATTGCCGCTAGCTTGGTGACAAATGGTTTACAGGTGGCATAGCCCTCTGCAGGGCACACACAGACATCTGTAGTCTCTCATTGTTCATTCGTGCCCTCTGGGGCTCTGGAAACTCAAAGCAAAAATGACACCAACTTAGCTAGAAGAGAAGAGATCGTTTGTTACTGAAATGGCAGGAGGGTGTTCTAGGCAAAGAGGCACCATGGCTGGGGAGGCGGGTCTGGAGGTACAGTCAAGCCGAGGGGGCAGGGCAGGGAAGCCATCGGAGAGCCCAGGCCACTGGCGGTGTGGGCCTGGCCCACAGGAGCCACAAGATGAGACAGTGGTGGTGGGAGAGTGGTGGTGGTGGGACCACCAGGGCTCCATCCTCAGAGTGTGGTCCTGGCTTTTCAGAAAAGAGGGAGGGGGCACAGAAGGAAGTCAGAAAACCGCCACATGGTCTTTGCCGAAACCAACCTCCCCAAACAGACCAGGACGGAGGGAGAGCCAACAGTGCCCGTTGAGGCTGAGGGGCCAGGGGCTTCATCCTTTGCTGCCCACCGCTACACAGTGGGTCAAAGGCAGAGCCCGGGGTTACAGACTGCATCACCCCAGGAAACGGCATCGCTGTGGACAACAGAACAAGGGAGAGAGGAACTGGCCTCCTCAAGGTGACACCAGACCGTGGAATAGATGGCGGTCTGAGCTGACAACAGTAGAGCCCCACGGCCTGGAAGGCAGAGGAGGCCACACCCCGTGCAGGCCCGGCTCAGGCATTCGGGAAGGACAGAGGGCTACTCTGGCTCAGTGAGCTCCTCCCCTGACTCTGGCTGTGGAGGGGCAGGGCGGGGAGCTCTACTCTATATATGAGTGAGCAAACCACCACTTTATACTATACTCATTTCTCGTCCCAAGCTCCTTCACGTGCATTCCCTGCTCCGCAAATCTGTGCCCTCAGGGTCGTGCTCCTACCGGAGGGGAGGTGCCCTGCGAGCAGGGCCCTTCTGGATCTGACTCCTCCGGGGATTCTGCAGGCCATGCTGGCAGGCCCGGTTCTGGTGTTAGACTAGGAGCCAGCACACATCACAAGTGGCTCCGGCTCCCTCCCTGCCTATTCCTGGTGGTGACGTCTTCCAAAGGGTCAAGGCTGAGCAACACCCCTGAGTCTCTCCTCACCAGAAAAAAAAAAAAAAAAAAAGAATGCCAGGGATAAAAGCACCCATTTCCTGGGCACAGTGGCAGGCCGCCTCCACCCCACCTCTAGGAGAGTGAGCTGGAGAGCAGCCGAGGCAGGAGGAGGGCTGACCTTGGGGATTTAAACCGTCTGCTCCTAATCCCGGTTTATGTGCTGAGGCTAAAGCCAGGGAAAAACGAAATGTACCATAAAGCTATTTTTTTAAAGTCACTTCGGATGCATGTACCTGTCTCAGCCAGTTCTCACAGCATCAGAGCTTGACTGACTTTTAAAACTGAGACGGGGTAGGGGTGTTCAGCATTGTTTATGACCTCACACCAGTAGAGCTAGAGCCTATGAGCATCTTGCCATAAAGCTTCGGGGTGGGAAGCGACCGGTGGACTATGTAGGGGCGAGCCACGGTCCCCAACACTGCCCTGCGCCACCTCACCAAGAAGGCCCCAGGGGCCCAAGCCCGCTCCTCACCCAGGATCAACCACACCAGCCCCCAAGGAGGCCTGCAGAAAACCCCACTACCCGAGAGGCTGCAAGTCCCAGGGGGCTGATGCAGAGGAGAGAAGAGACTCCTGGATTCCAGAACGTATGGACAATCAGGGAGCATGTGGCGGCTCTGGGACCCGTCCCTGAGGCACATTTTCTGCCTCCCACACCCTGGCTGGAGACGCAGATGAAACAGACATTTAACATCAAAGGACCCAAACAGTAGCTCATTGTGGCAAACTGAGGTTCTGGGACCAGAGGAACAGAGAAGTCACCGTTTGGCCAATCTTCAGGCATGGTTTCCCGGGAGAAGGTGGAACGGAGCCAGATCTTGAGAGATGGGAAAGTTCCGAAAAGCCAGAGAAGATTTTGCCGAAGTGTTTGCATGCTGGGGAAGGTGGGAGGGGCTGGGGGCGGGGCAGGGGGAGGACAACTGAGTTCATATTGGTGGATTTCATCTGGTTGGAAATGCCCTGGGTCTAGAGTTCAAGAAGGAGCAAAAGAAAGCAGGGTTTCCCCAGGGTGTCAAGACTTCCAGGCATCACCTCCTATGACTGAATATCCTTCCCTCTGTGGGCGGGATAATGTGGGGGCGGGCGTGTGTGTGTGCACTCCGAGAGCACTCCCCCTCACTCCGTTCTGCTCAGGAGAAATATGTTTAAGAGAAACACTCTCTAGACAGCTGAAATCTCTCCCTCGCCAGCCCGACTTATTTATCAGAGCGCTTCAGTGAGGTTATTTTCAGACTTGCACATGAAATAGTAATACTTAGCACTCGCAATTCATCTTTGGAGCAGTTTGCAAAAGTCAGCTCATTGATGCTCCACACCCTCAAGGAGCAGCGCTTTACCCCATCTCTCAGACAGGAAGACAGAGGCAGGGCTGCTCGGGATCCTTGTGGGTTTCTGCAGCCAATGACTCCATGCCACTCTGACCCACTCCACGCCGTTTCCAATGAAGAGGACAGGGTCTCTGTTCTAAAGAACCCAGGGACAGCCCTGTGGCCTCTGAGCGCCTGCATCTGCAAGAACAGGAATGCAGCCCCTGTGGCTCCTCAGCCAGCCAGGTGTGCACCCCCTTTCACAGGGCATTGCTGCCGTCTGCAGGTGCCCGCCTGCCTGCTCGCCCCCCGGGGTGCTGTTTGCCCCCTTGCCAGCCCCGATCACAGCATTAGCGTCTCTGTGTGAGCTGCACCCTCCTTTCCCATGTGGCTTCAATCTTGCACATATGATACCATCCAGGACCGAAGCATCACTTTCTGGGACAAGGTACAGGCTTGCAGGGGAGGCTTTCTGAAGAGGACTTATATGCCATGGTGTGGCTCTTTTCTCTCCCTAAAGGACACACTCCCAGACTTCTCCACAGCCAGCATCACACCATTGGAGTCCTATGCAGGACCTGAACTTTAGCCCGCAGGGGGATTTGGCATCCATCGTTTCAAAATGAGATTTAAGGTTCTGGTCATTGGACTCCTGGCTTTATTAGTCCTTCATGTGGCACCTGGGTTGATGTTTCCAGGAGGCAGGAAGAGGAAGTATGGGCTGTCGGTGTAGACATTTTACCATCTGTGCACTGCAGGGGCCAAAAGTCTGGAAAGTCCATGGGGACGAGGGCAGCAGATGAAGGGGCAGTGTGGTCACAGAGTGTGGCCCCAAGTGGGGGGAGATTCTCAACCAATGCAGAACTCTGTGTCCAGCCCACGTGGGTGGCTTTCCCAGAGCTGCCAGCCACCCACTGCCCTCAGGGGACAGAGTGAGTGAGAATGTGCCAAGCGTGGCCCTCCTCCGTCCTGGCACCTGATGTTCCCATGGACAGCCACTGCGAACGGACAGCAGGAGTTGCAAAAGGACACTGGACCTCCGCCAGTTCCCCGATAACCCTGGCCTTCTACCGGACACCAGCTGGCTTCGTCCAGGATCTAATGTGCGACAAAGATGAAATAAACTACGACCTCCACTTGTTGCTTAATAAACACATCAGGATGGACACCAACTGGTCATTGTCCCCCTTCAGAGAAATCACAGTGAAAGGCCCTGTCTTCACTCACTAAGACTTCAAATACTTTTTGGGGTGGGGGTGGGGGATTCCCTTCTAATCAGTTCCCAAGTCATGCAAGACAACTAGTCTCATTATTTTATAGTCCTGCTGCATTTCGGTCCAAAACCACCATAATCAATCTTGGCCACAAGTCATTTGGAGCTCCGGCTAGTGATGGTTTCCAAAAATCACATCCACTTTCAAAGGCTAAAGATTTATCACCAGTGAGGATATTCTGAAGAAAATGCCACAGAGTCTGAATATGACTTCACAGTGAAAGCTTTGAAAACGCTCAGAGCAAAGGCGAGATCTTTGGAAGAAGTACACAGACTCCCACTTTGAAGAGGACACCATTGCATTTGTAGGAAAAAGCCCTGGTCTTAATGCTTCTAGTCATTGTAGGGGGAGAAGGAGGAGTAAGAAAGGCGGGGGCAGGGGTGGGAGGGAGAGGGAGAGAAATACAGATAGAGGGAGACAGAAACTGACAGAGAGATAGACTCACACTGAGAAACACAGGAGAGACAGACAGACAAACAAGGACTGTATCATCATAAAAGGATCTTGGGGGTGAAATAAAAGGAAGAGAAATAAGAAAGGATGTTCCATAGCCTCATACAAAATGAATAATGGATTCAGCTGTAAGAAAACATTCACCATTTCAATGAACGACAACATTAGCATCCTCAGGGTGTGTTTACAAAGCACCAGGAGGTTTGTGAGTCTGGGCTGGGCCCACACTTGCTTGCAAATCACTCCACAGACCCCCGCCCCTGGCCCCAGCACATAATTCTTTGCATTTCTTAGCTGTCAGAGACCTGCCGTCCCTGCCTAATGGCCCAGACTAACCCCCAGGCCCTGCACCCTGTACACCAAGGAGGGCACAGGAAGGTTTCCCCTCAATACGCATGAGAAACAGGGTCCAGTTTTGCTCAACGCTCATCCAACAGGCTGAACACATCCAGATGTTCCAGCAGCTGGGGAGAGCACGGCAGAGCCCTCAGACCACAGCCTGGCCCCGCGGGCGGCCTTCTCCCCGTGCCCCCGGAGGCCACGGGGCATCTTCATGCAGAACGGCTATTCCTCAGGGGGAGTGAGGGGGGCAGGGGGCTCCCAGGGGACAGGGCACTATGTGCAAGCCAGAGAGAGGGGACCAGCAGCCAAGAGAAGCAGCGAGGTTGATCCACTCTCGGGACATCTGGAAAATGAAACAGGCCACAAGCCAGCTTTATCACATCTCCGTGCATACGAATACACAACAGAAAGTTACAGAGTCCGCGCATCTGGGCCACAGCAACCCCACGTTTTCCCCAAGTCCTCAGGCCGCTTGTCCTGAGAAAGGGAAGGCATCAGAGCACTGGGTGAGGCTAATTGCTGGTGGGGTCTCACCCCAGACCGACCCAGGTGAGAACGTCTCAAAAGAAAACGTCCAACCCTCCCTGGCCGCTGAGATAACTGCAGGCTCGCCCGCTGTCGCCCCTGTACGCGCCTGTTGGGTCCGTGCGATGATCAGATGGGTATTACATTAGGATGCTTCCTCATGCATGAAAGTCTATTTTAAAGAGAGTCTGGAGGAGGGGGACCAGGCCTGACGAGGGGAAGTTAAAGGGCTGCTTTATTTCAGAAAAGTCTTCGCAACCGAATAAAACTGTGCTTTACCTGGAAAGGAAGGCTCATGAAAGTTTCTCTCTGGTTCCAGGGATAGAGACCTTCACCCACAGAATTCCAGATTCTTCTTTTTCCTTATGTGCTTTTCATCTTGTGCCCCCCCAACCCTGACTTACACACCAGCTCTTGAATAAATATATGATACCACCACCCCCACGCCAAGATGCTGCCAGGCCCCACCAAATAAGTACAAACAAAGCCTGATCTTAAGGTTCACTCTCTTTGGGCTTGACTTCACCATGCAAAACAGTACAAGCCCCAAGAGAAGGAAATTTAAGCTTTATTCTTGGGTTCACCTTCCCCTCTTCCAAGCTACCTACCCCCTTCTGTCATCTCTTCTCTTGATTGGACCTCTGCCTCACCCTTTGCTTGCTTTTCCTATACCCTTTATGGGTGCAAGATGTTGCTGCCATAGGTCTGGATCTGACACAGAACAACTGACCTCCTGGAACCCTTGACCACTCTTGCTCCTCCCTAATTGATTCCATTTAGCATGGCCCGGTTCCTTTTCCTGAAAGACCACTTCAAGCCCTCCATGTGTTCAAGTGCCCACAGGGGCACTCCTGGCCCAGTACTAGCTGGCTTCAACCTCATTCTCTGTCTCTCTGTCCCCAGCAGATGCCAGTCCCCTGTCATCGCTCTCTCCTGAGTCTCCACCAGCTGCCTTTGTCCACCTGCCATGGTGTAGAGAACAGAAGAAAGCCAATGAGGAAATCCACGAGGAGACCCCCATGGAGGCCAGCTCTGGGAGCTGTGCTCTAAGGCTATGATGGCTGGACACATGGGCTTCAGAGCTTTCAACTAGGAGGCTGGTCCTTAGGCCTTGGGAGGGGAGGGGATTACAGGAAGAAGGCCTGGGAGGGCGGCTACCTGCACCTGTTACTTTTCTAACATCATGCAAAAGAGACTGAAAGTCTGGGGACTTGCAGAGATCTGAGTTATGGTCCAGGGAACAGGAAGTTTCAATAGAAACCTCTCTCCCGAACCATAAGCACCTGGTAAACAGGGACTCACCCCAGAGCAAGGGCTCGTGACTATTTTTCGACTGACTGACAGATGAAGGGCAGCTCTGGGGACCAAGCAATGGCTCTGGGACTTTCAAGACCTGGACCCTTCCTGATGTGTGAAGTGACCTTGGACTAGTTGACAAATGTAGCATGTCTAATTTGTTATAAAGGAAGGCTGGCAAAACATTAATTTTTTAACACATGTATTACATATACATAGCAGAAACTGCCAATGAGCAAAACAGAACAAAATAGAAATCGCCATCAGTAACATTTTGGTGTTTATCTTTCCAGACCTTTTCCTGGCAAAACGTATATGTGTCTGTGTATGACTACATTTTTAATTAAAACCAAAAAAAAAAAAAAAAAAGGAGGGGGAGGAATTAATGGGGAAATAGAGTAAAGAATACTTACTAGAGTTATTTGCTAACTCCTCATTTCCTGAATGATGAGGATTTCATCTCCAAGTGCGTATCACTGGTAGCGGAATATAACAAACCAGTCCGTGTCTTTGATCCCTTAGACTGCCATCCGTCTCTAAGCCACCCCTGAACTGTGATTTATATGACAGCTCGGGAAAAGCCAACCGGGGACAATCAATGGAACAGACAGGAGACAGGCCTGGTGAATGTGCATGAATTAAAAGGAAAACTCTATTGTAATAGGAACAAGATTCTAATCACTACGCCTAATTACAAAGAGGAGTAAATCACTGAAAAAAAAAATTAAGTGTCTCACACAGAACAAACAAAGCAATTAGTCACAAACAGAAGCGCAGGGCTTGGTGAGCAAGCTGGAGCCCAGACCCAAGCCACCAGCGGCACAGCTGATCCTGAGGCCACAGCAGGGCGGAGGCTGGGTTGGAAGGCCAGAGCTGGGGAAGAGGGCAGGTGACGGCTCCCCGTCCACGTGTGTCCACACATGTGCACGCACACGGCCTCCTCAGAGCCTTCTGACCACAGCGGTGACCCAACCATTACGTCCTGGAAGAGACCTGAGCCCGGCGCCCAGACTCTCCTACATGGCAGAATAATGACTGGGGACTTTCTGTGTGACAGAGCCACCTCCTTCATTCTCTGTCCCTCACCCCTCAGGTCGGTAAGAAGAGCAGCAGTCAGTCCTTATTACCCAATTATTCCCCAATTGCTGTACCCCAACACCACGCTACGCCTTTTACGCTGTGACCTGCCTGAATTCTCTCACTCACCTGCCTGTTCTCATCTCCACATATCAGTGTTGAAGCTGAGGTCTAGAGGATTCAGCCGCTTGGCCACACTCACCCTGTTTAGGAGGAGTAGTGCCTTCATTTAAACCTCACAGTGGACTTCGGGGCCCACGCTGTTCAACTCCACACCATGTCAACCTATACCATGGGAAAACGAGTGCCCGGTGGGTAGGAAGTGAGGTGTAACGTGTGTGTGTCACGAGGTGTCACGTGGTATATGCAGAAAATGCAGTAAATGCTAACTGTTGATTCTTAGCTGTTTTCCTCTTCACTACTCTCCCCGGCCTTGCCCCTGGGGTCCCTACCAGAGGGACCCTGGACAGGTCTACCCCATGGCAGGCTTGTGCACGCCCCGCACTCTGCAATGGCCATTAGCTCGAAGGGTAGGCTTTCTTGAGGGGGCTGTAGGATCAAAGACCTGCAGGCATCCTGGCCGTCCTAGGACTCGGGCCACACAGACAGTAACAGAGGGGAGTGAGTCAGTGAACGCACACACATCTGTCATGGGTTCATCTGGTCACTCCAAGGGAACTTTTCTGAGCGTGCCGGAATCTGTTTGAGGCACTGAGAGGCAGGGAGGATTTTGAAAGGCCATCGTCCCAGCCCTGTGAGCACAGGCTGAGGAGGGCAGGGCTGTCTGGAGGCAGAACCAGAATCAGGGACTGACACAGACCCCCTCAGCTCCCAGGGCCGAGGAGGAGTCTGGCCTGTGGCAGGGGGAAGGTGGGAGGTAGATGGAGAGCAAGTCAGGTCCTTGTTGATGGAACTTCCTCCCCTGGCTCTAAACTAGAGGATAACACCAGAGTATCTGGCTGTGCGTGTGTGGCAGCACACACATAAAACCATGTTTGTTTCTGACAAGTCTGGCAAAGACGCTCAGCCCAGCCCGGCAAACACTCCCACGGAGGTCCTCCGTTGGTCCTCCAGACCACAGCTCCATGCTGGCCACTGCAGACACGCGCAGAGTGGTCAAGGGACCTGGCTTCACATCTGACATGCAGAAGCCGCACTGTGACCTTAGGCAAGCAACAGAGCACATTACTTAACTTCCTGAACCCCAGTTAATGCAAAGTGCTAAGGGGGGAATGAAATGATATTAGATGAGGTGGAACATACAAACGGGGTTGGCTTCTGATGCTGCTAGTATTATTATTATCGGAGTCTTTTGTTCTTTATGTGTTTTATTTTTGAGAGACAGAGAGAGCGTGAGCAGGGGAGGGTCAGAGTGAGAGGGAGACACAGAATCGGAAAAGGCTCCAGGCTCTGAGCTAGCTGTCAGCACAGAGCCCGATGTGGGGCTCTAACCCACAAACCATGAGATCATGACCTGAGCCAAAGTCGGATGCTTAACCGACTGAGCCATCCAGGCATCCAGAGTTAGTCTTTTTATATAAAGGCCACAGCCAAGCTTGTCCATAACTGAGTGCTCTTTTCATCAGAACTGACAGGACAGGACTCTGGTAAAGCCTGGCTAACACACACACTGTTCATACCTAGGTGGCCCTTCCTCACCTAACAGTGGTGACCAAACACTGCCTGCCCTACCAGGAGGCATGTGCCCAACCTCTAATCAAGAGCCAAGGACTCGACCCCACTCTCCTTTATCCTACATGAGTTTGTGACTCACTTGAGGTCTATGATTTTCAAGGCCAGGTCAGAAAAAGTGAAGCCACTTCTGCCTCGTTTGCTCAAACGCTTATGCTGAAGCTCCCAGCTACTGTCTAAGGAGTTGGGCTGCCCTAAGGCCGCCATGATGTGAGGAAGCTCAAACTAGCTCATGCTGACAGACCATGTCTGTCTGAAGTCCTGAGACCACACGAAGAGAGAGACGAAGATGCTTGGCCAGCCTTCTGTTGTGCCAGCCACCGTGTGACCACAGCCTCATGAGATATCCCCACTCAGAACCACCCAGACGAGCACTTCCCAGACTCCTGATCCACAGAAACCATGAGAGATAATACAGTGATTGTTGTTTTCAGCCAGGAGGCTTCGGGGTGATTTGTTACATCAAGATATAACCAGAACACCACATGTGTGAAACCAGGCTAGAACCTGAGAGGTAAATATTAAGAGCCACTGACGCTATAATAACTTTTACCATGACTTCCTGTTCAAATCTGCCCTTGATTTTGTCTTTGGAAAAATATGTACGGTGAGGTGGGGAGAATGCAGACAAATTTCTTTTCAGCCTGTGCAAAAAAAAAGCCCGATTGTCACCTAATGAATGGTGTCAATCTGTGAAATGGAATCTCAATTCACCTCATAGCGTGCTTTTAGAAATAAGATTTCATGAACTAGTTCAACAGTGCTTTGCAAAGGGGGACTCTTCCCCCAACAAAGCCGAGCGAAGGCTCCGCAGAGACCCTCAAGACACGAGTCCCACGTGGTGTAGAGGACCCATCTCCCTGCGTGGCGCAAGGCGTCTCCCCCACCTCATCCACCCACAGGTAAAGCCGGGAATCATGAACCGCTGCAGTGCCGCTGAAGAACATCGAGTGTGGCCTTCTGCCCACACCGCATACTGGGTGGGGGAGATCTCGCCACCAACCACAGCACGTGCCTGCCCGCGGTGGCCGGTGCCCCACAGCTCAGAACCACGGCTCTCCCACTCCCATCACCGAACTTCGTCGGAGCAAATTGAGATCGTAAGGCCGTCAGCAGCCTAGGCGCTCATCATCTTGACAGATACTTAGCTATTCATTTAAAAACAAGCGAGAGAACAAGCATCAGCTGTATTTTTTAATTACTCCTGGATAGAACTGGGACTGCTTCGGCATAATTGGGGTATTGAGATTTTTTTTCCCTCTTTGAAGGCCTTTTTGCAGCAAGACAAATACTGTGTTTATTCTAATTAAAACCAAACCTTCTTTTAAATTATCTTAGCAATGGAAAGGCAAAAGGGCAATGGTCATTTATTTTTCATCAGGTGCAGGGGTCATAATTAGCAGGGCCGGTTCTGCCGTGAAGGTGTGAATGGGTCTCTGCCGAGTCTCATCTCTTGTTTATAAAGTGGGGGACGTGAAGGAAATTCCCCATGTTCCTTTTGGCGCCAATGGACTGCAAGGCCGTCACTCTCACCTCCTGTCACCCCCGCCCAGTGGGGGTATACGAGGTACCACAGACTGGCACGCCTAGAATAGAGAGTATTTCAGGGCACCCGGCGTCCCAACTCCTCACCAGCTTCCCAGAGAACCTGTCCAACGGAGCCATTGTCTGCAACCATCCGCATGTACGCGGATCACCTGGTGGCCCTGGTAAATGCACAGTCCCGAGCCACTCCTCTGACAGCATGACTCAGTAGTTCTAGAGTGGGGCCCAGGAATCTGCATTTTAGATAAACGCAGGTCTAGTTGAAAAGCATGGTCTTCAGAGGCCAGAAGGCCAGTCTCGAATCCTGTGCACTTAACCTTGAGCAAGGTCCTCCAGGTCCCTGAGCCTCTCCATTCCGAGGAAGCACGGTCTCTGCCTCCACTTCCTGGCACAATCAGCTGCCCAGCTCGGCCCTGTTCCTTTCTTGCTCCAGGATGGGGAACCACAGAGTGGCTCCTCCCGAAGCACCAGGACAACAGCCTCTCAGAGGAGCGGCTGGGCCGGAAGAGCCACACTCACTGCATAGGGCATAGGGCGGATGACAGCGCCTGGACCATGTGACGCGGCCACATGGCTCTCAGCTAACAGGAAAGGTGCGATGAGGGCTGAAACCTGCCCCTGCATGTCAAGTTGAAGCCATATGCCTGCCAACTAGAGACTACAGAAAACAGAAAACAAGCCAGAAAAGGAGGATTACGGTCCTGATAAAGAGCATTTGGAAAGCCTCTGCCCTGGTCCCACCTCACCCCCCGTCCCAGACCTGACTCAGCCCCAGAGGAAGACGGATGCCCTGATGAGGCCCCGGAGCTGGGGGAGAAGGGCTGCCCGGGACACTGCTGCTGCCTGCCCTGGTCCCTGTCCTCCGGGAGCACACGGGGCAGCGGCCATTCGCAGCCGTGCACCTGGGCCTGCCACAGCCGGGCTCTGCCACCAAATGGCCGATGGAGCACATTAGCGCACCTCCTCCACTTGTCAAAACAATTCGGCTCGGGGAGGTGCGGCTGAGAAAACGCGATCAGTATATCAAGCATGCTCATCAGCTTCGTGGATGGTGTGACAGGGGCGGGAGGGCTGGGGACCTAAACGAGGGGGGCCAAGAGATGAGGTTGTTCACCTGGGGATGGGGGGGGTCATTAAAACCACCTAGCAGAAACCTAACACCTAGAAGCATCACACAGCCAACAGATGACAAAAGGTCCTGGTGTCTGTGGGTCCGCAGGACAAATGGCCAGCCAGCTTGGGAGGAGGGGAGGGGGTCCGGGCAATCATTGGTGATTGACAAGCTGGCCCTCCACGCACTCCTCCTCTGCTCCGGTAACTACCCGTATTATGCCGAAATGACACAAGTGACAATAATTAAGCCCGGATCTCTGCGGATCGTTCGCCGTGATAATTCCACCTTTGTAATTCAGCTTCAGATAAACCCCTTTTGTTCTGCCTTATAACACAGATTCTAGTATCATTCAAGTATATTAACTGTAGCCTATTACTGTCACAAAAAATGCTCCCTGAGCCATAGCAAAAGACTCCCCAGACAAAACTTTATGTCATGTTAATCCAAGCTTTAATAACTATGAGGATATATAACTGTATTCTAATTGTGCTTTGCACTCCTGCATACAAAAACAGAAGATATCAAAAATGACAGCAGCAGATCTCTTCAAGTAAAAAAGCATCAATTCCCCACTCGGGGTGCTGGGAGGCGGGGGTGGAGGGATGTATGTTTACTTGGGAAGAAGCAGTCTGGGGCTTCTCAGGGTAGGGAGACTTTGGGGCTCATGTGTGACCACCAGAAGTCGATGTCACCGAAGGCTGAAAAGCAAGCCTTCAGAGGCCGGGCTGTAGGAGACGGTGGAAACCAATCATGGCAGCTTGGGGGTGGGGACGGGAGACTTGTCAGGAGGACAAAGTCAGAGATGTGCAGGGGAAACAGAAGCAGAGGGGACTTTCCAACATAGCTGTGGGAATCCCATATTCTCGATGTGGTTTAGACACTGACTCAGTGGAGGACCCTGGCCAAGCCGTCCCTGCTCTGGGCCTCCCTTCCTTTCTCAAAGGAAGGCATCTGGGCAGATGCACGAGTAGACGTGGTATGGCCCACTCCTTCAAGCCCTCTGCCTGGGCTCAGTCTGACCATCTGGTGTACAACTGCAACCCACCCCAGTGCTCCCAGTCTGCTCCTGGTCTGCTCCCGGTCCCCCTCACTCTGCTCTGCCCATGAAATGGGTCTTTTCATTTTTAACATGTTATGTGATTTACTTCCTTGTTCTATCTGCTGTTTACCATCATGGCTCCCTCGGCGTGAATTCAGCTCCACGCGGACCAGGATCTGTGTCTGTTCTGTTCACTGATGTGTCCCTGGTGTCCAAGGACAGGACCTGGCACACAGCATGTGCCCAAGGACTGTTTGCTGAATGACTGGGTGGCCCTGGGCAGATGGCCCAGGACAAGTTGCTGGAACTTGCGGAGCCTGTTTCCCCAACTGCAGAGAGAGGCAGAGGGTCCTAGTCCATGTGGCCGGGAGGCCTAGGGCAGGTGCCGGCACGGTGACCGGCGAACGGGGGCACTCAAGGTACGATCTTTCCTGAAGAGCAACACCACTCCCAGTAAGGTGAAGGATGCGATTTTCACTTCTCAGGCCAAAGGCACGTCCTCATTCGGCCACTGGTTTCATTACCATCATGACATCCCTCCTTCTAGACCCTCTACCTCCTCCACTTCTCCGGCCCCAAACCCTACTCTAGGCCTAGTCTGGCACCTGAAAAGGACCAAAACACCACTGGGCTCTGGTGAGGCGTTGTATTAAGGAGACTTCTGGACATGAGAAAATTTAGGCAAATCATAAACCCAGTCTTAGATTTGGAGTCACCTTCTCTATAAAGTCAGGAGACTATCTTAATGCCCCTTCTCTGTACCACAGGTGATGTGGAGGAAACAGAGCAAATGAACAGGTTCTGATAAGAATGATTACTCTGGGGGCACCTGGGTGGCTCAGTCAGTTGAGCATCCAGCTTTGGCTCAGGTCATGATCTCACGGATCGTGAGTTCGAGCCCCGTGTCAGGTTCTGTGCTGACAGCTCAGAGCCTGGAGCCTGCTTTGGATTCTGTGTCTCCATTCCTCTCTCTCTGACCCTCCCCTGCTCGCTCTCTCTCTCTCTCTCTCTCTCTCAAAAATAATAAAAATAAAACATTAGAAAAAAAAAAGAATGGTTATTCTGTTACTTATCCTCTCTGACCTCGGTTTCCTTATCTGCAGAGACGGGTATTATAATAACCCTGATTGTCATATCTCAGGAGGTGGCTGTAAAAACCAGATGTGATCCTGGAAGCCACAGAGAGAGGCCAGAGGCAAATAGCAAGGAGTCAAGAGCTCACAACTCGTGGGGAGGGGCTCGGCCTGGAGTGCCTGTCTTCTCCAAAAGGCTTATTTCTTTGTCTGCTCAAAGGGATTCAATTTCTGCCGCTCCGTCCATGTCACGGTGCTAGGTAACACTGGGAGACAGGCCCCGGGAACGTGCCAATCACTTTCTCATCCACACATACAGGGCATCAAAATGCCCCCAAGGGTGGGAACAGCGGGGCCCACCTGCTGGCTGTGGTTTGGGCGGCTGACAAAAGTTCCACAAATACCAGTGGGCCGACTGGAAGATCCGATCGCTGATACCTGTTTGTCCCCCATAAGGAGACAAATCTTCAGTCTGCTCAAGACTGGTTCAGAGGGCAAAGGGACAGAAATCTTACCAACATGGCATGTCTCAAAATGCAGGCAGAGTGACGATGCCTGTCTGGGCCAGAGCTCTACCGGCAAGGGGTTCCTATGTCCCCGGCGTGCATTCCTTAACTACAGCAGAGGTCTGAACGGCCAGCCTCTTTATTGATATTTTTGCTGCACTTAACAATCAAAGAATACAAGAACCAAGAGGTGGCGAGTGAGGACAGTGATTGCGTCCACCTCTCCCTTCTGTTTTGCTGTAGATCAACCATGCACCCAGATTTTATCGTGAGACGAATCAGAAATCCCCAGGGAAACAGCACTCACTTCTCTCCCCTCATCTAGCAGATGCGAATGACCCCGTGGCCCCCCAAAACCCGGAGAAGACCGACAGGCAGGGTGTGGAGGAAAAATGGCTGCTCCCCACATCTCCACGGTGCCCACCTGCGCTTCTAAACCTGTTGGCTGGCGCTTGGAATTTTGGTGGCGTGGCCGGGACAGGAGTCCGGGATTGCACCTGACACTTCCCCCTTGGACACGGGACTCTGGCACTCCTCTGCACCGACAGGGTCCACGGCGGGCTTCATTTCCCAGCCTGGTTGAGGCTGGTACACCCCATTCCACCTAACGTTTAGCCCTCCAAAGTAGAAAACTGATAGAAAGGAGGAGAATAATAAAGATACTCCAAAAAAAGACTGGGAATCCAAATGGGCTCCCCTACACCCAGGGCCTGGTCCCGGGGCACGTCCAAGGGGGGGAGAGGAATTGCTTGCTCAGCCGCCGCTGTGATTTCCGCTGTGTTTTCTTCAACGTCTATCTGAAAGCAGTTGCTCCCTTGCCCATCCAGCGCATCTCTTTGCGAACCCTCCATTATCGATTAGGTCAAATGCTAAAAGGTTTTTATTTCCTGATTTCTTGACCTTAGAGGACCCCGGAGGGCCTACCTACAATAGTAACACTACAGTGAAAAATAGCTGTGGGAAGAAAGAGACTCTGTCATTTACATTGTCCCGATTTCACGTGTCCATCACTTGCAATGCTCACGGAGAATGTCTTGCAAATCCTTCCCCCGTTCTTCATGGGGATTACTGAGACCCCGACAACAGAGCGGTGTCTTGCTTTACTAGACAAATGCTGTCGAGAAATACAAATGAAGGACTGAAGCGGTTCGGAACATTATAAATCAGAAACTATCTTTTCATCTCCGCTAATGTGCGAACTCCAGGTGGCAAGCCTGGCTTAAAAAAAAAAGAAGAAGAAGAAGAAAAAGAAAAAGCTTTAATCACAACTGGTGAAGGTGGTATCAGGAGCAAATTACAACACTAATACAGTTCTCAGAGAAGGAAAAATAAGTTTTAAAAGAGCAAAATGATGACTTTCAGACCAATGTGCATCCTCCTTCTGGCCGGCATTATGAATTCATCATCTGGGGAGAAAAAAATGAGGCAAAACTGCTATGCTACAAGGGCAACAGGAAGAAGGCTTCATATTCCTATCATCAGATCAGTCCTGTGAAAAAACAACCTCCTCCTCATCACTATGGCGTTGACCTTCCTCCACCAGGAGGCTCAGTGATCCCTGAATGGGAAGGAAGGATTGGCAGCCATCTATCTCCTCTTTGCAAGAGCAAGAGCTGTGATCTCCATCCTTCTCTCCCTACCCCAAACATACACCTTCTTCTCTGATAACCTCATGCCCAAGCACACCCCAGCCGACCCCCAGGCTCTCCCAAAAAGCTCCCCAGGAGGCCAAGATCTGCTGGCTGCCAGAGTTCCGCATCAGGAGATATGCCATGCCTACCTTCGATTTATCTAGAGTCAGTGATCAGCCACAAACATTTAACCCCAGGCTGGCTGCTTCTGCCCCGGGGCTTCTCCTGGGCTGCTTTCCAGCACCTCGACTAATCTGAAAGTTCTTTTGCATGCCAGGGTCAATGTTCTGCTGAATTGTGGCTATGCAGGATGTGCTAACCTGAGAGCTGACTCCCTAGAATCTCAGGGTTCATTCACTCATTCGCTCCACGCCCTGTCTTTCCAATTGCCCTGCATAGCTCTGTGCTCTGAGAGAGGCCCCTGGCCAGGCTTTGTGACAGAGAAAGGACATAGGAAGAAGCGGGCTACTGCTCTCCATGGTAGACTCAAAATAAACTGAATGATGTGGGTGCTTGGCAGGAACACCGCTGAAGTCTGCTGAAGGGCAAGCCCTTTATCCTGGCACCAGGGCCACAGCGAGCTGTGAGCGAAAAGGCCCACGAGGGGCAGAGCCCCCCCCCCCCCCCGCCGTCTGCCCACATTCCCACCCTGGTACCCCGGCCAGGTGCTCTGCCAATGCTGCCGGTATGCGCCTTGGCTCCGAGGAGTCTGAGCCGTCCTGAGTTACTGGTTCCAAGTACTAAAGCTGGTGCCTCTGGCTAAGGAGGAGAAGACAGAGGGGAGAGGGTGGTGGTGCCCCCAGAAGGCATTTCAGCGGCTCAGAACAACCCGGAAGACCGGAGTTGGGAAATGGGGTAGACCAAAACGTTTACCCCAAGTTCCTTCCTAACGTGCCCCACGTTTGCTACGGAAACAAGACATCAAGGCATCTCATGAAGATCATTGTCACTGCTGGGCCTGTGATATCTTGAAACAAAAGCCTTTTATTCCAAATGCATCCCTTACAGAAAAGATAATCCACCCGCTTTGGAACCAGGACACATGTGTGAACCCAGCACAATCACTGCCCCATGTGCCTCCCCACCCCGGCCTGTCCTAAAGGTACCATGAGCCCCACCCGGATGACTGAGGAGTGCAGCTTTCAAAGGCAGAGCACTACTTTCACTGTGAGAAGAGTTTTAAATAGCCCCCAATTCTCCAGGCTCTAATTAGAGGTGCCTGCAAGACTCTTGCCAGAGGAGATCTGAGAAGCTGAAAACAGGATGTATGCCAAGGACAAGCATTTTGGCATGGTGGCCACCCCAAGACACCTGGCAAGCTGCATCAGGTTTCAACAAGAGATCTAAACATATCAGGCTTAAGAGAACAAAACAGAGGTCCCCTTGGTGCCTAAGAGGAAAGCCTGTTGCAAACCACTCTAAGCAAGTTAAAGAAAGAAGTAGAGTTTACGGACTGCTGCGCATTTCGTGCACACTTTTTCCTTCACGTGTCTACTACAACCATTCCAAGATAAGCTGGACGGGTCCCATTTTGCAGATGAGGCAACTGAGGCTTGGAGCAGTTAAATAGCTTGCCCTGGGAGAGCTCCAAGGTCCATGATCTTTCTACCGTAGCCTGCTACCATTAAACACATTCTTGTTGGCCAGAAGTAGAAGAAGGCTTTTTTTCCCCAAAGAAGTTCTTCTGTCTAAGTCTCCCATGAGATAAAGATGGGGGAATTCAAGATTAAAAAAAAAAATGTTTACTTACATTTGAGAGAGGCAGAGTGCAAAGTGGGGAAGGGGCAGAAAGAGAGAGAGCACAGACTCTGAAGCAGGCTCCAGTCTCTGAGCTGTCAGCACAGAGCCTGATGCGGGGCTCGAACCCACAAACTATGAGATCATGACCTGAGCCGAAGTCGGAAGCTTAACTGACTGAGCCACGCAGACACCCCAAAATGGGGGAGTTTAAAGTAAACACGACTCATTTCTAAGGTTCCATCACCTGGACATTCAAACTACCCTCTCTTCAGCCCCCTACTCACCCCAATTCCTGGTCCTTCAAATAATATAAAGGGTTACAGTCTGCAGCACCCACCTGGGCTGCGCCCCACACATATTTGGATTTAGAAGCAGATGCATTTGTTGCTTTTGTCTTTCTTCCCGGAGTCCTGCTTCTCGACAAATGTTTTACCATCTGCAGAATAGAGCTTCACAGGGCAGAGGTCAGCTGCCTTTGGGGGCCCCGCTCCAGCTGGGTTGACGGCTCCCAAAGGTAATCACACAATTAGAATGACAGGTGTGGGCGATAAGCTGGATAAGGACCACACAATGGCTGCAGTCCTGTGCCCAGCACTGCTCTGGGCACACAGTGGGCTCTTATTGATGCTGCTGATGGTACATAATTGAGGAGCCGCACATGCTCAGGAAGAGTTTCTGGGGAGTCCCAAGGATGGAGGTGGAGAGACCAGAAGAAGAGGGCTGAGTACTGCCAGGTGCTCAAACCACAGTACTCCTGAGAAAGTCGCTGTGGGGTGGCGAGTGAGGGTGGGGGTGTCCCAGCCGGCCACAGGATGGTCAAGTCCGGGGGCTCCATCCACGGACATGCTGGCTGTGTAGGAGCCTCCCTGGCCAATCAGGAATCCCAAGGCTCGTGCTCAGAACTCCAGAGTCACTTGGCTCAAGTTCAGGGGCTGCTTCATCTCCGCCCAGCGGACCTGCCCTTCTTTTGCACATCTCTCTTCTTTCTTCTCCTTCCTGAGAGCATTCATTTCCAGACTCCCACCACCTCCCAGCCTTCCCCTGCTGCTGCTCACCTCTCCCGGGGGCCCCTTCAACATCGAGAAGTTCCACCAGGCGAAGCCCACACCCTGGCTTTTTTCATAGACTCGTGGAGCTGGGAACCTGGAAAGGCCCTCAGAGGTCTCATGCAATCCCTCCCTTGACAGATGAGGGCCACCTGGGGCCCAGAAGCCATGGGGCTCACCCAAGGCCACTCAGCCAGCTGGCTACAGAGCTGAGACACGAACCCAAGGCTCTTAATGACCCTTAATGACTCTGATGACGCATAAATGGGCACGAAGGGGCTGCATCTCCGGGCAAGAACTGCGAGTGAAGGCCTCGGGCCGCTGCCTGGCTCCTGGCAGCCTGTTCCTTCTCAGACAGAGCCGCATGTGTGGGAGGGCCCTTCGGAGCTCTCTGCCAGGACGTCCAATTTTCTGTCTTGCCATGTTTGCACACATAGTGTGCTGTCACTATGCAGGATCTGAGCACATTTCTAAGCTCCGTTTCTGGCTCTGAAAGGCGCAAAGTCCCTCCATACCACTGCACCCCAGAAAACCAAAGGGAAGGACACGCAAGCCCCCAGCCCACAAACATAAGGTCCAAAGGCCCCACAGGGTAGGTGGAGAGAGCTGAACATGACAGCAGGAAAGAAGGATCTTTCCAAGGAGAGGAAACTTCAACCCATTGCTGATTGTCTTTCATCATTCCACTGAGCTTTCACAGACGCTGGAGGAGGCGGATGTTTAAGATGTATGGAAATATCCTCTCCTCCTGGGACGAGGAGGAGGGAACAGTGTCGTTATGGAGGAGGGAGCTTTCCCCTGCTTGTTTTCTCCAGTAATCCTACTACCAGCCTCCGGAGACATGAGGCAAACTGAAACCAGCGTGACTGTCCTGGGCTCAGATGGGTCTTCCCTCCCTCGCTCTCTTACTCCCTCCCACATACACTTCCTGGGGGCTGACCGTGGGCCTGGGCCACAGCTAGGCACAGGGAGGAGCTCCCAGTCCAGTGACGTGATGGGCAGGCAGCAAAGGGCCGTGTGCACACAAGGGCAGAGAGCACTACGGGGTGGGAGAGAGGGAGACACAACCCGACGCTCTGGGCTGGGGAGGGAAGGAGGAGACTTTCGTGGCCTGCGGGTGTCTGTCCGGCTGAAAGATGGATAAATGGGGACGTAGGAAGGAAGAGAGTCGCAGGCAGAGGACGTGCCTTACAGAGCCATCATCCAGCAGCACACAAAGAATGGATCAGAGGTCCAGGTGGAGAATTCTGGCACTTCAGGAAACGCAGTGACCCAATGGCAGAGCCGCTAAAGACAGGCAGTAGTTTGAGCTTATTTTTAGGACTGGAAAGACTGGCAAAGATGGGAGATGTGGGAGAGAGAGAAGAGAGAGGCGTGGAGACAGTTCCCAAGGGCCTGACACCAGAGATGGAACCCATGGGACCAGGATGTGGCCACGCCCCTCACCTGCTTGCAGCACCCTGGTGACTTCCAAAGGTGCAAGTGGAACTCCCCAATTTGGCGCCAAAGTCCACACTGCCTGGCTCTGCAGTCTAGTGGGCTGGCACCACAGAGCGGGGTCCTGTTCGCCACTCCCCCCCCCCCCGCCCCAATGCACCTCCTCACATGCCCGTGAGCCAGGCTCCCGCAAGTCCTGCACTTCCCACATCTGCACCTCGGGCCATGTCCCCCCTCTGCCTGCTGACCTGCAGCCTACCCCTCAAGTCCTGCTCACAGGTCAACTCCCCTCCCCACCCTCCGGCTCTCTCTCCTGCTCTTTTCCCTGATGCACACCCTGTACTCTCCGCAGAGTTTGGCGTCTGTCACTGTCCCACATGCTAGACTCTAAGTTCCCCACAGACAAGGATGTGGCTCAGTGTACCTTCGCAGCCTCCGTGGTGCATGGACACACTAAGTTCTAAGCCCGGCAACACACCGGAGTATCAGTAGCCAATCAAAAGGCCAGGCAGCAGAGATGAGGGAGCTCTTTCCAACGGCTTCTCCTTTCCACACGCGGAATGGGCCACCGCTTCTATCCTCCCAACTTTCAATGAACTGCAGAGCTTGGAATTTATTGCCCGAAAGACAACTTTCCGAGAGGAAAAGCAAGAAGCCTGTTCACCTGTAAATAAGCTCTCCAAACGCACATACGCACATACGTGGAAGACGGGTTTGACAAAAGCAGGTGATATAAATTGCAAAACTTAATCTGCAAATAATGTACGGAAATCACTTTCAGGTTCTCTGCTAGAGAGAGGTTATGTAAATACCATTTCTTTCATGATTCCAATGACCCAAACTATTTTCAGAGCCTGATTCGGGCAGCCAGAAAGCCTGGCTTTCGCTGGGATGGGTTTTTGTCTTGTTTTGCCCTTCCCTATAGAAAGGAGACTCAGCTCATTTGGATTAACTGAAGTGAAAAGAAAGCAATATCTCTGCTCTAATTCCACAAGGCTAGGAGAGCCCCTTATAAATTCATTTCTGGTTCTCAGACATATGCTTGTGAACCTGTTGATTAGAGGAAGGGTATTATCTGCATTTGTGAGGAGAAAAAATAGCCCTGTGATGTCCCTCCCTCACCGACGGGCAGTGAGAACACTGTCCTCAGCCACCAGGGTGTTGCAGCCAGAGGGGAATTTGCATGAGTGGAGA
The DNA here is from genome assembly GCF_006229205.1 of Suricata suricatta. Taxonomy (NCBI): domain Eukaryota; kingdom Metazoa; phylum Chordata; class Mammalia; order Carnivora; family Herpestidae; genus Suricata; species Suricata suricatta. The sequence goes on from NC_043716.1 coordinate 27,577,770, forward strand.
AAACTCATCTCAGAGGCAGCAGAAGCTATTCTCTTGGCATCGCATCCTCGGAAGGGGATGGAGGGAATGAGCCTGGTCGGAGAAACAGACCCCCAGAGGACTGCCCGAGCTCTGACTGAGGGAGGCCAAGCTGGTGCATCGGCGTGGCCCATGCAGTCTTGGTCCCCAAGCACAGAGGGGCCTTAAACATGGGTATAGGCTTTGGCGCGATGTCCCCCGTTGGTCTCGCCCACCTTGTGATACTGGCTGCCTTCCACAGCCTGGGGAGGAGGGCTCCACAGAGGAGGCAGCATTAGAAGTGGGTCTTCAAGTAAGGGCAAGGGCTCGGAGAGGGTGGAAACGGAGTGGCAGGGGCGGCCCCAGCGGTCCAGGAGACCCTGGACCAAGTCAGAGGAGCCATTAGCAGCCCATGTGTGCTGAAGAAGCTGGGACCGTGACCGGGCAAGGGACAGGGTCCTAGTACTCACCAGTAAAGATGCCCTGCTCTCTAGGAGGCTAAGGCTTTGTTCAGGAGGCTCTGTCGGGGCAACCAGCAAGCATTTCCAAGCAGAAAGATGACATGAACCAAGTTGTTTTTAAAGCACATTTCTCCCAGCAGTTTACTGGAGAAACCAGCTGGAGAAGCAGGATAGAAAGAAGGGAGGAAATAGGCGACGGAGCCAGTCTGAGTGAAAACCATACTTAGAATGTGAGAGCAGGAGAGGGAGCTTTTAAAGCCAGTGGCATCGAAGTTAGAGAGAGAACGGGACTGCGGGGGAAGGTGAGAGAAAACGGAAAAGAACTCTGTGGGGTTTCCAGAGGACATTCCAGAGGACATGTCCAGCAGCTCACTGGACTTCCAAGCTCGGCGCTCCAAACGTAGACCAGGGTAGAGGTACAGACGTGGAAGTGTCCACACAACGGTGATGCTGGTGGTGGAGGTGCAGGGGTGGAGCCCCAAGGATGCCCACCTTCGGGGCAGGAGAAGAGAAGCAACCACAGAAGGAAACAGGCTGATGCCAGAGAGACCAGCATCCTCACAGATAAACTGGTGCAGGGACAAATGCACAGTCTGGGGCCAGACTCAAATCCTGGCTCTCCCACTTACTAGCTAGGAAACTACGGTTTCCCCATCTGTAAAACTGGCTCTGTGCTCCACACCCACCCATTTATCATACTTGGGTGTTGTGGCTAAAACTGGGACCCTGCAAAGCACAGCTCGGCCACGGGGTCCCTGCAAGGCTGTGCCAATAGGGGGCACTAGAGAGAGAGCTTCTAAGGGTGGAGGAGGAAGAAGGGACTTGCTCTTTCCTTTCGGCTTCCTGGGGGCTTCCTGTGAGCTTGCGGTTCCTGTGAGTACCACCCCGGCAAGGCGTCTTCATCCTGGCAGCAGAGGCACCTTCCTGTTCTAGCAGCTGAGTCTGCAGTTTCTCCCAACACCTGCAGAACCAGCAACATGGCGCCCCTTCCCCTCCCTCAGAGATATCAGCACTAGAGGCAGAGAGAGCCCCTCCTCAGAGGTCTGGGGCCTTCCTTCTGCAAACATCCAAGTTTCAATACTTCTGACCGGGTCAGCTGTGGGAGTGGTGGCCGCTTCCTGAGGTCGTTGCCTCTGCGGTTCTCAAAGTGTGGCCCCCGATGACCTGCATCTGGATCGCTTGAAAACTTGCCAGAAATGCAAATTTGGGGGCCCTACTCCAGACTTACTGGACCAGAAACCCTGAAGCGGGGCCCAGTCATCTGTGTTTTGATAAACCCTATAGGTATCTGATGCACCCTAATATCTAAGAAAAGGTGTGCCCATATTTTCTTTTTACTTTTTCAGTTAATTGTTAACTTTATATCCCAGTAACAATTTTTAAATTTTTTAATGTTTATTCATTTTTGAGAGACAGAAAGAGAGACAACGTAAGTGGGGGAGGGTCAGAGAGAGGGAGACAGAATCGGAAGCAGGCTCCAGGCTCCCAGCTGTCAGCACAGAGCCTGACGCGGGACTCAAACCCACGAACTGTGAGATCATGACCTGAGCTGAAGTTGGATGTTTAACCGACGGAGCCGCCCAGGCACCCTAGCAATTCTTTATTTTAACTCTCTCGGCACAGATAACAGGTGCAGTTTCTGTCCCCTGGCTGGACCTTAGCTCATGGAATAGGAATAGAAGTAGCAACCTCATAATACTAATACTTATTATCATTAGTATATTAGGTCACAGAAACCCAAAGCAGAATTAAGAGGCATTACAGTCAACAGGATCAATAAAAGAATATTGGATTAAATTATTATTTTTGCCCTTTCAGAGCAAAGTTATAAAATTTGGTTGAGGGATGGAAAAAAAAAACACCCCAACATACACACATAGCCAGACTCTCTCGGAAAACACTTCCTTCTTAGTCAATTCCTACATGGGTGCCATGCAACACCATTCCATCTCTCCAGCTGTCAGAATGAACTACAGAATTCTTAACAGTTTCTTTCATATAGAATGTCCACATAATCCAGTGCACGTTGGGGGGTACAGCCAACTTTTCTAAATGCAGGCACATTGAGAAGGCCTGGAGAAGTCTTCAGAAAAGCCTGCTGTTCACAAACAGGGGAGGAATTCAAGTTGTAGGCATGGAGTCTCGGGATGAGAAGGAGGAAGGAACCACCCAAATGGACCAGCCCGGACCCCCACGCTGCAGATGAAGACTCAGAGAGCCCAGAGGTGAACGGACTTGGCCCACGTCAAACAGCTGCCCAGCCAACACCAGTACCAAGCTTCCCAACTCCCTCCAATTACACTGACAATGAGTGACAGGCTTGGCCAAAGCATTCAATTTCCCAAGTACAATAACTTAACAGGCAGTGAGAAACCAAATTGCAAATGGGGTGAGGGGGCTAGAAAAGGGAGGCTGGGCAGAGCTTAAGAAGGAACATGACTGTCAGCACACAGTTTTCTTTGCCCATCAAAATAACAAATGAAGTCAGGCATTTACTGTAGCGTGGACGCCAAAGCAACCGTGAGCCCACGGTGTTTTCAACATCTCGGGAGACGGGCAAGTCACTCCAAGACAATGCATTCTTAATGCGTTCTTAAACAGATTCTGACTCAGACCCTGAGACAGTTGGGCCTCTTCCAAGAAACGTTAGCCACTGTGAGATATCTCTTTCAGTTCTCTCCAGTAGATCTCCTTGGAATTTGCCAGATAAAGAGGCAATTTATCATGTGGCCGAAGGTTGTATGTAATGCATTATCTGCCTTCCGCCAGGATTTGTGCATGTACGTGTTGCCCCTGTTTGGACCGGACGACTGATTCGCCTCCATCTTGAGGTGCCATGGCAACATGAAATCAACAAGGAGAAGACCGTTAAATGAATAATTTACTGATTTCATAAGAACCTGTCTTGCAATTTATAGTTCTATTATCTTCCCTACCCGTGTCTTCACTGCTTTGTATAAAAGCTGCAATCAGGCTGAATAACATCTGAGAATCTAATAAGCCCCTAGAACCACGTACTCAAGCTGACGGGCATAGATTGGTTCCGGCGGCTTCCTTGGAGGCCAGGTCTCCCCACAACTGTCTCTTCCTCACCCCTTCTGCAAGGGGTAAAAGTTAGGGAGCAGATGACCTCCTATAAGCTTTACATTTTCAAATGAAGCATCTTCCTTCCTTGGGACATTTGGAGCCAGTCATGACAGAGCTGAGTGGCATTCGGAAGAAATGTGGAAGAAATATCACCAGCTACAATCTACCAATTGTCACTTTAAAAATTCCCCAAAGAGACCTAGTTACTAGCAAAGGGGGAAGGGAAAGGGGGAGGGGGAAGCAAAGTATAGTTTCAATGACAATTGTGGTATTTTAAAAGCTCTTTCGGTATTATCAGAAATAGCATTTTAGCTACAGAAGCACATCTTGTCACTCAGCCTCAATTTAAAGGGTATTTATGAAGAAAACAATACCATGAAAGCAGACCTATTTGCTGACTTATTTATTTGGGTGGAACAGGTGACAGATTATTTTGGTTCTGTGCTTTTCAGCAGAACGGATATATGATTCTGAGACACATTACCCGCCGCCTGCTTCTCCACAGTCCCCTCAAGAAAATCAAGAGGCAACCAGTAACTACAGGGAAATGCAGAACGTAACAGCTCGTCACTGAGACCCGAGACTTCCTTTCATCCAGAAGAGCTCCCAGCCCTCGGGAGGGCCCTGCAGAATTACCACGAACCCAGAGGAGATGGGCCTCTCACCCCCCGGCACCCCATGCGCTCTCCTGCCCTTTGCAAGGAGCCACCGTCAGGTAGCTTGCTCCCTGCCGATGCCACACCAGCCTTCAAACCCTCACGGGCACTGGCAGTACAAAGCACCCCAATTACTCAGCGCGCTGCTTAGCAAGAAGTTCCGTAACGTCTCCAGGACGCTGAGGGCAGGGGCTGAAGTCACCTTCTTGCTGTCACCTACTGTTACAAAGGGGGCATGGTTCCGCGACGGGAGCGGGGGCTGGCGTGGAAATGAACTCAGGCACGTTACTTTTGTCAACGTCCTGGCCCCGGGACTAGGACAGGTTGGCCCAAAAGGTAGAGTGTGGCAGTTCTGAGAACACAGGATTTTGGGGCCAAATCTCTTCCCCTTGTCTATTTATAGTGCCCTGTCTCTACGGCTGAGGTCTGAAACCCAGCCAAGCATGGGCAGAGGTAGGCCTGTTAAGTCCCGCTCATGTGATCTCGTCTCAGAATTCTGAATATATGACTCAAGGGCTTAGCGTAAGGCAGATGCTCTGATGAAGGTGACAAGGAATCTCTTCTCTGGCTTCGAGATTCTCAGGCTGTTGACTGGAGCCTCTACCTGGCTTGAATCAACACGGGTCCTGTCCGCCGACTTCAGAAACACTGCAGAAGTTAACAGTGCTTCTCAGTTCGATTCTGATTTTAGTTTTTAATAGTTTCATGGGCAGATGCTAGCACAGTAATGCACTGTATCTTACCTTTACCAGGCTGACACTTAAAATTTTTTTAAATTTTTAAAAATATTTTATTTATTTTTGAGAGACAGAGAGACAGCGTGAGCAGGGGAGGGTCAGAGAGAGAGGGAGACACAGAACCCGAAGACAGGCTCCAGACTCTGAGCTAGCTGTCAGCACAGAGCCTGACATGGGGCTCGAACCCACAAACCATGAGATCATGACCTGAGCTGAAGCCGGATGCTCAACCGACTGAGTCACCCAGGCACCCCTAGGCTGACACTTAAAATCGCTCTTTCGTGCGGGGACTGGACCGTGGCAAATTGGTAACGTGGAACTCAAAGGATTCTTGTGCACTTATCTGACCTGGATTGACACGTTGGCAGGAACACGAACATGTTCCTTGCCTCTATAAGCCTCAGTTTCCCCATCTGTGAAAAGTAGATTCTCACTCCTCAGACCTATCAAGGAGCATCAAATGGGTCATGTCTGCAAAAGGCCGAAGACCTCAGCCCCACGAGCACCGCTGTGCCTTCCCTGTAGTGCCTTTCCCCATAGCCCTCACCCCCACCAAGCACACACGGTCTCCTGCTTGCCCAGCTGATGGCCCTGAAGGGCTCTGTGGGGCCTGGAGTGCTGTCTGTTTTGTTTAGTGACACATCCCCAGGCCCTTGGACACTAGCACACAGCAGGCGCTCAATAACTATTTGAATGTACAGATGAACAAACGCAGTGGCAAAGATACCAAGTGGTCGCTCTCTCCAAGTCAGATTAAACGGCTCAGTTCCGGCTTGTTTTCTAAAAAGGGGCGGGGTGGGGGGAAGAAGGAGGAATCTGTATTTCAGTGGTAGCAACAGGGAACAAAGCGACAAATGGCTTGGCCTCCTGCCCAAGGTCAAAACGGACTGGCTCACACCAGAACCTAAGACAGGATCCCTGAATTCCTTCTGCCGCTGAGAACCACTCTGTGTTTCTCCCAGGACAGTCTGGGGCCTCGCGGTGGCCTTCCTCACCATCTCTGGCTCAACAACACAAGAATTCAGAAAACCCAGTGACATAAGTGCTGGCCTTGAAGCAACATGGAGACGTCAGGAGAAATCGATCTATCTCACTTAGTTCTGGGGCAGATAGTATTATAATGCACACTTCACAGGCCCAGGGTCTCTACTTTCTTGAGAAAAGAAACTAAAATATTTGGCAGCACCTCCTAAGAGCTTCGTGCCCTGTAATTTGAAACAACACACAAGAATTAAGTAACAAAGCCTTCTCCATCAGAGACTGAACCTACTCTTTGTACTGGGAAAATGTCTTGAAAAACATAAGTAGAAGCCAAGAGGGTACTGAACATTCTAGAAGCTAGGGCCCACTGGACATCATTGGCTCTACTTGCTGATTCTGATAAATGGCTCCTCTCTTTGGCAGAGGGCAACCTCCCCAGAGCTAAAGAGGGGTCCGTGTGCATGGACTAGTGGTTGGATTCTGGCCTGCAGCCAATGGGCCCGTCATGGACATACCCTGCGTGATGCACCCGTTATGAAGCTACAGAGACAGTAAGGTGATCCTGTGAACGCATTTGGGTGGGGGACCTTCACAGGACCAGGCTGGACGGAGGGTGTGGGACCCCATGTTCTCTACACATTGAACCTCCCCAAGGAGCTCAGGCCAGCACCGCTGCGGGGTGGAGAAGAGAACATGGCTGCCACCATGCTAGGGCTCCCATGGGAGAGCTTCATTAGAGGCACTAACCCAGGGCCATCAGTCTGTTTCTTACTTTCAAGGCTTTCACCTGCCCCCCCACTTATAATTGCCACATGTTTGCAACCTTTCTACCAGGAACTGCCCAAGAGGGACAGAGACAACAAGGTCCCCAAAAGCTACGAAAGAAAGCTTTCTCCAAGAGCGTAACAATTTGGGGACCTGTTCTTTCACAAAGTGCCCCCCCAGCACACAAAGCAAGCCTCCCACTGGTGCTCCCCCTGACTAAGCCAGTGCCTCTTGGCTGGATTTACGCTGGTGAGCCAAGCAAAACCACACGCGGAGGTGTTCGTGGGAATGTGGACAGCCTTGCGGGGGCGGGGGGGGGGGTTGGCAGGTACGGGGCGGGGGCCCTAGGAGATGCCTAGCGATTGGTGGTGGTTGATCAGGTCTCTGGTCAAGGCCAGCCCCGCAGAAGTGCAGCGCTCAAAAGGAAACCCGTTTCTGATCGGCGGTGTCAGGAGCTCGGAGCGGCCGGGCTCATTGGCAGTCGGCTCTGCGCAGAACTGCCAAACTCTGACTCTACGAACTGGCGGCTGTGTCAGGAGAAAGTCCAGCTTGTCAGCAGAGACTCCTTCCGTGGAGCCCACATGCTGTGTTTACCTCTCCAGAGTTCCAATGAACAGCTCCCCTCTTCCTCACCCCCCTCGAACACATACACACACACACACACACACACACACACACACACTCACCTAGCGGAGACCGTGTGAGGCCCACCTCTGGCCCAGAACATGGGAGGGCCTGGCAGCCTTCTCTGCACCTGAGGCCAGCCTCCACTCAGCGGGACTCCTCTGCCTCTCCCTCTGAGCCAAGTCCCCACACCAAAGACCTGCCCTCCCTGTCAGAGAGCCACAGGGACAGCCGGCCACATGGGGATGAGGCCCTGGGAAAAGAACTTGTTTCTCAGGTCTTAAATGGGGGAGGGGGAGATCAGGGAAGTCTGTGGAAGTACCTTGTGGGGGGATTGGGGTGGGATGGGGGGAAGGGCCGGGTTTTTCTCTCCGAGGTGCTAAAGCACCTCTGCTGCTCCCGTGGAATTTCTGAAAAATGACTTCCTCTCTCTGAACTTCAGTTTTCTCACCTGTGAAATGAGAACACGGTCGACACCTAAAAGCTATTGGGAGCATACATGATATACCACAGCCTGATGACTTGGTTCCTCGCTGCCACAGCTCTGAGGTCCCAAGGGATGGATGGCGAGGCCTGAAGATGGCAGGCACCTGGATGCCTGGGCCACCACGCGGAAGCAAAGCCGACCGCCAACCTCTTGTACTGAACTGCTCAGTGAGCAAGACATAACCTTCCGTTGTGTTAAGCGCCAAAATTTGGGGGTTTAGTTATTTCAGCAGCTAGTGTTACCCTAACGAATAACCTGACTGGCCCAGTAGCAAGAAGGACAGCTTCTTGTTTGGTTTTTGAACTCAGGTAGGTGGCTCTTGGTTGTCTGCTCTTAACTCCTTCAATACAGCTGAATGGTGTAAGGCTTCCATTTACACGAGGGACCCATCCCACACCCCTCCGCCGCCCCTGGGCTCAGAGGAGGCTGCCGGGGGTCCTGAAGGCTTGCTTGTGGTGCAGTGGGGATGCAGGGGGGGCCTCCTCTCCCCTGGCTTCTGCTCAGGGTCCCCAGGAAACATAGAAGGCCATTAACCAGGGGAGCTGCTGATGCAAATCAACCCGGAGAGCCCTATATGTTGTGAGTGGCAGGCACTAACCGTTTGCATGACAAACCTCCTCGAAGATGCGGCTAAACTGCCCTTTTGTGCCAATTAAAGATTCTCCAGAACACAAAGATTACACACCATTCTGCAACGCTGACAACAATAAAACAATTTTAAAGGCTATTCAGATCTCCGGTTCGCAGCTGACACTGTCGGGAGGGGAGATCGGCTGTGGCTTTGTTCTTTGTTGTTGTTGAGTCTTAAGATTTAACCAAGGATATTTGGGGGAGGAGCGGAGGCTGGCAGGCGGGAGGGGTTTGAAATGCATTCTTGGCGTTTTTAAAGGAAAAAAAAGTGAACCACCTGATATTCTTTTCTTGTGCATGTGTGTACACAACCTGGTACGGGCAAGTGTGTGCACACACACGCACACACACTCTCTTTCTCACTAACTCCTCTCTGGGGTCCTCGGAAATGACTCCCATGAATCCTGGTCTCTCTAAGGGTCTGATATACCCGGAGATATGAGGTTACAGGTGGCACTAAGCTGATTTTTGGCACCAATTAATTGAAACTACAAAGCCAAGGCCCTGAGAGCTTTCACTCACGTGTTTTTTAAAGGCTAATTTCCAAAACAGTGAGAGATTTAGAAGAAAAAAACAATGTCTTGGGGCACCAATGTGGCTCAGTCGGTGAAGTGTCCGACTTCAGCTTGGGTCATCATCTCATGGTTCCGGAGTTCAAGCCCCACATCGGGCTCTCTGCTGTGGGTGCAGAGCCCACTTCAGAGCCTCTGTTCCCCCTTTCCCTCTGCCCTTCCCCATCTGCTCCTGTTTGAGCTCTCTCTCGCTCTCTCAACAATGAATAAACGTTAAAAAAACATCTCTGGGTTTTCAGAAATAAGAACTGCATTCAGATCCTTAGATAAAGCAAAAGGGGGAATTTATTTTAAGTGACACTGTATTGCCTATCAGGTCCGGATGAGGGACCAGAAGCCCCACGTATATCATGTGTTTTATTCTTTCTGCTCCTGTATGTGTGCCTGTGTCGTGGGGTCTTCCCATGCTCACCCTTGGTCCTCACCGTCTGCCCCTCCAAGAGCTGGAAATCAACATCTGCTCCCAAACAAACCTGTGAGTGTCCCACTCAACGGACCCTCTGTGAGGACAAGAGTCTGTCCTAGTCTTTTTGATCAATCCTTCACCTCTCGGGCACGGTCCTCTCTGGGGTCCAGTACCTTACAGCGACTACAGAGGCTCAGTGAGCGGTTACGATGTATTTGCTGAATACGTGGAGGCCAATTTAGATCAGGCACCTCAGACGTCTGCTGGTCGCGTCAGGTTCACAAGCACACAGAGCCGTATCCCCACACAAAGCACAGGGCACGTTGCAGGAACGAGTAGAAGAAAGAAAATGGTTTCCAAACAGTGGTTTTCCAACCCAGTGGCAATTCTGCTTCCCAGGGGTCTTTGCAATACTGGGAGACATTTTTTTTAAGGTTTATTTCTTTTGAGAAGTGGGGAGGGGCAGAGAGAGAGGGAAAGAGAGAATCCCAAGCAGGCTCCACACGGTCAGTGCAGAGCCCCACGTGGGGCTTAAACCCACAAACTGTGAGATCATAACCTGAGTCAAAATTAAAGGGTCAGGCATTTAACTGACCCCAGACGCCCCAACGGGGAGACATTTTTATTGTCATGAAGAGGGTGGGGGTGCTACTGGCATCTAGTGGGTAGAGGCCAGAGATACCAGTAAACATCAGTGCATGGACAGTCTCCACGACAAAGAATCATCTGGCCCAAAAGGTCTGAGGGACTGAGATGGGGACATCATGGCTCAGAAGAGCATCACCTGCCTGGGCCAAACAGCTCTGCCGCGTGGAAGCTCCACCACTTGGGCGGGCTATCTGACCACACTGAGACCTGGCTTTCTGACACGTCTCATGGGGACAATCGCGACTACCCTGCAGAAGGCTGAGGTCAGATGCCACACACCCGGACGCGTGCAGCAGACGCAGACTGCTGTTACGACCGTCATGTGTCTGGAGGCCACTGTGGGCCCAGTTCTCGGGGGCAGGACGGGCAAGAGCGCTGCCCTGATGGCACTGATTAGCAAATACCGCCAACTTTGCGTGAGAGTCCCTGGGTCCCTTCATTTGCCTCTATCCTGAACTCTGTCCCCTGAAGCACATTCCCTCCTAAGAGAAATATCTTCCCTGTAAGGAAGAAGAGGAAGAAGGAAAAAACAAAACCCAAAAACAGCCGAATGGTAATAAGTCTGGGGCAGCTCGCTTCAGCTGGTTGTGATTAAAGCTGCATTTCCATTCTGTCTGCTGGGGCTACACAGAAGGCTTCAGACCTTCTGAGGAATGTGAGCTCCCATCCCAGCACCTCCCCCCCAACTTTAACAAAGAGCTGCTTCCTGAGGGCCAGGGGAAAGGTGCTGCCCAGGCATGAGGGGAGGAGCTGGATTCCAGGGGCACCCAGACCATCTCCAGTCTCAGGGAGCCACTTCCGCCATACGGCAATGGTGAGAAGAAGGTTCTGGAAGAGAGGCCAGGGCACAGCATCTGCCCATACCCTCTCCACAGAAACAATTAAAGAGCTCAGGCCATGGCTGCCAAGTTCCTCCATCCAATTTGGTAGATATTTTAATAGAGAAGAATTCCCAGAGGTGCCCCCCCCTCCAATCCCTACAGAAATGCCCCATGTCAGAGAATGTTTGTTTTCATTTCCTTTAGCCGTCAATGAATTCTACTCATGGCAACGGCTGGGGCTGGATCCGATCCACACAGAAGCTAACCAGAAGCATTTGTTTTCTGAAATAAATCTCTCTTTGGGGAATGAGTTATATATACATCCGTGGGGGCGGGGGGGGGGGGGGACTACACACACGTACTCACACACGCACATATATTATGCATTACAGACAAAATACATGGGGCAAATCCCCAGACAGGCAGCCTGAGCCTCTGGGAAGAGAGGGCGATGCGCCGGTGACCTTCAAAGGACATTTAGACAAAAGTGGCTTGGTGGCAAAACTCAGTGATGCATTGTGCCCCCTAAGCGGGACAAAGGTTCATGAAAGCAGAGTCCCGTAAGGTACAAGGCAGCACCTGGTAACAGGACAGATCACAACAAGAACCATGGGCACATGGCGTGCACTATACACCCAGAACCCCACTGCGTACTTCACAAACGTTAGCTTGTGTCAACCTCACAACGACCCAAAGGAGGATAGATAGCATTATGATTACAGTTGTCATTTCCATTTTACAGATGAGCAGAAAAAGGCTTAGAAAATGCAGGGACTTGCTCAAGGCAGCTTAAGACCAGCCTCGCAGGTGGCAGAGCTCAAGTGCAAGCCCCGATCTGTGACTGGTTCCAAGTCCAGTTCCCCAACTCTGCGACACAGCGATCCCCTTCCCACCACCACTTCAGGAAGGGCCAGAAGGTCTCCTCCTCCCCAGAGCCCACTGCGCATGGCTGGGCGCTTCGACCCGTGGGGCTCCCAGTCATGACGTCTCCACCCAGGGACACGCAGGGCCTCTCCTGGGATCAGCTGTCAGAGAACGCAAGCAGTCACGTCGCTGTGTGCTGCCTACCTGTGCCACAAGGAGGTGCCCTCCCAGGAAAAAAAAGCAGGTGCTTCTGCCAAGCCGCGCACACCTACCCCTACCATGGACACTGGTGGGTGTAGTTGAAGAGAATTCTGCTATGAGAGAATAATGCCCACCTAATGTCTTCCGTGGGATTCCACCACTTCAGCTCTTACTGAGGCTTAAAGCAAAGTGCACTCACTGGCAGGAACAAGGAGGAATCCTGAGGCCCTGCCCTGAGGGTCTCACGCCTCCTGCCCTGGCTCGGTTGGGAGCTCAGCTGACTGCCTTCTATAAGTGAGGGTGGGCCGACCCATACTGAGGGAAGCTGGGTGTCAGCTCCCCTGTTCCTTTCCCTGGGCTTCTCAAGGTCAACAGGTCAAGCCCCTGGGGGTCTGTGAGAAGAGGACCAGGGGTGAGAGATTTTGTGGCTCAGATTTTCCCCTCCCCACCCCCTCAGTCCTGCCCTGTCCTCAGGATGCTGATGACTTTCTTGGAAGCCCATACCCTTGGGTATGAGAAGACCTTGAAACTTTCTGCAGAGTCAAAGGCTGAGAGGGTATGTGCCCATCTGGACCAGATAAGCAAGAAGACTCAACTGCAAACAGGCACAGGGTGGGGGTAGGGAGGGGTCCACAGCTGCATGCCTCGAGCTACTCCCGGGCTCAAGGTCTTCGTCTGGAAAAAACAAGAAGACCAGCCTGCCCCATCTCATAGGATTAGGGAACAGAGCAAGTGCTCCTTTAGGCATTTGTGACAAACAGGTCTCCTGTGAATACAGGGCTATACACGTAAGGTGCTCCATGAATGACCCAGATGGAGCAGAGTCACCTTGACCTGAGAAGCCTTGACCGATCTCAAGGTCAGCACAGAGGTCACAAACTCCAGGGCCTTAGAGACCAGACAGATGGCATGAACGAGAAAGCAGGACTGCAGGGGTGTGGCATGTCCTGCTCAAAGGGGCAGCCATCACACAGAGAGTCAACTGTGTGGCCAACGCTGTGTGCAAACACATCCCACGTAAGGTCCCTGGCCTCTGCTCCAAGCAAGGCCCTGAGAAGGGGTGGAACCACCCAAGCGGAAGCCCCATGAAGAAGGACACGGGCCATCCCTTCCACGGTGGTCGCTCTGTGCCAGGCACCGTGCCGGCGCCTCCCATGGACAGTCACAACACGTTTCATCATCATTCACGGCCCTGTGAACCTGGCACTTTTATGAGCCCCATTTTGCACGTAGGGGAACTGAGGTACAGACAGTGTAAGTAACCTGCCCGAGTCACCTAGATTCAACCTAAGTTCTACCTAGATTCAAACCCAGAGCCCACATGCTCCGCCATGCTGCTCTACTGCCTTCCACCCAGGGGGGGCTGCCGGCTGCCAGGCACACTGCCGTCCCCAGCCTGTCCCAAGACAGGGCTGACACCACCGTGGGACAAAACACATGTGACACGCAGGCACTCTCTCAGCCTACTCCCCCAAGCAGGTTTGGGGACTCATTCGTTCAGTCTACAAATACTCACTGGGAAGGTACCACCCGCCAAGAGGCCAAGAGCCATGCCAGGCACTGGGACACACAAGAGACAGTGGCTGCCCTCAAGGAGCTTCCATTCTACTGAAGAAGAAAGACCAAGGGTCACTCCGCAGAGTGACGGGTGGGAGGAGAGAGGAAGCCAGGGCAGCACAGGACACACATGCCCCAGCCTTCGTGGGAAGGTGGGCTTCCTGGAGAAGGTAACGTTTGAATTAGGTCCTAGAGGATGAAAAGGCATGAGGCCAGAAGAAGAAGGGACATGGGAAGAATGGGAAGAATATTCTGGGCAAGAAAGAAAGCAAGATCCTCATGCAGAACATTCTGGAGGACGGGACAGGTTGGAGATGGGGAGTCTGAAATCGGTGTGGGTCCTACGGTTGAAAGAATATGTTGAGCTCTTGCCCCTCTGTCCACCACTCCCATCCCATCTTCTCCTCCAGACTCCCTACCTCCCGGCTCTGGACACAGGAGGGTCACAAGCCAGGGCCTAAAGACTACAACTCTGCGGCCAAAGAGGTGACTCTGGGTGGGAACTGAAGTCCCCGACAAGCCTTACCCCCTTGCCTCAACTCTGCCCACGGTCACTCACTCCCTATCAACCAAACCTTGTGCAGGGAGACCACGGACTGGGCACCCTCGTCATCTGTGTCTAAATGCAATGAAAAAAATGGACTGTTTGCTTGGTGCAATAGGGCATGACACTGTTTACATGGAAATAATAGCCCAACTGTGATGGATTCTAAATCTCCATTACAGTGAAAGATTTGAAGGAGTAAAGCAGTTAGAAAAATAATTGGTTTTCTTGTTTAGTTTAAAAATCCTTTATGCTTACAGATCATGGACTTCACCCCTCCCCTCTTATAAGCTTTAAAATAGAAAAGAACAGGAGCAAGGGGAGTGAGGCAGAAAAGTTCAGAACTTCTGTTTTTCCCGAAGGCTCCTTGGCCTGGGTCTCTGGGCACACCGGCCTCAGTCTCCTGTGGCTGTTACAGTCCAGAAAGCCACCTCCCCCTAAGGCAGAAACGGAGACAGGGGCCGGTGTGAGCAGCCCGCGTCAGAGGGTGGGGTGGGGGGACGTGGGGGGGTTCAGCCCCAGTGGGACAAGCGAACGAACCACTGGGGGAAGCATTTAGGGCTTTTGATTTCAAGAGAGGAGTAGCTGTCATTTAAAAGAACAAAAGGAGAAGGGCACTCTTGGGCCATCTTCTAGTATCTTCCCAGGGCTCTCAAGCTTCAGCTGTTTACAGAGCTGGGGAAGACACCCAGACGAGACATGAGAGGCCATGTTGTCAGTATGTGCTGTGCCAAACAGATTGCGTTCCCCCCCCCCACCAGCACTGGAGGACACCCCAAGGGCCTCAGTAAGCTGTGTGCCTGAACAGGATGCAGGGGCTGACTGCTGGCAGCCAGGCACAGCTTGCTCAAGGACTTTGTGTGAGTCATTGCATCCGACCCTTACAATGCTCTTGGGGCGCGAAAACTTCCCCCATTGTACAGATGAGGAAACTGAGGCTCCAAGAAGTTACAGAACTCACCTAATGTGGCACCAAGGATTCAAACCTGCTAGAGCCTGAGCTGCCGTCCACTATGACTTACACTCTTGGGCTTGAAGCAACAGCTTTAGATAAGAGATCACAGTGCCGAGGATGTGACACTTGTTGGCTGGACCTAGAGAGGACACATGTGGCTCTTTGGAGGGACACTGCCATGAACCAGAGAGTGTCAGTGTGCAGGTCCTGCAGGAAATCACTGTATGGGATGGGGGGAGTCTATGTACAATGCTGCCCTTTTATAGGAAGAGAAACTGTGAGCATGGCCTTGGAGGGTCAGTACTAGTGGCACTGAGGAGTATTACAGGAAGACAGAACATTGTAAGGATTCCCTGGCACCAGTGTTCTAGAACACCTGCCCGCAGCTTCTAAAAACAGGCCTGAGGAATGTCTTCTGGTTCCGTACAGCACGAGAGAACACATACTAAAGGGGAAACCCCTACCTTCCTTCTTTCATCCACCTACCCATCCTCCATCTGTCCTTCCAACCACCCATCCATCTGTCCTGTTCATGCATGTCTTTCCTTCCATCCAGCCTGGCTTTCCTTCCTTCCATTCAACAACCATCCATTGTCTCCTTTCTTCCTTCCATCCGGCCAATACTGATTAGCCAGAGAGGTACAGTAATCTCCCGTGCACAAAATCTCTACCTGGCCAGCCAGCCTCTTGGCTTTCAGGACTTCTGGGAGCCCCAGAAATGCAAACCTACTGGAGAGTTCTTCCAGGAGGAGCGCTGCCTGTCTTCAGCAGGGTGAGGGTTGGATGGATTTGAAGTTTTTCCAACTTGTGCACCCTCACCCCCATCCAAGTTTCTGGCTAGCTGGAGGCCTGACCACCTCTCCACATGAACAGGTAGGGAGTGAAGATCTAGTCCTGGATGATTAAGTTTCTGGAAGATGATATGCAGTGACTCAGTCCTTTGTGCTCACAAGATGAGGGACCCCTTTGAAAAGCATTCAGAGGATGAAAAATCACAGCAGCCAAGATTCCCTCCATCCTCTGGTTAAACTAAGGAGCAGAGGCATAGAACTCAGATGGATGAAAACAGACCGTAGGCTGGTCTGACTTAGGACCAGTATCTCAAATATGATTTGCATTTGCAAATGAACCTAAATGCTGCCAACAGTTACCTTAAGAAAAAAAATTCAATAAAGAAAAGAGGAGATGAGTGTATAGTGAGGAAAACGCAGACACTTATGAGTTCAAGACCCTGTGGGACACTCCTGAATATTTTAAATATCTGGGGGAAAAAATGGAAACAGTTTCTCCCAACTTAAAGCAGAGAAGGGAGTCTCTTTCTAGTCTGAAAATCCTTTGAGGCAATTCTTTAAATTATTTACTAGCTTTTTGATTATATTTTATGGTGGGGTGGGTGGCAGGGGAGGAAGAGAGGAAAAAGAGAGACGGGCAAGAAGTAAGTGGGAGAAACCTGCTGCTGACATTTTCAATATCTGTCTGGAATATTTTAAAAGCTGCGTGTCTGTTTGAAATCGCACAGTCTCGGGCAACAATGGCCCGCTGCCTCCGTACTTCTTTAGGTCATATTTGCATACAAAAGACTGGCTGCTGGGTGGCTATTATGCCCCGAGCCACAGTGGGCCTGGGAGAGGCAAGGTTACCAGCAAGTGCAAAGAACCCACAGAGACCCCATTAATTTTTCAGGAATTCTCAGGCCCAGGCCTTTGAAATGCCAGTAGGAGAAATTCCAGTCAGAGTCCCCCCTCGTCACCCCCCCCATAGTCACTGCCACTAACTTTGGGTCCAAACTGAAAAATGAAGAGTGCGGGGCCTCTCCCCTAAAATGAGGGGAAGACGCCCCTTCTCACTGGCTCCAGGGAGCTGTGCTTGGGGAGCTGCCTTGCAGGCACCCAAGCGTCCTTCTGAGGTCCAATTTCAGGAAACTTATTCCAGTTGTAAGCCATTAGGTGCCAATGTTTCAAATCAGCCTTAGGTTTCCAAAGCAGGTGCCACCTAATAGACCATCCATGGGACTCTGCTGAGCAAAGTTCCTGAAAATCGTCACAAGGAAGCCTCATGCTCTTCCACATTCTCAGGTTTTAAAAGAAAATGATGCATTGCTAAATACAGTTTGGGTTTTTGGGCCACTCCGACCTCACAAAGGTAGAGAGAAGAGAAGCAGAGGGGGAAAGAAGAGACCAGAAGTCAGGAAAGGATGGCCACTGGGGCGAAGAGGAATATGGCACAGCTCCCCTTCTACCTCCAAGACATTCATAGTGTCCTAGCCCGGTGGCCCCTGGAAAAGGGGACAGATGACACTACCCCCGGCTCCCTGTGGGCCTTGAATACGGTTTTGATTACGCAGGGAGAACTCGTAGCCTAGTAGCCTGGCATAGAGCAGACCCTCCTGCCCTCCACCCCACCCGGGACCCTCGGCCCAGCAGTCCTTGGCATCAGGAGGACTCATTTCTTGGGAAAGCATCAAAGCAGCTTCAAAAGGAATGCGGACAGGGATCCACTCGCCCGCCCTGCTTAGGACCAGGAACCCAGGAAGACGGCTGTCGCTAGAAGGCTGTCTGCAGTGGCTCGGGGCTGGTTCTCGTCAAAGCAAAATACCCACTCCATGCTTCGATTTAGGTTTCCAGGACAAGTCACCATGCTGTATTAAACAGAACTATGACAGTAATGAAAATGATAATCACAATGTCACACACTTAAAACCGTGCTAGGTGGTTCTATCAAAAAAAAAATTTTTTTTTTTTCCTGCGTGCCTGGGTGGTTCAGTTGGTTGAGCATCCGACTGAGGTCATGATCTCACCACTCGTGGGTTCAGGCCCCGCATCGGGCTCTGTGCTGACAGCTCAGAGCTTAGAGCCTGCTTCAGATACTGTGTCTCTCCCTCTCTCTGCCCCTCCCATGCTCATGCTCTGTCTCTCTCTGTTTCTCAATAATAAATAAATGTTAACAAAAAAAAATTTTTTTTTAATAAAAAAAAATTTTCCTCCACCTAGGAAAAACTTTCCCATGGTCAAGAAGGGGATATTTCCCAGGGAAGGCAGAAGATGGATAGGGTCAGCAGGAAGCAAAGCTATCTCACCAGCTAACGGGGAGGCTGCAACACACATTTACACATGGTAGCTCATGCCATGCAGGCCCTGCTCACGGGGCTGCGTCACGTCTGACAAGAAACTTTTCACCTGAGGACTTTCATCAAGCTGGGCTATCCCCCGGCCAAGCTGAAGCAGGGGCTCTACAGCCAGCCTGCTGGACCAGTCCCAGGAAAAGAGGGAGGGCTCGGAAGAGACAGGGTTCTACGGGGATCACTCAGGGCTCCGAAGAGTGTGTCACGGGCACCAGTGCGGGAGGGTGGCCCCCCTGTGCCCATCGCCTCCTTCCAGCTCCAGAGCCTGCCCCACACCCAGTGGATGGATGGATTGTCCGCTTTCTTGCTTTCCTCCTCAGACAAATGGACCTCACCGTCTTCTACGCCTCTCTGACTAATGGCTTGCGATCTGACCACTCCTGGGAAGATGGGCCGTTTCTCAATTCTGCTTCTACTTCCAAGACAACTCTGCTCTGTATCTCAAGGTCACTTCTTTCCTCCCTTCCTTACCCAACTCCCCACCCTATCCCCAAAACTATAAGCCAAAGAGTTACACCAACTTTGAGTCCAGAAAATATTTGTTGAACACTGTAAGTTTCTTAAGCTGAACCAAATTTAACATGCCAGGAGACAAGATGGCAACACCTTACACCTTGGGGGTGACAAAAATGGAAGATACTCAGGACATAATCCATTCTGTAGGTACTAATGCATCTTAAGAATCCGTTAAGTATCAAAAAAAAAAAAAAGCCAAAGAAAAAAGGCATTGTATATGGATAATATGGCTGATGAGTGAACAGGCTGGCTTTGAAGGATGGGTCAAGTTTGACCAGATGGAGTGCGGGGGGGGCTCCAAATTGAGCACATCATATGGCTACTTGATGCAGGGGCTAGAGCAGTGAGTTCACTCTGTGAAACCCAAGGGGAAGAGAATGGAGAAGTGGTTGGACTGGCCCAGGAGTAAGAGAATACACTAGAAACCCCACAGTGATCATGTTTGTGGAGAAGCACAGTATCTGCAAGGGGAGGAAACCAACCTGGCCCAGAGGCTCCTGGGTGACAAGGGTCTCCACCAGAGGCAGCCTGAGCAGGAAGGAAGAGACTTGCCCTAAGAGGAGGGAGATTTCACAGACAGGAACCGGAGACGGGCTTCACAGCCGTGGCTTTCTCAAAACCCTGACAATCCTCTAGGTTTTACTCATGTTGGAAACTCCCCAAGACCAAGTTTTTCCAAGTCATTTCAAAACTATTGGTGCTTCTCTGACAAAGGTCCTCTCCACTGCGCCTGCCACCCCCACCCTACATACACAATGCTGGGGGGTGGTCCAGCCCTGCCCCACCGCCTCTCAATGTGAGCCTGATGCCGCAGACAGAAAACAGCCCATCCTGGGGAACCGAGCTGGCCAGGGTCCCAGCAGAAGGGAGAGACCAGGTGGGACAGGTGTCTCTCTGCATCTTCCCCACAGCCCAGGTCTAGGGCCACCGAAATCCAAGTAGAGGAAGGGGTTACTCATTGCTGTGACATTGCAACTCCTCCATCCTGAGACCCATGGTAGGAGAAACCTGATGGCATCACTGAGACGCAGAGAGTTACCCTCTAATCTAAGAGAGGGCACCCTCCGCCCCCACCACCCACATGGGTACAACACAGAATGGCAGCAACACCAGGCAGTGACGGGGGGGGGGGGGGGACACGTGTGTGTGCTGGTGGGTATGACAGTGGATGTCACAGGATAAGAGTGTGACGTCCCTGCCATTAACAAGGAAGGAAGGAACTCCAGCTACCCAGAGGCCTCTGCTACATTACAGACTTAATGGCCCATAATGCTTTGGGGGCCAACATGCCCCTCTTGTTGAATTTCAACACGACTAGCTCTGCACTTTGCCTAAATTGATTGCCCTGGAGGAGACGCTTTATGTGATAAAGCTCATTCAGTGGATGTCCCCTGCCCTGTGCTGGAATATTTTTTGATCGATAGAAGGAAATTCTCTCTCAAACGTGGGCTCACGCCCCCGCCCACATAACGCCCTGCTTGGAACTGCACCTTGGACAGGGGACATCTCCAACCTCCTGGAGGAAAACATGTCTCAGAACGGCAGGGGGACCTGGCGGCCACAGGCTGAGATGTCCTGGGTTCACATGGGCACAATACCCACCCCTGCAGGTGCCAAGGAAGGGAGTCCTGGCAGAGGCAGGCACACCCAAGGGCATCCATTCACCCCGATGGATGTCTGGGGCCTAAATAATGAGGTGAATCATGAGGGGTGAAGGTGGGGAGTGGGGAGGTGGTAACAGGGACAGGCAGAGCAAAAGAGATTGGTCCAGGGAGTGGAAAGATCAACAGAACAAGAGGGCATCGGGGCAAAATGAAGACGCTAAGAGGGAAAGAACGTGTTACAGGTTGAATCGTGTCCCCCTAGAGTGGGTATGTTGAAGTCCCAACTCCAGCACCTCAGAATGTGACCGTATTTGGAAGCAGGGTCCTTGCAGACGTACTTAGTTAGATGAAGTCACACCGGAGGAGTAGGGACCCCAATCCAATATAACAAGCGTACTTACTTATAAAAAGGGGAAATCTGGACCCAGACCTACACGAGGACAGAATGTAGACACGAAGGCAGGCAGAGAGTGATGTGTCTACAAGCCAAGGAATGCCAAGGACCGCCAGCCGACCTCCAGAGGCTGGCGGAGATGTGACAGCCTCCTTCACGCCTGCAGGCGGAGCGGGACCCCCAGAACCGTGAGGCAATGGATGTCCGCTGCTGGAGCCACTCGGTGTATGGGTTCAGCTGCGGCCCTAGCAACTAGGACCTGGGGAAGGAAACGAGGAGGACACCTGTGCGGTGCTACCACCTCCTTAAAATCACGTGGGACTGCGCGTGGGGGCTCGGACTGTGCCCCTGCTGTCCTGGCAGCGGCAGCGGGCCCAGAACGAGAGGTCCCCACCTCCTGGCCCGCTCCCTCCAAGGCCTCCAAGTGCCGCAGCCCCTCTGCTTTGCCTCAGCTGGAGCTACCTCTTAGGAGGATTAATTTTTAATAAATCAGCACTCTTGTTTTTCTGTACTTATTAAAATTTAAGACAATGAGTCATGGAACCTGCAAGACTTGGGCTGACTAATTACCACTGAGCAGCTTCCTGGGATGACCATGGGGCGGTGGGGGGACAGGCGGGATGCTGTCTCACGTGGCGTGGAGGGAAGGCTGGGCGCCGGCTCTGCACCTGCGGGACATGTGCCCTGCCCTGTGTGACCTGGTGACGGGCAGGGCTATCAGCATGGGAGGGGGTGGGGCGCAGAGAGGAGGGGCGGCTTCAGGCCTGACACTGGCCCACAGGATGTGCAGCTCTAACTTCCCACTGCAGTGCTCAAGAGGGGGGCGCAAGTGCGGAGGCACTTGCTTGCCTCCGCAGCAAGCGGGGTGCAGAGGGCACGTAGCTTCCCACCGCGCACCGTCATTCAGACAAGCACTGCACCGCCAGCCATGGCCAGCCACGGTCACCCTCCCTGGGACCCGCCCCCGACAACCCCACCCTCAGCCCCCAAGGCCCTTCTCTCTTCACAGCTTCAAACCCCCTCCGCTCCCCGCTCTTCAGCTCCCCTTCCCCACTGGAGGAAGGACAGGTTTCAGCCTCCAACAGCATCCCTGTGAGCTGGCCCCGTCCGGCCCCAGGGCCGTCAGTTCTCACCCCCCTTCTGTGGGTATGCAGGCTCTCCTTCGTCCTTCTTCATCAGTGCACCCCCACCCCAGGAACCTGATTTGTCCTTCCAACCCCAGCCGCTCAGGCTTCATGCTCTCAGTGCTCCCTCCAGATGGTTCCCTGGTCCTGTGCCTGATTCGCTGCCTGGCGCACCTCACGCTGTGGTTCGGTTACCTGTTCGTTACCAGGGTTATGGACTGTGTCCCCTCTCTAGTACCTAGCGCTGTGTCTGACCCCTGTCCAGACCTGACGGGATACAGGAAAAAAGCCACACTCTCTCTCACACGTGCGCTCACAGCTGCATTTACTGAAAGCTGTTCTAATCAAGCCTCAGGGCTCCAGCCTAATGAACTAGGGATGTGGAAGATTCACGAACGTGGAGCCAAGGGTCACAGGTTCAGGGCCTCACATCTTTCTGATGTCAGTAAAGCAGAAGCCACAACAGGATGATTCCAATCTCTCTCTTCCTCTCACTGGTCGACTTGATGCCATTTTCTGGATAAGTCTGACCACGGGCAAAGTCCTGCACTGGGCCCGGGGCCCTGCCCGGTCTTCGCTCATCTATCTCATGCCTTTCCCCACTCCTGCCTGCCCCCCAGAATAAAGCAGGGAGCACTTACTTCACAAGAAAGTTGACAAAGACCAAGTTGGACACAAAGGCGGTCTTTAGAAAATATCACAGGGATGTTTGTGAGAAACATAGAGCCCAAGCCCCCACACGCTGCGCACAGTTTAACTTCTGTGCCACAGAGATACTCTGAGGTTCAAGTTTTACTCATTGCTTGTTAAATGGGAAGAGAGGTGGTGGGTAGCGTGGCCCCGTCTCCACTAAGCTTCTACCCGGCTCTTACAAAGACACAGGCGTTCTTCCAAGCGACGCAGCAGCGGCACCACCAGTGCTGAGACCGGGGTGAAGTTATGTGGTGGCAATTAGGAGGTGCCATGGCTACCCAGAGCAAACAGCCCAACACACCCGCCCGGTGCCCGGCAACCGCAGGGCCCGTGTGGGCAAGGGAATTCTCAAATTATCCTCCGCGTCCTGCAAGGGCGCCCTCCCCACGCACCCTGCCTGCTTCGAGACATGGGATTCGGAGTAATGAAGGGCCCAATTATTTTCTGGAATACACAGTGGCCTGCCAGAGATAGGGGCTGAGTAGCCAGGCTCCTCACTGATCCCTCAGAGGCAAAAGGAACACAGAGAATTTCCCGGCCGGCGTCAGGTTCCCCATCCACTTATCCAGGGGGCGCCAAACAGAGTCCTTGTCTTTCCAGAGCCAATACTGACAGTGAAACTCTGCCCACTTCCCAGAGTCAACCACTGACTGCACACTGACCCCAAATTCTTTTGACTAAAGCATGGTAACAGTAGTTGACCTGCAGCTCTGATGGCCACTGAGAGATGATATTTATACATATATATATTATATCTGTATATATTTACATGTATTACACTCATGATATGTTACAAGTTATAGCAAAGCATTATTATGTATAACATTATATATAAGTTCTAAGATCACTATACAATATCCAACATATAATATACATCAAAGAACATGTATTAGATCCTATATAACTATACAATTATATGTATAAATGTCTATGAATAAAGTATATTAAGTTGATAGATTTCTATTTAAATTTTTTTTTATATAGTTGATCCTTGAACAATGTGGGTGAAAGGCACGCCAACCCCCTGCACAGTCTAAACTCCAAATATAACTTTCCATTCCCAAAAAACTTAACTACTAAGAGCCTACTGTTGGCCAGAAGCCCTACCAGTAACATAAACGGACAATTAACACATATTTTATGTGATGTGTATTTTTAAATTTTATTTACTTAATTTGAGGAAGACAGAGAGACAGAGAGGAACAGGGACAGAGAGAGGGAGAGAGAGAATCCCAAGCAGGGCACTGTCGGCACAGAGCCCAATGCGGGGCTCAAACTCACGAACCATGAGATCATGACCTGAGCCAAAGTCAGATGCTTAACCAAGTGAGCCACTCAGTGCCCCTATTATGTATTATATACTATACTCTCACAACAAAATAAGCTGGAAAAGAAAGTAGTAAGAAAGTCACAAGGAAGAGAAAATACATTTACAGTACTGGACTGTCTTTATGGTAAAAAGTCTACAAAAGAAGTAGACCCTCACAGTTTGAACCTGTGTTGTTCAGAAGGCCAATTACGTGCAATACATCTGATAGTCATATTTATACCAACTTGATGTATAAATTTATATCTGACGAATTATTAAGTCAAAATTCATCTTGCTCCCCAATATTTATTGATTAATTGATGTTTAAGAGAGAGAAATATTCTTTCAGGAGACAAGATTAATAGGAGAAAAAATTTTTTAAAGAAGCGAAGATGTCAGAGAACACTCTGTTAACTCCTATCATTTCACAGCTCAGGAATCCATAACCTTAAAGGAGGAAGTGACTTTAGAAAGTTTCTCAAGGAATGCTCCAAGAGACCTTAGTCCCATGAGATTCTCCTTAAAATAAGTTCAGTGGCCAGTAAGTTCAGGAAATACTGTCTACCTTAACCTACTCTTAGAAAACAAGAACACTCATTAGCAGAGTAAAGGCACTGAAAAGTCCTGTAATTTGATGGGGGGTGGGGGGGAGAATGTTTATTCAGCATTTGCTAAATTTATTTATAAATAAATTTATTTGGCCACAGAGTCCTTGTGTCTCCTAACATTTTACAATGCCTTAGGGAAAATGTCCAGTCTGCCATCTAGGGTCCACTTCTACCCAGAGAAGTGGTGAACTTGGCAGGGGTGGTAAGTCTGACCACACATTAAAATTTTAGGCCTTGGAACATGACACTGCCAAACCTCTCATTTCCCTCCCCTCCCCTCCCCTCCCAATAGCCAGAAACTTTCCAAATGAGATGCCAATAAAAACACAGGGCCCACGGTGCACAGAGATTGGGTGAAGAAATACCACGCTCCCATCTCAAAGAGCCTTGGAAGGTTCAGGTAAGTCTCCTGCCAAGGATACTCAAACGGTTAAGAATGACCTAGAAGGCAATCATCTGCTTAAAATACACTCGAAGATGATGCAGCCCTGGGAACTACATCAACATTTTGCAGTAAAGATTTGCTGACCCATAGGCAGCAGGCCTGGGATTCAGCCCCAGTTCTGCTCCTGACCATGGCCCTTGAGCAAGACTGTGACTCTGCATATCCACCTCCAAAACAGAAGAAGTCGGACTGGTGCCCTTCACCCCCTCTTTGAGACACTGGGAGGCAGGTGTGCAAGTAGAAATATAAAGTGCTCAGGAGTCACCCCTTCCTGTCTGTCTTCTCCCTGCCCCAGGAGCTCCTGCCAAGGGCAGGAATTGCTCTTCAACACCCTCCTGTCCCGAGGGATGAGCTCAGAGACACTGACTGTTGCTACAGTGAAATGTTGGTGGCTGATGGGTTTGTTCTTCTGCCCAGAATTCCCTCCCTTCTTCTCATGTTTTGGGTGAGCTCTACGCGGGCAGCTGGTCCATCCTCACACGCAAGGATAAGGCACACCCTGTCTCTTCCACGTCTCTCCCCCCAGTTAATCTTTAGAGCTTTGTGCAAAGAGCCCAGAGCCTTTTCAGACATCAGCTTGTGCATAACGCCCGCAAACGTGCATGGGTGGGTTGGGGTGAAGGCGTGCACATCCGCATGAGCTAAGAGGGTGCCTGTGTTTGTAAGCACTGGGAGGGGGCAAATCCGAAGTCTGCTCAAGGTCACACGGCAAGTCAGCGTGTGGCCGTTCTGCCGAGCGCTCCAGGAGGCCCCGCGTCTCAGAGCACAAGCGGGAGAGGCCAACAGCGAGAGTCCGCATCCTAAGCTGCCTCCGCTGCTCCCCGGTTCTGCGCCCCCTCGGGCCCCACTCACCGCATCCCTCAAGTACATCTCTGTTTGTTTTGGACTCACTCTGCACAAAACCTTCAACACTCCGGGGGCAGGGGGAGAGAGGACTGTGCTTGTTTGAAGATCTCTTTCTAACGGCTGTAATCTTTAATTCATAACCGTCCCATGAACCAGGCCAATAGTGCATGAGGGCTGAGTGCCACCACCCCGCTGCCTTCCTAGGGGTTTTAAACGCAAGTGGCTGTACAGGAAGTCGGTTTTCACAAAAGCAAAAGAGAGAAAAACATGCTAATTTACAAGCACTGGCTTCAAACCCCCCATTTCAAGTCTTGTTTTTATGGCCAAGTGGTCCGACTGTGACCACAGCTCCGTGTGCGAGCCAAGGGGCCGGGGCTTTGCTGCATTGTTCAGGAGCGACCGCAAAACCACCTTTCACACAAAGTTACCAGAGAGAGAGAGAGAGAGACAGTTTCCTATATAAGGGCAACAGACAGCCGGCTGAACTCTAAAAGAAACGGAACTTATAACACAGGCCTCAGAGCCACATGAAGAGGCATGAAGAGGGACTCAAAGTCACTGGTAGGCTCTGATGCATCTGAACACGTGCTAGGTGTTTGCAGAACCTCACAAGGTCAGCGGGGAAACCCGGGCTGTCAGGAGCCACTAACAGTCTCAAAGTCCTGAAACTCACAATGGCAGGGCTCCCGTCAGGCCTTCCGATCCTACGCTGCAGGGGCTGGGGCACACAGGGTCAGCCACAGAGGCGGGCTGCAAGCCCAGGGGAGGGGCCACACTCGCTAGCCTTCCGGGGGCTGGACTCGTAGCTCTGCCGGGTGAAGCTGGTGAAGAGTTCAAGCACCACATGGCCCTAACAAACTGTTCTCTTCCGTGGCCATAGTCCGATGGCAGGATGAAGCAGGTCTCAAAAAATGTGCCGTTGACAGCCATAGGAGAAGGAGAGGCAGGACGGAACCACTCAGGACTGCCCCGGAGAATGGCACGTGGCAACACGCGGCCGCCACACGCCAGCGCAGCATCTTGACGCTCCGGAGCTCCTGGGGTCTCAGGGGCCACCAAGGAGGTATTAATCATCGCTCGGCTGGAGGCTCCTTCGCTTCAATAGCACACTCGGAACGTGCTCAAGATCCGCACAGAGCTCCTCGGGGGAGGCAGCCCTTTCCACTGGGCCCTCAGTGGCCGTTCCTTTCACTGACGGTTATGCCCTAGGAAGGAGGCGCTCCCCTCCAGGTGGTGGCCTCACTGGCCAACTGGAGAACAGAACACAGCCCTTTCTTCCTGGTGGGGACTCACGCCACCGGTGGTGTCTGACAAGGAAGGTGAAGACCGGAGCCCTAGGGTTGGACAGTTTAGAAGCTGGCTCTGCCAGCCAATGCCCAGCTGTGTGACCTCCAACAAGTCACTCAACCTCTCTGGCCTCCATTTCCTGATGTATAACGTGGCAATAGTAAGTAGTAGCTACCACAAAGACTGTGGAGAGGATTAATAAGTGGATCCAGAGGGGGACCTGGCACAGGGCATGTGCTCTGAACAGGTGAATGCTTGCGTTGGCTCTGCTGATATCGGCATTAAATTCCCTGCTCGGCCCCTTGCTGACGCGGAGCGAGCAAATGAAGTCTATGACCTCATGACACCGCTGACTACTCGCCACCCGGCAAGTTTTGGAGACATGGCTCAACCCCAAATTATCAGGTTACAAATGGAGCCTTGGTGTCCCTCACCTAGACAGCCAGAAAAGGGACAGCAAGGCTCACAGACGGTCACAAGATGCCCTGAACATCAGGAAGGCGCCGTCACAGTGATGATGTGCGTGGGGGAGAGGCCCCTCAGACAAGCACGGCCCCTCGCCCAGGTCTGGCCAGGCAGCTCCAGTCTCCATCTGCCACGTGGACACCTCTCTTAGCTGAGGTGAGACCCTGCTCCAAACCCCAGCCCCAGCCAGTCAGCTGTATGACCGGGGGCAGGACACGAACCTGCCTGCAGGTCCTCACCGGTAACACGGGATGGTGGCAGGACCGCCTGTGGGGTGGGTGGGTAGGAACAACAGCGAGACCATGCCGCATAGGGCTGCACTCAGTGCCCAGCACGTGGTAAGTGAGGAATAAATGGTAGCTATTCCAACTGCAAAAATGAAAGGAAATCTGGTCTCTCTCTGCAGATTAGAACCCTCTTGGAGACCAGTCTTTCCAGGGACAGCGTCCTCCTTCCTGTTTTCATCTAAGTCCAGAAAAGACAGTCCACGTTTGATGGTCCTAAGCTACTAGAATGAAACGGAGCAGATGGATTGGGAAAGACTGCTGCGTAGGTGACCTGTCCCTCAAAAAGTCTGGGATTGCTGGCCTGGGTGGGGGCATACACAACCAGGAGGCAGGGGTCTCGGTGCCAGTCTTGGTCCTGGTGCTGGTGGTGGAGTCCTGGACCAGCCACTTCCCCTCTGCGAGGATGGACAAAGGGCCACCCCCCGGAGGACAGAGTCTCTCCCCTCCCAGGGAAGAGGAGGGGAGAGCTGCGTGGTCCTTTGCCCAGAGCCAAGGTGAAGATGGCTGGCAGTTCCCAGCCACATCTGTCCTGGACACCTGCCGGACAAACCGCCGAGCACCTGGTCGCCAAACTGGCTTACAAGGTACTGAAGGCGAAGCCCTTACCATGTCGTCTAACTGGAACCTGATGAGTAAGGATGTGGTCAGAGGAGCCCACCTTCAGGTCAGACGGGTGGGAGCACATGGGAGGGCTATTCTTCAGGAAAGAAAGAACAGGGGCATCACTCATGGTCAAGGTCAGCAAAGCCTGGAGGGGTCAAGGCTTCTCGTTTTCATAATTCCCTGCTCCCTTGATGCTCTTCTTCCACCAGCCTTCACTTCAGGGACCAGAGACGGCTGACAGAGGTGACAGGTCCTAACCTGGCCCTTCCCCCTTTCTGAAACACCCGAAGTGCCCCTGCCGGGCAGCGGCTATGAAGACTTTCAAACACCAGCTCTGCCAGCAGGTGAGGAGGCACGCGAGCCAGGCTCCACGGCTGTGCCAATTTCACTGTCATTCCCAAATCACACATCTGCCTTCCTAAGGCCCTGCATCTTCGACTTCCCACCTTAAATCTCAGAGAGCAGCAAAGCACCAGAGCAATTTTCTCTGCTGGCCTCAGAGCCGAGGTACAAGCAGGCGAGAATGAGGTTAGGGACACACTCTCTGTGAAGATCCGGCAACAGCAACGGGGCCTCTACTCTTGGAAAAAGGGCGAAGCGTCTCACTGTCCAGAGACGCAAAGGCACCAGGCTGATGCCTCTGTTGCAGAAATGTCACAGGAAGGACAGGATTGGGGGCGGGGGGAGGGAGGGACCACTTTCAGAAGGTTTTCTGAAGCCTCCTCTGGGCACATCAGCCCACTGTTTCAGAAACAGCAACTAGTCCTTTGATGGCGCCTTCCCCAAATACCATCACTGTATCTGGGGACTCGCTTAGCCAAGGACCTCATTTGTGCATTCCAGGACAGGATTAAGGAGACCGGCGTCTCCACCAAAGTCCCCACCTTAAATGTGCACCCCCACACACGCAACACCCATACTCTCACACAACGGACCCTAGTGTCAGGCAGGAGATTTCCTGGTTCAGAAGAGTGTCAGTTTGTAGACACAGGCAAAGGATGCTGAAGCCTAACTACTTGGCCCTTGATTAACCGCCAGCACTTTGGTCCTTCTGGACACTTCCCTGCATTTCCCAACCATCCACCTCCTCAACCTTAACCCAGACGATTAACAAGTGAGGAAATGTCGTGGAGCCCAAGGAGAATGAACAAAGTAGAAATACCACCAGTATCCACCAGGCCATCCAGCCCCTACGCTGCTCGTCCAACCTTGCTCTTCTCCCGGCTAAGTCTCAGGACAGGATGAAGAAAAAGGTGAGAAGTTTTGCTGAAGTGGAAATCCTACAAAGACAAAACACTACTCAATTATCTCCTCTGAGTGTATATAAAAGCAAGTAAGTGCACAGAAAAAGCACCATATGATAGTCACCAAAGTGAAAAGAGCAAGAACTGAGGAGTTGAAGGCAGGAGAAGAGTGATCTGTCCAAAGGGACTCTGCCTTTTCTTGAGCTTTTCTGTTTTTCCAAGGAGACGGTCTTCCCGAATTACTTTATGTAATTTAACAAAGCTTTTTTCTTTTTTTTTTTTTTTTACAGTGGGGAATGCCATTTCAGTCGCCGCTGTAGCCACAGAAGGAAATAAATCTTTTTCCTCCCTCTCATTTTTCGTTTTGAAGAAGGCAAAGAAAACCATATTCCCCTCCAATGTTGAATTTGCTGAAGGTCAAATTCTAGTGCCTATAAACTTTGATAATGTCTCCATAATTTACTATTTTTTACAGGCTCTATAGCTTTTAATAGCGAGAGCGAGTAATTTTTCACTGTTCATTTGCAGCACGGGGAAGGGAAAGAAGTCTGTCGTGTCTGACGTGTCTGCACTAAAACACTTCATTTTCCTTTCTAGTTAGTAAGTGAACTAAAAATTACTTCTTGCAGATAGATGCGTATGTCTATAATGGACCCACAATGTATGTGTCTATAATCAAGGCTTGGAAAAATAGAGTAAGACAAGAATAGCTACCCTGGGAGTGGTCAGCACCATCCATTAACAGAGGTTTTGCTTTATTAAATGTATCTATCTGTGCTTGAGAAATTGCTGGTCTACAAGGTCAGAGATTTCCTGGGTCACCAACCAATTAGAAGAAAAAAAATCTTAGCAAATCCAGCCCCTTGTATATATGTGTGAAGACCATGCCAAGATGGGGGAGATGTTATCACTCTGGAGCTGTTACATAAAGCAGGATGTGGATGGAGAAGGGGTGGGGATGAGACCAGGAGGAAGAGAAGCGTGGCAGTCCCATCCTTCCCTCCGAGTAGACTGAGTGAGGGGACCTCAGGGCTCACAGAGGCTAGTATGTGTGCATTCCAGTCACTCAAGACCTGTGGTGGGGGATGCACAGGGTGGCCCGGTAGACGTCGCCACATCATGCAAATGGCAATGGCTATCTGGGTTTTGCCCCTAGCTTGGCCTTCAGTCAACCCAACAAGGAAGCCCGCCATTGACAAAGACTAGTTAACACATACTAAGCACTTACTACTAAGAGTCAGAGATCATGCAAAGCACTCTGCACGCATGCTCTTGGGTGACCCCCACTCCAATTCCCCAC
This sequence comes from Suricata suricatta, assembly GCF_006229205.1. NCBI lineage: Eukaryota > Metazoa > Chordata > Mammalia > Carnivora > Herpestidae > Suricata > Suricata suricatta. The sequence continues at coordinate 27,608,609 of NC_043716.1, forward strand.
CCCCTCCCATCCATCATCCCCATTTTGCAGATGTGAAAGTGGAGGCTCAGGGTAGTTACACAGAGGCCAGCTCTGACCAGGCCATGTTTGAGCTAGTAAATGGCTAATGACACCATGACAGTGCCACCTTGACCTCCCTAGACTTCCTTTTCTGCCCCTTCCCTGCTTTTGAGGCTCCCAGAGCCAATTCAAACTAAAGTCCTTATAAAAACAGCCAAGTGTTACCCAGGAAGGAGGGAATGCCCTTCCTTGAGCTCGGAACCCTTAGAGATGAGGTCCAGGGGCAAGCACACCTCTATCCCAAAGATATCAAAGCCAAACAGGTCCCAGAAAGCTTTCCAGGACTTCACAGATCCGCCCTTCACAACTCCACATGCTCTGCCCCCACCCCATGCTCCACCCCCACCCCATGCTCCGCCCTTCACAGCTCCACATGCTCCGCCCCCACCCCATGCTCTGCCCTTCACAGCTCCAAATGCTCCGCCCCCACACCATGCTCTGCCCCAACCCCGGCTTCCTGAAACTGGGGATCCACACAGAATTTGTCCTTAACAGTTTCGCCAGCCGAAATCCACACTCCCCATCACTGTGTCGTTCTAGTGAGGGTGAGGGATCTGGGAGGAGAAACCCACCCACACCCCCACGGGCAGGCTCCCTGCCAAAATCCGCCACACACTGTCTTCCTGTTCACTTTGCCCCATGGATGATTTTTAAAGCTTTTTAATTGTCCTTAATAAATTACCTACATGTGCATGGTTGTTACAATAGTTTCATTAATTTTTCTCGGTGCATCTAAGCTGTTTATCACGGACGTGTTAATAGAAAAGAAAAACATGTCAGGCAGGCTCTTCCTCACATACTCCAGGCTTGGGCAAATTAATGCTTATGGGATTGCTTTCCTGCACCACAAACAATTAGGGGCGTATTTATTTCATCCTAGCAAATCATCTTTCAGCAAAGCCAGAGTGAGTGTGCCCACCGGAGCACCCTGCAGCGGGCCCCTGTGGATCTGGCACACAGATGCCTGCCTCGTATTCAGTAACCTGTAACCTCATCTCCACTCCCCTTTGGCAGAATTCTAGACTGATAGCCTTCGGTGCTCACGAGTTGCCCCACACCAACGGGGAGAGACATGTCAGTGGTATTTCAGATGACGTGCTTCTTGGTATTTGAAGCTTTTGACCAGAAGTAAATTGCCGAGGGCTGGGAAAGAGCACAAGGATGGCCAAAAGTGACACTGTGAAAGCTAAGCGTGTGGTCCAGTCCCATAGCAGAGAACGCCAGCAATCAACAGGAGCTCGATTGTCTGGTTTTCCAGGACCTGGAGGAAGAGGGTAAAGGGGCTGCTGGGAGCGTGGCTATAAAGCTGCGCCTGCCAGTGGCCCCCACATACTCACCATCTGACCGAGAGCTTGGCACAAGAGCAAGGTCAGCTGGGTCTCACTCGTGTGACAGTAAGAGCCCTGGGCTGAGATAAAACATATGCGGGGCCCTCCACGACCGGGCCACCTGTCCAGCCCGCCCCCTACCCTGGGCAGGGGGGTCTTAAAATTTAAAACAAACTGTTGCAAGCTGGCTTCAGCGTTCTTAAGGGTGATGGTCTATCTTCTCAGAGCAAACGAGTTTTTTGGATTCGGTCTTTATGAGTCAATCTGGCATTGAAACATAGAGGAGTATAGCTATCCATGCAGAGTCCTGTCCTTCAAGGCCTGTCCCAACGTGACCCCAGCTCTTCTTCCCAAAAGGCTCATATCTTGCCACACCGGATTATTTGATGTTCCCCTAACATACTTTTGACCAAGTGGGTTCTCTTTGCCATTAAGGTTCTTTTCATCTATCCTATCAAACTCCCACTCTTCCTTCAGGGCCCATGATTTTTGCCCCAGATGGAGCCACTGGGCATCGATGATGCTCCCACTGCACATGGATACATCTCTTTTACAGCCTCGTGGTCGCTATGACAATATCCCCTGAGTTGAATGGATGGTCAACCATTTTTCTATCTCATGTTCTTCATGGCGTTGATGCTCCACTAACAGATTGGATCCTGAAGGAGGAACCCCAACTGAGACCACCTCTTCTGAGCCTTCAAAGGCCCGCCTCCAGCGGAAAGCCCTAATCGGGGAGCTCGGCACCTTTGATGCTGAGACCACAGGGCAGAGTCCCAATGCGGGGCCTCTGAGCAGGTGCGGAACACACGCTCCAATCCCTTCACTTCTACCTTGCCAGCACACCGAGGACTGTCGGAACCCCCAACAGTGCCCCACCCACCTCTCCAACGCCTCTCCCATCCCTGACTCCCTTGCTCACCACCCTCCAGCTCCAGCACCCTCCCCTCTGTCCCTGAACTCACAAAGCTCATCTTATCTTGGATACTACACGGGCTATGCCATCTGCCTGGATACCCCTAGCCCTGGGTCACCCCATGGCCTCAGGGAAGCCTTTCTGCTAGCTCTGCCTAAAGGAGCGTCCTCACTCCCCTAAGCCACTGCCAGCCCCTCCCCCGCGGAATGCTCTGTTGCGCTTCCTCCGGATCTGTAGGCAGCGGGCTCACTTACTTTCTCGTCTACAGTCTGACTCCCCAGTAGATTACACCTTCACCAGTACAAAGAGCCTGCTGCCTCTCTCATGCCTGTACCTCCGATGCCCAGGACAGTGCCTGGTACTTGGCAGCAGCTCCTAAATGTCTGTCTCACGAATGAGTGAAACTCATGTTGTTGAACAAAGTTTGCTCTCCAAAGCCCCTTACGGAAAAGACTCCGTACTCTGGAAAATGGCCGGATTCAACAACGACAACAGTCCAGGAAGCACAGAGGGATTAGGAATACTTTGGAATTCGGGGACACACCTCGGGGAGCCCTGGTAAACACTCAGCGTGAATTCACAAAACTAGTCGCATGTTAATATATGCTGCCTCCTCCTTAAACAGCTTATGAACACTGTAATTTTCTTCAGTAAAGCACTGTCTCACAGAACCACCTCCCCTAATTACAGACGTTTGTATGCATTATAATCTTTATACAATTAAACCTACTTAAAGGAATAAATGACTAAATGCCCCCTTGCCCTGTCACTAACCCACCCCTCCTCTAACCATCATCCTCAAAAAAGCCCAAACAAACAAAACACAAACCACACAACAACAAAAAACAGAGGTGCTGAGAACATCAAGTTCGGTTGTAGACAGTCGAAAATCCCAGGAAATTGAAACTCGGGCTGACACAGAACTTTGTAGCTACAGGGGGGAAAGTCAACTTTGAACTTCAAACCCAGCACCTGACGGCTCAGCATCAGACTGCAATGTCAAATTAAAGGCTTGTATGTATTTATACAAAATGTCTTATTTCAGGAGCAAACATCTTCCCTTGCACCATTCACCTCCAGACACAAACACATGGTTTGGGGACTGGCGGAGGCTTTTCTGGGATCATCTCTTAAAAATTTCACAAACGCATTCCCGGCCCGCGGGTATTTACCAGGAACTCAGTGGGTGACTCCTCCGGAGTCAGGCAGGTTTAACTGATAAATCTCTCCTTGGGACACGGCTGCGAGTCCTGGGGAAAACATCCGTCCTGGAATTTCTATGAAAACCGGCCCAGATGTCAGCTACTTGTCTGAGGCTAACACCCTACTTTTGTAAAATTCAGCCTCGTGGGGAAAAAGAGAGGCATCCTGAGAGTGGAAACGGATCCCCTTTCAAGTACTGAAAGAGCCCTGCGCACAAAGCCGTGTTATCTGAACCCCTGAAAAGCTGGTCCTTGAAAAGATCGGGCAGGGAGGTTTAATTACAGCCATGAAGGGGACCTGGCCCTGCAGGGCCTTCTCATGGTTCCAGACGTGCCTGGAAAAGCTCTCTTTTCTGCCTGGGCCACATTCAACACCGGGCTACCCAGATGTGGAATCCGGAGGGTAAGCCAAGCCTCGAGGTCTTAGGAACAATCAGAATCATTTTCCTGTTCTTCCGGGGGACAAAATCCCTAGCACAGAAGCAGGACAGCAGGATAGCCTAGTGGAAAGATCTAGATCATCTCGTGGCTCTGCAGCAACTGCCACTGGGCAAGATGTACTTGTCCACCCCATGCCTCCGTGTCCTTGGCTGTAAACTGGAGGTGTTAGCAGAATCTGCCTCCTAAGGCTCTTGACAGTGTCCTGGAGAGTGGTAGCTGTGGTTCGTGGGCAAAGGATGCCTGGCCATTTGTCAGGAATCTGTGCAGTGACTTGTGCCCCTCTAGTCCCTTCTATGACTTACAAGTGAAGAGGCTTGGGGTGGGCAGGAAGGGGCAGGAATCAGCAAGCACTTACGTCCTCCTGTTCCCCCTCCTCCCACCCTGCCCCTTCCCTGGCTCACTACGCCTTACCCTTCCTCTCCTCAAGACTAAGTGGGTGGCATCCACGGCGCCACTGGATTTACAGACAGACGTGCATCAGCCCAGTTTTTCAGTGAGGTAGAAAGGGAAGTGGCGGTACCGGGCATGGTACCCTGGGCTCGCGTTCTACCCTCACAACAAGCCTCTGAGGTACAAACAACCGTTAACCAATTTGGCCTTTGAGGAAACTGAAGCTCAGAGAGGTGATGTGATTTGCCCAAGGACACACGGCTACTGAGTGCCAGTGTCCAGGCTGGGACACACAGCGAGACTAACCCTGTGTCAGGGCTGCCTCACAAAGGCACGGTGGCCTAATGCAGAGGGCAGAAAGGAGGCATGGTTTCAAGGGTCAGTTTGGGCTCCTAGTTTGCCCTTTGACCTTACACACACACACACCTAGCACCATGTTCTCTGCTCTACACAAGGGAGGTTGGCCTTTCTGACATTGTTCTGTGGATCCATGAGTCACTGAGTTCCAGGCCCTTCCTTGCACAAGCAGCCTTCTTAGCAGCTCAGCCCACAGGCACCTTTCTCAGGCCTTCCTCGGGTGCCTGGGGGCAGGGTGGGCAGTGGAGAGAGGCGGTCCCTGCTGGAGCCAAGTGTGCCCAATGCAGCTGCCAGGAAGTCCCATTAGTCAGCACCAATAGCTGCTGCCCCAAAGCACGTGGCACCTTGGGACCCACCCAAGACTGCTAAACCTTGGGGGTGGCTGGAGACCAGGAAAAGTGGGGTTCTAGAACCTCCTGGGGGCTCTGTGTGGTGTGGGCTTTTCCCTCATCCACAAAAGCACCCCCCCACACACACACACACAATCACGCACTACTCTCAGCCCCAGCTACGGGCTTTGGTTGGATTTTCTAGTCAGAAATGGCCCCTGGCTTTGTCAACCTAAAGCACAGTGAGGGCACTGGAGGTAGGTGAAGCGTCTCTCAAGGCTTTGAAACCCCAGCCACCAGGGTCCGTTTCCCAGAGCTGGCAAGGAGCCAGCCAGGTCTAGGAGGCGGCTCCCTGTGCTCTGCAGTTGGTCTGAAAAACTGTGAGTCTCCGCCATCACTGCCTTCCTCACCCCCTCACATCTTGACCTGGGCAATTTCTGTCGGCATTCCGGCACTCTCCTGTCCCCAGGAAGAGTCCAAGCATCAAATGTCCAGCACCGTCTGCCAGAGATGTCCCAAACCTACGATGCCGGCAGGAGATGCCATTCTATACACCTGTCAAGAAGAAAGGGAGGGCAAGATGGCCCCGGACCAGTGCCACCTTCCTGGGCCCCATCTCATCCTGTGCCCTGGGCCCTCCACAGTCTTTTCAACATCCTCTCTCAATTTTCATCCACACTCATCTTGGGCAACGTGGCCTGTGGGTTGTTTCCCACAAGAAGGAGCACACTGAGAGGCCAGTGGAGAACAGATCACTGGATACTTCTGGGGAGAAGGGGGCTGACTAAGTAGACAGGCTGTACAAAGCCCTACAGAAGTCAACAAGCCCCACGTTATTTAAGGAAAATAAACACTTGAACAAAAACCTCTCAAGGACTGAATCTTATAGCAAAGCCCCTTTCAGGGAAGTGGAATTATTCATGCTTGAAAATCGAGAAGGTAAATGTCTCCAGAAAGCTCATCCCAGTTGGTGGTGTGGACGGACAAGACCACGAATATGATGCGGATCCGGAGACTTCCAGGCGGCGCACTGGAGTGGAGGGAGGAAATCCCTCACTGAGAAGCCCTGCCCCGGCATTCTGTGTCCCCCCCCCCCCCCCCCCCCCCAGGCTGACAAGCAGTAGTGAAACAGCAATAAAAGACAGCCCGCAGGCATCCCCTTTCCCCGGACGGTAACAGAAACGACGATTACCACTGCTTGTAGACCTACTGCGTGCCACCCGATCTACTGAGTCCTTTTCAGATCCCAATGAACCAACATAACGTCCCTGACGGAAGTGAAATCACATGACTGAGTTTAAATAAGAACAAAAACCAAAGATAGGATCAGGATGAGATAAGGAGAAAAAGCAATCCTGAGAAGACATGCCCTGTGTCACACAGAGACTGTTTTACGGGACACCCCCACACCAACACCCTTGACTGGAGAGGAAACAGGCTCTGAGAGGTGCACAGAAGTACGAGATTGAATCCTGAAGCTGAGACTCAAACCCAGCTCCTTATGATGGTGGAGGTCTACATGGAAAAAACAAACAAAACCACCCAACTTCTCCACAGTAACAACCAGAAAGTCCAGTGCAGGCCGCAGGATGAGTGACAGCTGTTACAGGCTTAGGCAGGGTGGGGGGACACTTCCCAATGGGGTTTGGACTCTAGGAGAGGCTGGTAGGCCAGGCTTTACTCATACTCAAGAGCCACAGGGTTGGAAATTAGTGCCGAATGTCTTAAGAAGTGTCAGCCTTGGGTCTCAGAGGGGGTGGGGAGCTCTGATTTAATGCAGACCTGTTGGGTGAGAAGCTCCTGCATGAGCACCCATCCTCTGTGAGTGACAAGAGGCCTCCCTGGGCCAAGGGACCGCCTCTCTCCTTGGTCAGCCATCGTGTGCTCAGAAATCACCAGGACAGGGCACAGGTATGGCCGGTTCTGCAGAGCCGTCCCTGTCACTGGAAACAAAATACACAAGACTCCATCCTCCCATGAGGAAACTACCAGTGTGAGGGCCTCCCGCAAAGGGCCACGCCGCCTGAAGGTGAGCCTGTGTGACCTCACGGCCGTGAGGCCTCCGCCGCCCTGGCAGAACAGCAGGGGGCAGTGTGGTCAGGAGCAAGCAGGGCCGAGCCGCAGTCCCCACCCCAGGTGGCCCCTGACCTGAGACTGATCTGAGCCCTGGGCACCCCTGTGGGCTTCCGTTTCCTCAGCAGTAAAGAAGAGATTGCCCAGGCCCCCCTTGGAGAAACCCTCCAAGATGTCTCCAGCTCCAGCAGACTTGCAGGCATCAGCTGTGGCCTCCTTCCTGCAAGGCCTGAGCCGCCTAGACCCTCCGTGCTCACGCCGGGCAGCTGGGAAATCACATCCACACCCACGGCACAGAGGCACATAAATGAGCACACACACTAAGATTCAGAACACAGAGTGTGTGCATCCACACAGACTGCCATTCATTAAAGGCCTGTGGCAGCCGGCCAAATTATAAATAGACCGGCTCATGTTTAAGATGACCAGCTCTTCTGCAAAGTTCTCTGGCCGTTAGCAGTGGTGTGAGCCTTGCCTCCTCTTAACCCCTTTTAGGTAAACGCTCGACAGAGAGCCCAGCTCTAACCCGGCCAAGCTAGCAAAGCATAGTCACATGTGTGTGCACGCGCGTGTGTGTGCACACACACGCGCGCGCACACACACACATAACAAACCCCCGGCCATGAGTGTCTGTTTAGCAGGATCTGATTGATGCAAAGCCCAGAGATAACAGAGTCCAAAGAGGTCTCCAAGTCACAGGAATGACAAACACAAGGCTGTTTAAAAAGGAATGAGGGGCATGGCTTCTTACGCCCTGGCAGATGCTCGGCAGCGAGACCCAGCTGGCTATCAGGCTCGCTCCTCAGACCTCCATTAGCGCACGGTGTCCCCATCACCACCTCTTCAGCTCACGGTTCAGAACATTCCCTGCTCCCCCAGCCTTCCCAGCACAGTTCAGACTGCCTTGCTCGGCTTCTGGGTCGACAACGTCAAGGGGTGATGAGGTTGAAATAACCATCTAACTCTGGGGCGACAGAGCTATCTGCACATAGCTCACCCTCGGCACAAGGGAGTCCTGTGGGTATCCTGTCTTCACCAGAACAGACCCCCAACCCTCCCCTCCACCCAGCATCAGACACAGGTCTGCAGAATGGCTCTAATCACAGGAGACGGATACAGATGTACTTTCGTTCAACCACATTTATACGGCCAACATTCATATTCCAGGGAACCAGGCATGCTACGGTCCCTTCGCTATCATGGACTGAATGTGTATGCCCCCCTCTCCCAAAGTCATATGTTGAAGCCCTAATCCCCAGAGTGGTGGTATCTGGAGATGGGACCTTGGCAGGTAGCTTTAGATGAGGCCATGAGGGTGGGGCACTCCTGTACCAGGATACTTGTCCCAAATCCTGGGACTAGTAGAAACAGTTAGAGACTGAGGCCAGAGCACTCTCTCCACCGTGTGAGGGCACATCGAGAGGTGGCTGTCTGCAAGCCAATAAGAGCTTTCTCACCAGAACCAAACATGCACCCTGATCTCAAAACTTCCAGGCTTCAGAACTGTACGAAATCATTTCCATTGGTGAAGCCACCAGTCTACGGTAGTTTGTTAGGGTAACAAAATACCAAGCGAATAAGACAGTTAGAGGCCGCCAATTTTTCTTCATTGTTTCACATTCTCTCTCTGGCCCTCAAGCACTAACCGAGACTTCACCCATCCCCTAAGGAATCCTGGAACGTTACTGACTCATCAGATCCCCAGGAAATGCCCCAAGGCTGGGCTTTCTCCTATGCCGTGAACCCCTTCAGGACACAGACCATCTCCCCGGTGCCTGGTCCTGACTGCAACAGTCAACCTCAACTTACAGAGGAGAGTCACCTTGGGGTAGGTGTCTGTGGGCCCGATGAGAAAGGCTTAGGTTGCCTGAATTCTTCCCCCCAAACATCCAATTGGTATCATCGTCCAAAGAGGTGCTTCTGCAGCCCCCTCACCCCGTGCCCTGAGTTGGGCCAGGCCACAGGTGGGCTAGACATCCCACAATCCACACTGAGTGCAAATCCCCATCCACACCCACAAACAACTCTCGCCCCCGCTCTGTAAAATCCCATAAATCACACAGGCTTAGTTAGAGTGACTGCACATTGTGGGAAAAGTCAGGACCCCCCCCCCCCCCAGCTTCAGCAGCAGGACAAGGACTGGGCCTCAAATCAAAGGTCAGGAGACCAACACCTAACGTCAGTTGACACTGACAACTAAGGGACACTAACTTCTACCTCAACAAGCCTCGGAGGCTTGGCTGCATGGACCCACAACCCAATTCTCTCTAATGGACCAGCTACAATTCTCAGGCCCCAGGGTCTGTGTCAGACTGGGCTTTCCCAGGGATGACTTTCCTGTTATTCCCCCTCTGTTATTCTTATTAAATCCCCTCACCTCCACCCCCTTCCATCCCCCCCGCCCCAAATACTGTTCTTTCTTAATTCCTTACGGGTAGTGTTTTATTTTCTTAACTGAACCACGGCTTTCAAAATAGTCCTGACCTTCCTGTTCCCCAACCCGCCCCCCATCACAGAGCAACAGAAATTAAATGGATTCCCACTATCAGTGCTCTGCATCTCAGTGATTATGCCCAGTCACCAGAAAAGTCCGCTTTCTACTCCATCCCACGAACAGGAACCCTGTTGCTAAATCCAACCCCACAGGCTCAGGAAGGAGGTGCTGGAGGAAGAGGGGGTAACCAAGTGGCACAGGTAAGAATTTATGGCCCCTTTGTCACTGTGGTCTTATCTCTGCGGCCAGCCCCTTCTGAGAAATGGTGCCCGTTACTAACCCCCCACCCCCTGGAGGGCTGCCTCCCCACCACCCCCACCCGAGACTCAGCCGTTTGGGACAGGTGGCCCGGCCGGGGAACAGGGCGTGGAAAGATTGGCATAGACCCTCCTCTCCTTGTCACGGCCCCGCCCAGGCATCCTGGCTCAAACTGCCTCTACTGGCTAACAAGCAGAGCATGTGGAGGCTGCAGGAAAGAGGTGAAGGCCCACATCCTCAGAGAGGGCTTTCTGTGACCGCCCAATCCAGATTAAATCCCCCACCTCTCAGAGAGCACACTGCACTTCTGCTGCAAAGTACCCACGGCAGTCCGTAATTTGTGTGTGTGTCTGTTTAATGTCAGTGTGCCCCCCTGGACCGGCCCCATGAGGGCCAGACCATGACTGTCATCTTCCCCACAGTATCAAGCACTCAATAAATATTTATTGAATAAATAAGTAGAACAAAACAACAACCCTGCTTTACTGCAGGCTCCTCGAAACAGGATACTAACTTATTTTTGGTTGGGCCTCTTTGAGAGTTGTTTTGTCCACACCGCAATGCACTAGACAGACTAGACGAACTTCTGGGGTTCTTTTTTTTCCTTTCCTCATACCTCTCATTATTTTTAACTAGGTCTCATGCCAGAAAGATATTTCCTTGCCCCATACCAGAGAGAAGACAGAGCCAAGGACAAAAGTTTCAAAGCCTCGTTGCAGTGAACACTGGAATTCTACCTGGCAGCCATGGAAAGAACCTCTCCTTCCTCTCCCCAGTGCCCTGGGCACGTTCCCCCACCCAGTTCAATCCCCAGTACGTTCCACTGCTGTGTCGCGATCACCAGGAACGGCAGTCCACTGCTGAGCCCCTCCCGGAGCTGGAAACCGGACTCAAGTCAGTTATTGGCATCTAACGGGCCCCGCTCATCAAAGTCATCTTTCTGATGTCCCAGGAGCAAAAGCCAAGAAGCTCTGTTTATTTATTTCTACCTCATCTTGTTCCAAAAGGGATTGGAGGTGTCCTACCCAAAATACCTACTGCACAATCAAAATAAATGAAGCACTGAGTTAAGATGGGAAATACAAGAAATCTGAAAGTAAGCTGACTGCCTGAAAGTATACATCATAATCCGTCAAGGCATTCCCGAGACAGGAGATGTGGAAGCCTCCTTTCCCGTGTCCCACCCTCGACGGGGAGATGGGAAATAGCCACGCTGATCTTCAACAGACACTTCATCCACCCCGCGAGTGTCTGGTCTTGGCCTTGGGGACTCGTCAACAATGCACACACCAGGCTCCAGGCTGCAAGTGTCTCTCATGTCCTTGAGTCCTCAGCTGGGGACAGGCGACTTGCTGGAGTCAACCCAGGAGAAGGGGCAGTTTCTAAAACCTGGGCATGTCGGCGCTCATCTCTGCTTGCAAAATAAACCTTCTCTGACCTTGGGCAGGACTAGATGCTCTCTTTCGGCCCTTTCAATTCTAAAACGTTTACGATCTTATGATTCACGGCTGTCATACTCCGAGAAGTGGTTTTGGTGGAACACCCAAGGTACTGTTTCACTTCTGTGAGGGCCTGGGCTCAGCTCTGCAATCCTGATGCCTCCTGGTTACAGTGGGTTACCCAGATACGGGGGCTCCTCTCCCCCAGCCTCTTGAATCTCTCACCCTCCACTGCCATGCCTGCCGACTCCCATCTTAGCAGAGCAAGGCCCAGATAGGAACTCCCCTTGCACCCCCACATCGGGGGATCAGTTTTCTTTTGTCTGTACGTTTCAGGGAACCCAATACTCAGAACACAAGTTCAGCGGTTTTTCCCAGATAATCTGTGAACGTACATTCCTTCTTCTTCTAGAATCTGCTCCTAGTCTTTGTCATAACAGGAAATATTTACTGAATGCATATTCTGTGCTGAGCCCTCTTGTGAATTCTCTCATTTAATCCTCACCCCACCCTAGCAAGGCAGTTAACCATTATTCTTCCCAACCTGCGTATAGATGGGCATGCTGAGACCGCAGTGAGGTCAAGTTGCCTGCTCAAGGCCAGGATTCCATCCGAGGTTCATCTCATTCCAAAGCTCTTAACCACCACCCTGCACAGCAGTACCTGCTTTTAGAATCCATTGGCAGAGGTGCGGCAGGGGTGGGGCGGGGGAGGGGCCTGCCTGGGTGGCTCAGTTGGTTAAGCGTCCAACTTCAGCTCAAGTCATGATCTCGTGATTCGTGAATTCAAGCCCCACATCGGGCTCTGTACTGACAGCCCAGAGCCTGGAGCCTGCTGCAGATTCTGTGTCTCCCTCTCTCTCTGCTCCTCCCCTGCTCACACTCTCTCTCCCTCTCTCTCGCTCCCTCTCCCAAAAATAAGTAAACACTAAAAAAAAAAAAAAAAAAAAAGAATCCATTGGGAATTTTCCCAATTTTAAATGCTTCATCACTCAGCTACACATTTCTCGGATATGCATTCGTTCCAAGAGTGAAGTGTGCACTTGCAGCTCCGGGCGCAGGAAAGCAGATGTGGGCTGCGGGGTCCGGCAGACCTGGGCTCCAATCCTTGTTCAAGGTCCCACAGCCTCCCAGAGCTCCAGAGCTCCAGTCTGACAGATGTACAGAGGAGCTAAGAATACCCCCAGGTCTCCTCGGGTCTGTATAGAACAGTCTGAGTGACATTTAAAAACCCTGATCATGTCATTTGTCTGCTTAAAACCTTTCAAAGGCTCTTTGAATGAAATGCTAACTTCTTTACATGGTTCATAAGGCTTCATATCACCTCTCTGCCTCTTCTCCCACTCTCCAAGCCCCATCACACCTCAGCCCTGTCACAGGGCCTTTGCACTGCTAGTTCCCTCTGCCAGGACAACCATCCCCCAGATCTGTCCCCACTGTCTCCTTCTTTCCATCCAGGTCTCAACTTCCAAGCCAGCTTCTGGGAGAAGCCTTCCCTGACCACTCCACCAAAAGTCATCTGAGCACTCTCTCTTCCGTGATCCAGTATTATTTTCTTCACAGCAAAGGGCACTGCCTGATAATTCTGGTGTTTATTTGCCTTCCCCTCAATCTTCCACTGAAACATATGCTCTACAGAAGCAAGAACCATGTCTGCCTTACAGGCATGAGTGCCAAACACCGCACCCGGCATACTGCAGACCTTCAATAAAACTTCGTTCGGAGAGGAGGAGGCGGGGATGACACGCACAAATGGCAGTACGGGCAAAGGGCAGGAGTGCAAATCAGCACGACGCATGGAGAAGACATGCCCCTCGGTGGCTGGTCTGCTCCCAACGCCAATGCTGGGGGATCATGGCCAGTAAGGCTTTGTGGGAGAGTTTGCACTGGGCAAGTCCAGGAGGCCAGGGTGGTGGCTACACACGGCGAAAAATCCCTGCCTTCAAAACCCAGTTTCCCTGCTGTATTAGTTCCTGGGGGCTGCCATAGCAAAGCCCTGGGAACTCTGCAGTTTGCAAAGTGAATTCAAGGCCCAATTCAAGGGCAGGTGGCAGGCTTAAAACCCAAGAAAGGTATTCTCTCCCAGCTCTGGAGACCAGAAGTCTAAGACCACAATGGCAGGAGGCTGGTTCCTTCGGAGGCTCTGGGGAAGAATCCGTCCTACGCTCCCTCCCAGCTCCTGGTGCCTGCATCAATCCTTGGTGTTGGCTTAGAGACGCCTCATGCCGGTCTCTCTCTCTGCCTTTCTGTGGGTGTTCTCCAGGCATGTATCCTCTGTGTCTAAAATCCTCCTCTTCGTATAAGGCCATCGGTCATTGCATTAGGAACCACGCGAATCCAGTAGGCCCTCCCGTTAACTAATTACACCCGCAAAGACCCAGTTTCCAAATAAGGTCGTGTTCTGAAGTTCCGGGTGGACATGAATTCTGAGGGAGACACTATTCAACTCAGCACAGCCACCAACTCAGTGTGTGACCTTGAAGAAGCCACTGCAGCAACGGAGTCTCCCTTACCCCCCCTATCCTTCCCCCACTGGTCTCAGATACACCCTGAAGACAGGTGGGTGCCTCGGTCACAATGCTGGTCCATCAGAAGAGCCTGTCCACGTGAGCCGAGAGGAGGGGACTTCAGATGGCTGTGGCCAGAAGCAGGGGGCCGCTGCAAGCTGGGGGGCAGAAGACTGTCCAGTAAAAACAGGATTTAAGGAAGGCAAGCGCCAGACAGATTAGAGCAGGAAAGAATGAGGCGACAAGAAGCAGAAGTGGTTTGGCCTTGGCCTGGACGGGGACAGAAGGCAGGGGAGACGAGGGGTGGACACAGAGCCACTTAGCAGATAAACATCAGCCTTAGGAATGAGTCAGGAAGAGCCGTCAGTAACACCACTGTTCTCCCAGACAGGAATTCAGAGCAGGAGGCAGATTGGAGTGGGTGAGGTCAGTCTGAGCAGGGTGGAACATGAGATGAAACTGGAACGTTCGAATGGGGGTGTCTGACAGGAGGGTCAGGTGGTGACAGGGCTGGGCTGCAGCTGCAGGTACAAACTGTGGAAGGGGAGGGTGGAGGCTGAGGTCCTGGGTACGCAGGGGTCCAGGGGTCAGGGCCAGAGGGAAAGATGAGACCCAGTAAGCATCTCATCCCGGGGACAGATTGCCTGATTCCAGAAAGAAGTGGTGCTCCCAACAACCGATGTGACCATCTCCATCTGAACCAGACTCCAACGCTAGGAACAACTGGGAAAACACATACGGCAAGCAGAGAAGGGCCACATCCCGGAAACAGAGCAGGGAGCAGGGAAGGGAAATAGGGGCCGAGCCTAGTGCCACTCCCAGGCCCCACACACCCGTCTCTATCCCCTATGAGGACACTACAATCCCTTTCGATGCTGAAACTCCCTGATTCTCATCCACTAGACCCAAACTAAGTGCCTGGTAATTCAATAATTCAATTAAGAAAGCTCAATTTAAAAAAAAAAAAACTTACCATTTAATAGAAGGGTTATGAAGTACAGCACAGCTCAGGGTGATTAATAGTTACAATTAAAGGCTGAACGTGTTGAGGGGAGAAAGGCATGGCTTAGCAGAAACACGGGTGTGCTCCAAGGGACACAGCAAGTCATTCCCACCGACTGGGGGACGTCTCCTCCCCACATTCCACACCCCAGCCCAGTAACCGGCAGCGACTGTGTGCAGAATTCCCCAGCAAATTCACCCAGGTGCGGCAGGACACTCCTAGGGGCAGAGTGCAAAGCGGGATCCTCCCAGACTCCCCAACAAATCAGAGACTGTTTGCCACAGAGCCAGAATGAGGCCCACTCTAACCTGTGGTCCCATCCTCTTTCCACTGCAATCAAGTCTTCCAGAAAGTAGTAGAAGTCAGAGAAAGAATGGGATTGGCCATCCAGGGAGAAGGGATGGATGAGCTCTGGAAAACTGCTCCCTGGGTGCCTGAGTGGCTCAGCTGGTTAAGCATCCAACTCTTGGTTTCAGCTCAGGTCATGATCTCACAGTTTGTGAGTTTGAGCCCCAAGGAGAGCTCTGCACTCACAGTGTGAAGCCTGCTTGGGACTGATTCTCTGTCTCCCTCACTCTCTGCCCGCCCCCTGCTCGTGCTCACTCTCTCTAAAAAATAAACTGAAAAAGAAAAAAAAAACCCCAAACAAAACAAAAAACACACAAAACACGGCTCTAGAAACAGCAAGTGGTTGTTTTGGCATCTCTGCCTTGTTGGTCAGTCAGGCAGAGCCTCACGCCTTTGGGCCACAGGTGCCTCTGGCCTCCAACGGCCCAGCAGAGGGTGCAGAGAGGCAGGCCACACTGACCATGCTCCAACACACCTGGCCTCAAGTCCCCACAAGCCTGGCCTCCTGCCCCTACAGCTGTCTCTACCTGTCAATTCAAAGGCAGATGTGACACCCACAATGTAGTTCTCAGGAGATGAGGCCACCTGTGCCCTGCTTCACTAAGGAGCAGCCCTGCATAGCAGGTACCCGGCCATATAGCCTATCTGGTGGTCACTGTCAAACCACAGGGCTCTGATTTCTGCTCTCAGGAGGGGCCTGGCTCTGAGGGTCGGGAGGGAAGAAGCTGCCAGGCCATGGCTCTGTGCCAGTGTTAGAAAGGCCAGGCCCTGGAGGGATTATTTCTTCAAGGCCGGTGAGTCACAATGAAGAAATGGGTTGGAGGCGCTTTCACTAGGAAATGAGAACAGGTTGCTTCTGTACGTCCTAGTATGAACATGTCTTCCCCTTCAGACGGACTGTGCTTTGGTGCACCCACGCTGGGCCCACTTGGGACAGCCTGCTGATCAGAAACAAAACCCTGCAGCTGCAAGGTGCCCACAGTCAAGGGAGAGGCCAGATGGAAAACAGGGTGGGCAAGGGTGAATGTCACCGGGAGCCTCTATGCTCATGGATTTCAATCCTTTGTCCTCCTGTTAATGCAGAGTGGTCAATTAACATTCTGGAATCAGGGAGAGCAATTCTATTGGGTAAGGGGGTAGAGCCTCATGCTCTAGTTGAGCCAAAGTTAACTGAACTTTCCATAAAGGTATGGTCTTTCCAGAAAGGTATCAAGCATGCTAAAATACTCATATGAGGGCTTGATGAAAATTCAACATTTACTGAACATATACTATGTCCCAAGGGGCTAAGACAGGGATTTTGCATAAATTCTCTCTTCTGAGCCTGATCCCTGTCATGGGAGGTAGGGGAATATTATCCTCACTTTTCAAAGGGGGGCAATGAAGTTGGAAGGAGTCAAGTAACTCGGTCGCACATGCCACAAGTCTTGGAACCCAGCCCCGGTCTGTTGAGCTTGTGAGGGTTCTAACATGACTGAGGCCGAGTATAATGTGACCCAGGCCCAGGACAGCCAAAAGTGACATGCTTGCATAGTCCCCCGGCCTCCTGTCCACCCCCCGCCTGGTGCTGGCACTTCTACCAGGCCTCGCAGCTTCCAGCTTACTGCCCTCTAGTTCACCAACAGGGGAGGGGGGCAGATAGCAGTTACCATTTGATGCTGAACTGCTTTCAGCAACTGGGAGCCTTTTTATCTCTAATAGTAGAATAACATGCATGGTTTTCAGTTAAAGGTTTTACCCACAAAGGCACAGAAAATGGAGTTTCCTTTCGTTCATGGTTCTTGGGGGACTCTTCTCCATGCCCTTGAAAACACAACCACGGCCAAATTCAGGAAGGAGAGGTAGGCAGGGCAGCCAGACCCTCACACAGCTAATGGCCCCTTCACCAGCTCACTCTTCGTGAGCAGAGAACCAGAGCCACCTCCTGCTCTCTACGCTGACCCCTCTAGCCAACCACCACCGTGGCCCCTGCCCCACGTTCTCCAACTGCCCCTTGGGTGAGGGGATGGGGCACAGTCTTGACATTCAGGGCCAAGGGAAAGTGGTGAGTGGGTGCTCAGAGCCCTTCAGCCTTGAGGAGTAGACAGACAGGATCTTAGGTCTTAGGATCTGTGGGAATGAATGAGCAAATGGACAGTTGTCCTGGATCACTACCACATTTTCAACCTCAGTGTGCCAGACAGGTGGGGCACAAAGAAGAAAAGACCATTCCTGCCCTCAGGGCACATGCCCACAGGGGCAGCATCAACAGTGGCATGACTAAGACTATGGAGAACCACATGAGATGAGAAAGACAGTGAGCTTAGATTTGGCTGAAAAAAATATTTAAAAGCAATACTAATTAATTATAATCACTGATGTGAACTGTTTGCCATTCATGCCTAATTGTTGTGCAGCAAAACGATGGTGTTTACCATTAAAAGCACATCACGTTAAGTTTGGGGTGAGTTTTCTCTGGTGGCAATAGAATTTCCAACGAATGGCCAAATGTGTGGATACTTTTATGCACGGTGTCTGCTAACAACCTCCAGACATTGGAGAGTCCCATTCTCATAAATAATAATGCAAGCATGATTTAAATTAACATCGTACTGAGCACTCTGCGTGTGAGGTCCTCCACTAAAGACGTACCTGGAGCTCTCTCCTTTAAGCCTCTCAATCCCATACGGTATGAGTTCTACTATGTGTACTCCCATTTTAGAGAGAAGTCCACTTGCCCAAGGTCACACAGTCGGGAAGGGATGGGGCCGGGAACTGGCAGCCAGGCGTGCCTGCCTCCAGGAGCCATCCTTGTCACCCACGTGACACTGCAGAGCAAATGCACAGAGCAGTCTGGAAGAGCGCACACCACAATGCTAACAGCGGCTAAATCCCAGTGATGAGGCTATAAATTCTTCCTTTTGCTTAGCTGTAGTTGCGTTAATTAAAAAAAAATCTTGATAATGAATGACCAGGGGGCGCTTATTAAGGACTTTAGCCCCACTAGCTACAACTGTCCCCACCCAGGAGCCCAAGCAGTGGTGAGGAGGTGAGATTCAGGGCACACAGGGAATGAAACACGCTTGCTGGTCGGCCAGCCCAACCTTCCATGTGCCGCTGACGTCCTTGCTATCTGTCCCGAACAGATGGTCCTCACTTCCTCACGACCTCCCCGGATGCTGGAGGAGTGGATGGAAGCTCCAGAAACATCCAGCCGGGAAGGACAGCGGCAGCCAGAGCCACTTACGATCGGCACAAAGAAGCCCTGCAAGGATGCCTTTCTTGGATCTGACAACACACTATCAGCTTTTCCTCCTCTTGCTAGGAGGACACAACTACTGAAGTTCATCTCTCAGACACAACAAAGCCAGAAGGTTCCAAAACTGGGGCCTCTTTCCCCAGCGATCTTAGAGCAATACTGTGTATTCAGTGACAGTGGACGGAGTAAGGCCGAAATGCAGGGCTAATTCCGAACAGCCCAGGCGCCATCCAGAAGGTCCCATCCAACTGCAGCCAGGTCTGTCGGGTCTGCCCTGGTTAGACTGCAGACCCTTCTCAGATCCAGGAAGAACTGCTCCTTACCTTAGGAAGAGCCAGATACGTTACGAAAGATCTGGGATGACACGGCAGACAAGAGTTATGTCTAAGGCATTGTGTTTAGGTGGAGAGGGTCCCTTTCTGGACATGGGTCTCTCCTGGCAGCTCTGTGTCTGGCCCACAGAATGCACCACGACTAACAAATACATACTGATTGGCAAATATGTTCTTACCTAGAGAGTGGAGGACACTCAAACTCACAGAGTAGGAAGTACTGACGTAACTGGGGATGTTTACCTTGGAAAACAGGTGCCATGGGGGGGGGGGTTGGGGGGGGTTGGGGACAGGGGAATCTCATAATTGCACTGACACAATTCAACTTCATGATAAAACAGACAAAACAGGAGATTCGAAATGAGGAGGCCTTGATTTGAGACCTGCTGTTTGCTACTCAGTTAATTTCTGTGTCCTGGAAGGGTGAGCGTCCTTATTCTAAATACGGAAACAGGTAACCAATAGCTCCAACCCCAGCTGCACATCAGGGCTTTTAAAAATAGATGCCCAGTCCCCACCCCAGTCCTATCATGTAATCCCCAGAGATGGGGCCATGGACTCGTATTTTTAAAAGCTCTTTAAGTAATTCTGATACCCAGTCAAATCTGAAAACCACTGATTTTATATATATATATATATATATATATATATATATATATATATATTTACAGATACATAAAAATATAGCAATATTTGTAGCTCTCTGTCTATATATATTCATATATATATATATATATATATAAACATTGTTCAAAATACATTAAGTACACAGTTTTTCTGATGCAGAGCTCAAAGAGCCAAAATAAGGAACTGTGTGCTAAGGAAGCAGATTTTTACTCCTGGAAAGAACTTCCTTAAAACATAAAAACCAGTCAAAAATGGAAGTTGATTCCTTGAGAGGCTGCAAGAGATACTTAACAAATTTGCCAGAAACATTGCAAAGAGATTTCCATATGGACTGAGCGGACAAGTTGGACCAAACAACTTTTTGATGCAATGTATCAATAATTAAGGATACCAGAATGATACCATAATAAATAACTGTATCCCACTTTGTGCTGGGCACTTTACATACGACACCTTGTTTACTCCTTAGCACCCCACAATGAGGAACGTGGTCTCATACCATTTGCCCATCAGTGGAGAGAAGCTGAGTCCCCATCATACCCTCTACCCAATCCCGGCTGGGTTCCTCCCATCCGCGAGGAAGCCTCGCCTTGCTCAGGCTAGTCCTGCCAAAGAGCAGAAAACCTGAGCTTCTCTCAATCAGAATCCTGCAGAGCAATCACAGCACCTTTCCTGGGTCTCCACCCCTGCCCTGGTTGAGCTGTGGAAGCAGAGACTTCAGAATCCGGGAGCCCTGGGCCCTGGGGGACATTTGGCACCGCTTGCTCTCCCGCTGGATGGAAAGAGCCGGCTTCCTCTTAATCCCTTCCCCAAACACTTCTCCACCAGGCCATGCTTAACTAAACCTTCACTCCGGGACAGAACGGCACAGACATCTATTGAAATAAGGGTTCTGTGGACTCTGAGCCTTACTCTGCAGAAGGGTTTTTTTTTAATCAAACGCAGATGTAAAATGTGACAAGATGAGAAAGGCAGCCTGCACCCCAGGCTTGCGCTCCTCGGCCCCCGAGTGGCCCTTTTGAGGCTGTCCTTAACCCCATCCTGCTCAGTCTACAGCTCCCATGAGGGCAGGGACCCTGTCACAGAGCAGTCACCTCAGCACCTGCTATGTCAAAAGGATCTGACAACTATTTACAGAACAAAAGAAATTCATTAAAATAGGCAATGGATCAAAAACGTGTCTACAATGGGGGAAAACTGGACTCTCAGAGACCTGCCGATGTTAAAACTTCGTGATTCAAGTAAAGTCACAAAACACACACTGGGTGTCCACGGAGCGCAGGGCACTGTACCCAGGCCACGGGGACGCACACAAAAGCAGCAGTCTGCAGTCCCCACTGAGCTGGAAGGAAAAGATAAACACAGGTAACAAGCTGAATCTTTATCTTAAAGACCACTGCAGCATTTAAATAACAATGGGAATGCTTTCACAGGCAGGATGTAATTGCCAAATGTATTATACGGAGGAAAAAAGTCCCCATTTGTCTTCACTTACATCCTTTCTAGGACAAAACAGGTATAAGGCTGGGAACAATGATCAAAAAATCCACGAAAAATCACAACGGAACATACCCTCTTGAAAACATTTTATCTGCCGCCATTTTTGTTTCAAGATGACAGCCTGAAACATAGACTCAACGCTGGGTCTGTCCTGAAACACTCCCAAGGTCTCACCCTTGGTCAAAGTAATGCAAGACTTCACAGATCATCCGGTAACAGAAAAGCAGCGAAAAGCATTTAAGTCACGGTAAAACAGACGTCTCTTCGATATATCTATTTTGTAATGTTTCAAATGAGAAATTTCAGAGGTATGCAAATTTTGGGCACAAAATTTGGAGCACTGAAGCTCAGGGTCACACTTATACCACCTTTCCCTGATAGGAATGTAAATTAAGACAACTTCCCTGGGTTTGGGGGTGGGGGGAGGTGTGTTTGGCAGCAAACTGTAAGATGTATTATGATCTCCTTACTGTAAATTCCTCAAAGTGGGATGGCTGGGTCAAGAGTATAGTGCACATAGGACAGAAACGCATTCACCAGGGCCGTCCACACAGCACTCGTTAGACGACTCAACGAAGACAGTGATAAAGGGGCACCAGGGTGGCTCAGTCAGCATCTGACTCCGGTTTCAGTGCAGGTCATGATCTCACGGTTTGTGAGTTTGAGCCCTGCGTCGGGTTCTGCACTGACAGCCCAGAGCCTGCTTGGGATTCTCTCTTCTCTCTCCCTTTCTCTGCTCCTCCCCCATTCTCTCTCTCAAAAATAAATAAACCTTAAAAAAAAAAAAGTCGATACGGAAAACAACCTAAAATATTCTTAAGAGTTTGAGTAAACCGATCATAGCAGGCATCAAATATGATCATATAGAATATGGTTACACAGAAAGACAACCCTACACAAAAAGCAGTCCTACAAACAATACATTCTACTCCACGCATATAAACATGCACACACCACATTTACGCCTGTGCAGACGGACCTCTAGAAAATTGCACTAATACATTACTGTGGGTTATCGTGGGTCAGTAAGATGAAAAAAGTCTTTAGTTCTTTGTTTATTCCTGTGTTTAATTTTTTCTAGCATGCCCTTTGTTTTTAAACAAAATCATAACAGTGTTAAAAATAAATTTCCTTCTCAAGCTCATGGGTGGCTCAGTTAGTTGAGTGTCCGACTTTGGGTCAGGTCATGATCTCAGGGTTTGTGGGTTTGGGCCCCACATTGGACTCTGTGCTGACAGTATGGAGCCCCCTTGGGATTCTCTCTCTCCCTCTCTTTCTTTCTCTCTCAAACATAAACATTTAAAAAAACTAAAAAAAAAATAAGTTTCCTTCATTTAAAAATCACCCAATTCTGTGCAAAGTGTTGCACCTGCCTCACTACAGATCCCACCAGCTGATTCCCAACTTTTGTTTTGGAATATTCCAGAACACCTCCTTCTGATCCAACTATAACCCTTAGCTCTCCCTTTTCAGGAGGCTGAGTGGGATTGGATGTGAGGGTAATGCAACTCTGCTGCCCTGGGAAGAGAGGCTCACAGGAGCCAGCAGTGATTTTCAAACCACCACAAGTACTTCTTGAATCTCAGCCCACCTCCTGCACAGCGGGATCCAGCTGGATGACTAACCCTGCCCCAGGAAGAAAACAGGCCTAGCTAAAGATCAGAAGTTGGGCCTCATTAAACTGCAAAGATCAGGTGTCAGTTCCCAGGTGCAGCTTCAAACACATCCCAGAGGCTCCTTGGGGGGGCAGCAGGGGCAACCCCACCCTCTTGGTTCTCAGCCTCCTCACTTCCAGCACAGGACTCTACTGCTGACTTTGGAGTCACTGGGTACGGACAGAGACCAGGAACAGCCTGAGAGTGAGGCAGGGCCGGCTGTCTACCACTATCCCCCACAGGAAGCACTTCTATCCAGATGACTGGGTAGCCCTTGGAAAATAACATGGAAGCTCCCACCTCCAGAGCGTATCAGGAGACCCAGAAACTGCAGGCAGTGACCCTCCTCCAAGTGCTGTGTCAACAGATCCCAAGCCTCACACTATATGGACTCCAGGAAGCCAGGAGGCAGCTCTGCCTTCCCCCTTCTGAAGTCATGAAAAAGTTTTCAAAGGATGCTCAGAAGCAGAATGCGGACAGAAGGGAGAAACTACAAGCCAGAGCCCCAAGGCACACCAAGCTATCTATGATCCCTCAGATAGGAAACAAATGCCCGGAGAAGGTAAGAAACCGGCTCAAGAGCATGGAGCCACTGAGTAGAAGAACTTCAAATATGCATCTGACTTTGATCTTCATCTCACAAGGCAACCAGCAGCACCGGAGGGATGGCATTTTTCTCCTCCTGAATCACTTAGTCCTCATTTTTTGGCCTGAAGAGCTTCACAGAATACGGCTACCACACATGGCTTTCATTCCACAGAAAAACGAGCTCTGAGAACATTCCAGATAGTTCAGGGTTCACATTGCCCCGAAGGATCTGCAGGAGGAACTGGCCCTTGACACAACCAGCTGGAACATCACAAT
Organism: Suricata suricatta; assembly: GCF_006229205.1. Taxonomy (NCBI): domain Eukaryota; kingdom Metazoa; phylum Chordata; class Mammalia; order Carnivora; family Herpestidae; genus Suricata; species Suricata suricatta. The sequence continues at coordinate 27,631,969 of NC_043716.1, forward strand.
GATTGCCCCTGCAGGAGATGTATATAATAAAAATTGAATGCTGCTGCATGAACTTCATACATACTTGTCCTCTTGGTTTATTCATCAGAAATAATTATCTGTGCTTGCTTTCACAAGAGCACATATTTTATAGGGTACATTAAAATTTAATGGATTTTTAATAATATTGTAACTACCGCAAGAGAAAAAACTGGAAAAAGCCACACCACATGCCTTTGCTGCATTTTAGTGGTTTGGCTCTGGCGTTGTAGAGGAGGAACGAATCTGGCATGTCGGGACAGGCAGGAGAGGATGGAGACCACCGGATGGGCATGAAAAATTTTACAGTTGACGCCTGGGCACAAGTGACTGGAGCTGAGGGAGAGACGTCGAGGAAGAGAAGATGCCAAGTGAACAAACTACGCTTGATGGTCAAATTCTGCTTGATTCAACCTAACTTTGGACAACTTAGATCTAGATCAGAAAGCTAATCATGGTCATGCATAAGACAGACACTTCAACTGTGGAAAGTCATGGGTAGGTCCCAGCCAACAGAATACGACTCTAGGGCCAGAACACATTCAAAATGTCATTTAGTACAAAGTTTACAGAAGAGACAGCCAAGGCGCAGAGAAGATAAGTGCTACTGAAGGTCACAGAAAGGACTAGTAGGTAGGTCTTTAAATCTCTGTATGGAACTTTTTCTAATACCTTGAATGGCCCAGGTTAAAAGCGTATACTTAGAAGCCAATTCTAGTGGCAAAGACAGTGTCCTCAAGTTTTCGGTAATCTGCTAAATTTCAAGTTCCATGCTCTTAGCCATTTCTGAGAGCCATTATTTTCTATGAGTCACCCAATGGTTTTTATTTTGGTATACGTTGCAAAAGATCATTCTACTCAGGTTAAGTTTTCTCTCTTTCCCTATTGGACTCAAACCCAAACACTTAAAGAACTGTTTACAGAACAGTGTCCTGTCCAGGGGTGCCTCGTACAAAGGTCCTACACGAGCGCCCCGTGCAGGTGTCGCCTGCACGGACCCCAGTATCTATTTCTGACCGAGGAAACAAACACGTGGTGTCCTGCCGCCAATGACACATCCACAGCCAGGCTGACTCACCCATTGTAAGGCCAAAAATAACACCTTGCCAAAATTACGTTTCCTAATCTTTGACAAAGTAATACCCAAATTAAAACGAAAAAAAGGCTTAAATGTCAAGTGATGATGATGATTTATCATGTACTGATTTATACAATGCACCGCCTCTCAGATGGGCAGATTTTTCCATGACATCAATTCAGGCAAGCAGCTTTAATGATGACAATGACCAAAGGAGAATGAGCATGGGACCTGAGTGGGCTGGCCCTCGACCAGGAGCTTCCTTTGTCCCTTGGCCTCTTTGTGCTATTGAGCACCAAGTACCCTCATGCCCCTGGGCCTCATTCTCCTCACTGGTGACAACGGAACTAAGAATGCCTATGTGGCAGGGGTAGTGTAGGCATTATGTATTTATATGTTAATAAAAGCAATCAGCGTAGTGACTAGTACACAGCCAAGACCCAATTAATGATAGCTGTTAATAAGAATATGTAGTATCTGCTATCACTAAATTTGACCTTGGTTCTTCCTTCCAGCTTTCCTATAAAGAGCTCTAATAGTAAATATGTCCAATGTTAAACAATATTAAACAGTAAGCCACTGTGTAAGAGTAAAGCCCAAAATCTGGAACACTGAAGAGGTAACTGCCCAATGGGCCTCCATACGCCATTTTACCACCTTGTGATTTTCCTCTGTTCTATTTATTTTGTGAATTACTTGTTTTAGTAAAACCATACTGTGCCTTCTTACAGGGAGGAGGAGGAGGAGGAACGGAAGAAGAATGAATGTGGAAGGAGAGGAGAGAGGAAAGCCAACAGGAATCTAGAAGGTTCTACATGTCCAGGCCTTGCCTCCTACGGCAGCCTCTCCTTCGCATCCATTCACTGCCCTGCACATGCACCAAGCCTCCCACATGACCCGTGTCCACTCCCCACGTCGACACGCGAGTGGAGACACCAAGTCAAAGCAATCACACGTCCACATGCACTCCAACAGAAGGTGAGAAGGACCGCCTCGGGGCCATTAAAGTGAGGACATTAAAAGCGTTGATGTAACTAAAACACATTAACCTGTAGAGGAAGCGAGGCCGTAAGCTGCAGCCCCACCGACATCATAAAAAGTAAAGAGGCCTCAGTAATGGAACCAATATTACAGCCACCGATATAAATTATACCTCAGAACAGGGGAGAAGGGGGTGGGATGTAAAAATGGAACAAGTTCAAACTTCTTTTATTGTAATAGTCTCCAGTTGAGCATAATCACCAAAGCTATAGTGCGATACTATTGCCAAAACTAGACAAACATCTGTGAGGTGGATTCATCTCAGAGGGGAGGCCGACAGCTTGTTATCATTAAAGCCGCGCCGCTCGCTCCTGCGCCTGAACTGCAGGCCGCCTTGTTACTGCGTTTGTGGAGGCAATTGTACCAGATGTTGGCAACTATCTTCAGATAGATGACAGGCACCTGCTGGGGAGGAAATTTAGCTCCTCGTTGGCCTCTCTGATTTGGGGGCAGGGAGGGAGGGAAGGGCAGGAAGAAGTGGCCCTTCCGGACACCCCACAGTGAGGCACTAACCCAAACTGACCAGGAGGGTAGGTTCAGCTGGCCAGATGGGGGCCCCCCCACCCGGCTCTCACTCTCGGCTCCTTGCGCCCGAGACCCAAGAAGGGTCCACAGGGTGCCGAGAGGAAAGATGGAGAAATTGAGGAGGCTTCCAATCCAGGCAGAATCACCGCGCTCCGCACATTCAACCCCCTCACAGGTTGCTCTTGGTAACGGTCTCGGAGACTCTTCAAGAGATCCTAAATTTGAAACATGGCTATGGACATTAATCATCATTAAAAGGCAAACAGGCAATTTTCAAACCATGTCATGCTGACTCAGATGGAGACAAAGGCTCTGGAAGGGGGGGGTTGGGGAGAGCGGGGACAAGAGAGATAAATACCACCCATGCCACCGTGGACAAATAAAAATCGTGAGAGCCCATAATTCATTTTCCGGAGTGCCCCGAGCATCAGCCGCTAGTTATTTGGCAGAAATGATTCACTCCAAAGTCAGCAGGGCCGACCCCGGTCTACCTTGCTGAGGCCTACTCTGCTAGCGGAAAGCAGCTGCTGAGGCCTACTCTTCTCGCGGAAAGCAACTACTGACATCCTAGAGCCTTGTCAGCCCAGAAGGCTTCGCAGACAGGCTCGGTCCTGGAGGCCGGACGTTCTGCTGCTGAGGGAAAGTCAAATCATGTTGCCCTTGTTCAAACGTTCTAATGAGGCCTCTCAGCCGGCCTCGGGGACCACTTCTGAACACATGGGGATTCTCCTTCCTCTTGGCCGAAGTTGAACCAGGCACCTCACACTTGACTCGTTCTTGCTACGGTTGCTGAGGCAAGAACACCAAACACTGACAACTGCCCCCCCGAGAGAGGCAGCGGCTGGGCCTCGGTGGCACAAGGCAGGCCAGCCAGGACGCAGGGTGCCCTGGGGCAACGTGACCAAGGTCCCAATGTTACTCTGGAGTTTAATTTTCTCATCCGTTAAACGATCTCCAACACCCTTTCCACATCCACGTGGCTTAGAGCAAACTAGTCTAGGCGTAGCGGAAGAAATTCAATGGATTGGTCCAAGGAGTCGAAAAATGTAACAGGCACGTTAAACCTGAGTTCTCTACACCGATTAGTAGCTCAATTTGGGCTTACTCTAATATTTAGCCACAAAACAAAATGAAACATGCCTCTCTACCCTGTAATTAAGGTTGTTTCGTGTCCTCAGCCAATAAGGACTTCTTTGCTCTGTTAAAAACACAACAACCCGTACTTCAAAGTTCCTAGGACAGAAATGACAAATTTTCAGAAAAACACTTACGAGAGAATACAGAAATCAAGGCATCAATTTAATTTCACACTCTACCTGCCTTGGACTAATTTGTGTAAATTACATTTCATACCAAGAACCTCAGCCCACGTGACCACAATGGAGAAATAAGCAGCTTGCATCAAATTGAGTTTTTCAGGTATAAATATATAGCTCTTTTTAGTGTGTGAATGTTTAGCTGGAATTTCAAAGCAGGTTTTATATAAAAATTTCCAAGTGTTAATTTCCACATTTTCATCAACACATCAATGTCACTGGGTTTTTACAGAGCTAAGGAGTGCAAATTAATCCATGTGGATGCAGTTTTTTCCTTCTCTTAGAAAAATGATTATAACCAAATTCTCGGCTCGTGGACATGAGTTAGCAGAGTAAGGGATCTGCACCATGAAGCTGAACGCAAGTTTCCACTTTGACCTTCCACATTCAGGAATGTGGTCGGACAACGGTGTGAGATGAGCAGGCCTTTGCACACGCAGATGGAGTCCTCTGGCCTGCGGCTGTCACAGCCACACAAAGCACTGAGCAGCGACACTCGCTACTTGCCACCCAAGGTAAAGCAAGATCTCAGGATCGCTCCTTGCCTATCCACCATAACGGTCCTGGGGTCTACCCTCTCCGATTGATCATATATTTGCAGCTACTCACTTTCAAGAACTTTTCTAAATGGACAGGAGGGTGGGCATGAAACCACACCCTGTACTTTCCCGATGCGTGTCTACACTGAAAGGGCCATTCTTCCAAACGAGTATCCAAATCAGTTTATGACTGACCCGAAACAGGTCATGTGGAATCCTCACTTTCTGTGAAACTCAAGTTAGAGACTGGGACTGTGTACAGTAGGAGACAGCAACTTATGGCCCCACAAGCCAAACTCAGCCCCTTGCTTGTTTTTGTAAATAAAGTTTTATTGGAACACAGCCAACACTGCCTCATTTACATGTTGTCTGTGGCTGCTTTTGTGCTACTGTGGCAGAACTGAGTAGTTGGGACAGAGGCCATATGGCCCACAGATTCTAAAATATTTACTATCTGGCCCTTTACAATTTGTCAACCCCTGTTCTGCATGAGCATGGTACCAGGGATGAGAATATGAATAAGAAAGTGTGACTATGATCTCTTGAGACCGAAGGACTCAACACATATAAAAATGGTTTTCCTTTTTGTTGCCTTAAAAAAAAAAAAAAGTATCTGGAATGAACACACTTGATTTAAACACTACACAAACTTTCCCTCTGGAGGTTACAAGCTATGGTTGTTGCAGAAAACCACTAACTTCGACCACAGTTTCGTCCTAGGTGCATCTACAGAGTCATCTTTGTCAATTTCCTCGGGCTGCTGAATCTGTTCACCAGCAGGGCCCAGGTTAAATGCATCTGGGAAGCAATAATGAGACTGAATATAAGTGAGACAGCCTGACTAATGTTCTCTGAAGTACTCCAGCACTGAAAAAAATCACATCCACTGCCCCACCCATAGGTCAAACAAACTGTCTTGGCTTGTAGTCTCTGGTGGGGTTGAGGGAATAAGCTATCAGAGAGGAACTGTGAACTTGGCAAAAAGAGGAAAGTCTTTAAAATCCCAGGGCATATCCTCGGCAGTTAATATATTTGGGCAAGGAGACTGCAGACATCTGATTTGAACTCTGTCTCCCTCTCTGCTCTCCAGCCGATGACAAAGTCAAAGTCACTATTTCAAGGTCTATTGACGTGAGCATTCTCCGTTTGTTTCTTTCCAAAGTGGGCCCAGTTAGGGCTGTTGTATAGCGGGTAAAACACACCATGGGCTCCTCCCTCCCCTCCAGGCCAACTCCGATGGAACCCGGAATGTCTGTCATGCAGCTCTTCCAGGGTTGGTGTTGAGGCAAATGAAGACATGAGCCACCTTCAAAGGCCATTGTCGGGGCACGGCCAAGATGGCAGGAGTAGAGTGTGGGAGGCACAGAGGAGGTCAGCGACAGCGGGCACCATCCCTGCAGGCTCCTGGCCTCCCCTCACTGCACTGTGGTTCTCTTTACCGGCTTCCCTATTCCTTGACTCTGTTCTCCTCGTGAACAGGGACCATACTTCACTGATCGTCATGAACCCAGCACAGTGTGGAATACCCAGCAGGCACTCAAGACGTGGGTTACTGAATGTCTGGATGGCTGGACAAGCATCACCACCTCTGGTGGACAAGCAAGAATGACCTCAGGACTCTTTGGTAACAGCTCCTAGAGACCTCTTTCCTCCCCCTCCAGCCATTCCATGGTCATCGGCCCGCCCTGGCTCTGCATCCTTAGTGCTCCTGAAGGTACTATTCAGCCGTCCACCACCCAGCTCCATCCCACGAAGGTCTCGCTGAGCACAGACCAGCTACCACAAAGAGACTTAGGGGAATCAGCATAAAGCCCCTCTCACAAGGCAACAACCAAAAAAGCGAGAAGCCCTTCAAGGGAGTAGCAGTCAGTTAAATACAACCAGACATGCCCGTGTCGAGAAGGGAGGTTACAAACAAGACAGTGCTAGAAAAATCCCAGTCCATGAGAAGGCAGAAATTTCTATCAAACAGGCCTTTTGAAATAACTTGCAAGTGAATTACGGCGGCTACTTCCTATGGGAGGGGAAATTATTTTAGGCGGCTTTCCAGTCCCATGTGCTCCTTTAATCTGAGTCATATGCAAGAAATATTTATTGAGGGTGGAAGACTCCCCATAGGTGTGTTTTAAGTGCAGGCCGCACTGGAGCGCTCCAGTGAGCTCCATAAAGCTGCCTTAAAAGAACATTTTTAATGCGCTGTCTCATTTGCTTTAAACTGATTTCTCACTGCAAACAAACAAACCCCCTACAAATATCTGCTTCCTGCATCACCGGCCTCTGCTGCCAGGCATGCTCCGCGGACCTGGGGACGCCACCATTAAGATGGTGGTTTTCAACAGAAACTTGGCATTTATCATAGTGAGAGCATTATCTTCTCAACAGAAGCTGACAATTTGTCCTATTCCTCCCTTGAGAGAATCCAGTAAGATCGCATTTGCTTCCCCGGCATGCTGTTTCTCCTACAACAACATTTCTTTGCCTGGAAAGAAAATATTGTGACTCCTTGCCATATTCACTTCATTAGCATAAGAGGAAAAAAAGCCAAATCCTCCCATTGGCCTCCCCCAACAGTAGCTCCAGCTGGGCTAAATCTAGCAGGATCTTCGATGCAGGACTTCTTTGGTTCAGAATTTGTCACAGAACTGATGGTCACAGAGGCATGGGGTAGAGACTGCGAAGGGCCAGAAACAAGTCCCTTAGAAACTCAAACCTAGGGGCACACACGGGTAAGCATCAAACTCTTGATTTCGGCCGAGGTCATGGTCTCAACGGTTCGTGAGTTCGAGCCCCACGTTGGGCTCTGTGCTGACAGTCAGAATTCTGCTTGGGATTCTCTCTCTCTTTCTCTTTTTCTCTTTTAAAATAAATAAACTTAAAAAAAAAACAATAAAAGAAACTCAAAACCATCCACTGAGCACATAGAAAAGGCATCATACAAATTACTGTAGGGAATTAAAGGAGGGGGATGAATTTGGTGGAAGTTAGCAGTTTGGGACTTCAGACACACGGTGTGTGTGTGTGTGTGTGTGTGTGTGTGTGTGTGTGAAGGGGAGAGAAGAGGAGTGGATGCAGGGAGAGGACACTATTACTAACCACTCACGTGGTGACAGGCAGTGGGCAAACTTCTCTCTTTTTATTCTCACAGCACGCCTGTAAATAAAACTGTATGCCCACTTCACAGACAACAAATGAGGCTCAAAAGAGCAAAATCACTTAGACCAATGGCGGCATCCAGAATCAAGCTTGGGTCTACCTGCGTCCGAAGTCCAGAATCATTCAGCTCCATCCCACACAACCCAGACCATTTCCAAGAGCCTGGCAATAAATGCCAATGGCATCCCTCTGTTCTTTCAAGAGGGGGAAAAAGGTATGCACAAATGAGTTCTCTCTGTCCACAGCCAGATTTCCCAATATCAGAGATGTTTGCGCTTTGACTTAACATTGATGGAGCTGTTTTTACCGCCCAGCCTGGATGATCATAAAATGATACGCTGGGGAAAAAACTGCCCAGCGCTCACCTAGTGTCCCCACTCCAGGAAGATCCATGCACCTAAGAGCCACGACGAATCCCACCACAGACCCGACTTGATACCTCCCATGGGCAGCTCCACTGCCTTTCTAAGACCAAAGATAAAAGGAAGGGTGGCAGAGACTGTGAGACATGGAAAGATACCCCCCATTCTTACCCTTCTCACATGCGTCTCTTTTCCAGGGCAGCTGGGTGTCTACCCTCTAACCAAGACCCACCAGAGAAGCTGCCTGCTCTGTGAAAGGCTGTGCTGGCCAGGTCCACCCTGCCCGGACAGTCCCTTCAGATCTATTACACTTTTACTACAGGGTAGAAATAGCTCATTCATGGGCACCTGGCTGTCTCAGTCAATATGCCATGTGACTCTTGATCTCGGGAGTGTGCGTTTGAGCCCCAAGTTGTGTGGAGAGATTCCTTAAAAATAAAATGTTTTAACAGGCACCTGCCTGGCTGGCTCAGACAGTAGAGTGTATGACTCTTGATCTCGGGGTTTGAGGTTTGGGCCCCATGTTGAGTGCAGAGATTGCTTAAAAATAAAATCTTTAAAAAATAAATAAAATCTTTAAAAAATATAGCTCCTTTATCCCAGGTTCAGGGGAATGATGGGCTCCACCTAAAGAAATGCTCCCAATAATGGAATATATTCCCTTAAAGCTTCATTTAAAAAAAAAACAACAACTGTAATTCTACCATTTGGAACTCCTTGTCCCATGAGTGGCACAGCTCTGCCCTCTGATACAGAGGGCCCATTCATTCTGCCACTGTTTGCTGAGCACCAACTAACCCCCAGGCACCGGGCCAGTCCTGGGGCCACACGGTGAGTCAACAGACTCAGCTCTACCTTGGCCCGATGAAATGTCTACTCGGGTCCAGGAGAGTAGACGTGCTTGACTCCTGTCTTGATAAACCAAGATTCTCATTATGGGTTTGCTCAGTTCTTGGTTTGTTTTCCTTATGAGACAGATAATTTGTCATTATTTTTTATTTACTTGTTTGCTCTTGGCTGGTCCTCCCCGAATCCATCCTAAAACTTCAATGACACATGAGCAGGGGATCTTGTCTGTCGTTCACAAATGCACCCTTGGCTCCTAGCTCAGTGCCTGCAATTCGGAAGATAATCAAGATCTGGTGAATGAATCAATGAACAGTGAATGATGCCCAAGACTCCAGACAAGAAGCTTTCTGGACCTAATGAGGAAGGATGGCTATTTCCAAGCACTAAATGGTCTCACAACGTGGTACTTTTAAAGATCGAAGTCTTGTTTGTTTTTATAGGGTTTTTTCCCCTCCTCCTTACATTGAGTTTATTAACATCTTCCTACCCCCTTAATAATTGCGATAAATTCAAAGTCAGGAAACCAAGCTTATTAGAATCACATGTAAAGGAAAACGAAAGAAATTTAAATGAGGACGTGAAAAGCTATCTCAAGAGGCTAAATAAACTAGATAAACAGATTAGCGGATCAATATATAAATATAATTTTAACAAACATCAGCCAAATGATATTGGGACAATTTCCAGACAGTATCTCCTACCTCCACAATAAGAATTTAATTATTTAAACAAGTTTAAAGAGTTCATCAGCAGGGTCCAACCAGAAGAATCCTCTTTTGGCCCAAATTGGTTCAACATTTTCCATCAAGGCCATAACAACTCAGAGTCAATTCCATAAACCAGAAGCATCAGGGTAGCTGGACCAAACTGGAGGTGCATGACGTAGAAAAGGACAAGACACTGAATCGCCAACTTTAGGCTGAGAGGACCCAGGAGTCTTTACTCCTCAATTTGTGGGTAAAGGAGAGGGGACAAACTGAGTGGTAGCCTCCCCCTGAGGAAAGATGGGAAAGCCTGTGGAGTGTGTGTGCATGTGTGTGCAAACACATGCACACACACGCATATCACTCGGGGTTATTGTGGGCCACAACAGGAGAGGCAATTCCAGAGGCTGAATCTGAATCTCAGAGGATATAACTTACAGCAGCCAGGGGCACCTGGGTGGCTCTGTCAGTGAAGTGCCCAACTTCGGCTTAGGTCATGATCTCACGGTTCGTGAGTTCGAGCCCTGCATCAGGCTCTTTAGTGCAGAGCCTGCTTTGGATCCTCTGTCTCCCTTTCTCTGCCCCTCCCCAGCTTGTGTGCACACTCTTTCTCTCTCTTTCTCCCTCAAAAATACATAAACATAAAAAAAAGAAGTAGAATAAATCTTTTTAAACAAACAAACAAGCAAAAAGCCTTACAGCAGCTACTATTAAGCACTTAGTCTGTTTCTGGAAGAATGCTAAGAACTTAGAATACAGGTATTAGTGCGTTTAATCATGACAAGCCTACAGGGTAAGTCCCATCCTGATTTCCATTCTACAGTTAAAGAAATTGAGAAAGAAAGAAGTGACCTGCCCAAGGTTACCGAGCTAATAAATGGGTGAATTGAATTTGATATCAGACAGTCTGAGTATAAAAATTCCATGCCCTTATTACCAGGCAATAAGCTAAACAAGGGGGTCAGCAAACTATGGCTAAGGGCCAAACCCAGCAGCCTTCTGGTTTTTGTAAATAAAGTTTTATTGGAACACAGCCACGGCCACTTGTTTTCATACTGTCTATGGCTGCTGTCATTCACGCTACAGTGGCAGAGTTGAATGGCTGTGAGAGACCATCTGGGCCACAAAACCGAAAATAGTTATTATCTGGCCCTTCACAGAAAAAGTATGCCAACCTTTATGCTGAACAGAAGTAATTCTCAATGTTTCTACCCAAGTATTCCTAATGGTCAAGCAAATTAGGGGACAGCCCAAATGACTGGGGACAGAGGCTAATGCAGCCAGCAGCTCTCCTGAAATGTCTCCAAGTCTCACGGTTTTTCAAAATCAATTATGCAAATTTTGCATTCTGTGCCATAATATTTCTTCTCATATAATATGTTTAAAGCAAAACAACCATGAAGTCCTAGCTGCCTGGAAGATGTGCCACAGTCATCCTACAGCACTGTACGCTGCTGGACGTGGGCCCCCAATCCGCTTGAGGGAGGCGGCCCCAGCCCAAGCGGCTCAGGTGGAACAGCAAACCCAATGGAACAGCAAATGCAGGACTTCTGCACCCTCGGCCTACTGCAATCCACCTGAGGCGTCCTGTGCAGGACACTTACACCCTCCGGATCCTTCTTTCCTAACTTTAAAACAGAGGTAATCGTCCTACCTCATGGGGCTGTTTGGACAGTTAGAAGTCCAAAGACACATGAAAGCTGTCAATGAACAGGAATCTTGGAATCTGAGCACAGCCAACTTGGCTGGAAAACAAGAGCTACGACACCACGAGATCTCCTTTTTTTGTTACTAAAACACATATATCAAGAAAGGAAATGGGGGTAGGGGATGCCTGGATGGCCCAGTCGGTTAAGCGACCGACTTCAGCTCAGGTCACGATCTCAGGGTTAGTTAGCTCCAGCCCTGTGCTGGGCTCTGCGCTGACAGCTCAGAGCCTGGAGCCTGCTTCGGATTCTGTGTCTCCCTCGCTCTCTGCCCCTCCCCCACTCATACTCTGTCTCTGTCACAAAAATAAAAAATAAACATTAAAAAAATTTTTAAAAAGGAAATGGGTAGTCTTTGTAAAAGATTAAAAAAAAAAACAAAAAAACCTTTCTTCCACACGAGTGAATCAGCCAAGTCTCTCACAAACTCCTCTGGCAGGCATCCGCCTGGTGCTCACACTGCCCTCCACCACTGCCTAAGAAAGCCGAGAACCAGATCAGGAAGGCCCCCTCTGGTCAGCCCGGAGTCTTATTTAGATTTCCTGAAATGAAAAGCCCCCCCAAACCGTTTTATTGTTTTCCAAATACTAACACTCTACAAACAATAAGCAAGTCTGAAGGTATTTATCTCTGCTGCCAATTATAAAAGACCGTCATCAGAGGCACCTGGGTGGCTCAGTGGGTCCAACTTCGACTCAGGTCATGATCTTGTTGTTCCTGAGTTTGAGCCCCAAGTAGGACTCTGTGCTGACAGCTCAGATCCTGGGGCCTGTTTTCAGATTCTGTGTCTTTCCTGCTCTCTGCCCCTTCCTCACTCGCACTCTGACTCTCTCTCAAAAATAAATAAACATCAAAAAAAAAATGTTTAAGTAAAAAAAAAAAGTGAGCAACTTCAACAACCAAAAATCTCTAATTTACAGCTAATCCGATGGCACAAATTGCATCTTCAACTACAGACCACCTGAAAAATGATTTCCTGTAAACAAACCACTGGGTTTTTTCATTGAATGAATGCCTTATTTTGCTCTTCAACTACAAAGAACTCACTTTTTGCTACATGAGGCAAAATTTTTTACTTTCAAGAGCTGTAGAAATAATCCCCAAGTAGGAGTCCAAAGGGTCCTACACTCCAAGTCAATGAGGAGCAGTCCCTTGCGCCAGGCCTGCAGGTCTGTCGGTCTGTCTGTCCTGCCTTCCACAAATCAACTGGTTGTTTAACAACTTGCAGGTCCTGTGCGGGCTCCTACCCGCAGTGGCAGAGTGTAAATCAGGAAGGCAGACTGTAAAAGGGTCTGAAGTAAGTGTTCTGGAACACACAGGAAGGAATATTTAAATCTGCCTGCAGGTGGTCAAAGGCTTCAGCCCTTTAAGAGTTTCAGGACAAGTGTCTCCACTTTTCCCTCCTCTAGTTGATTCAGGGTGACCAACTCATTCCGGTCTGTATGTCCTAAGTTCCTGGAAACTCCTTTTCTAGACAAACCAGGGCTGTTGGTCACCCTCCTCTTATCCAGCCCTGCTCTTCGCCCTACAATCAGGAATCCGTCAATAACATTCATTGTTTGCCTGCAGCGTGTTGCCGTCCAGGAGCCTTGGCCTCCTACCCCCCACTTGCAGCAAGTAATCACCAACCCTTCCCAGTAACCGCCCCTCCATCCAGATTCTTCCATCCTGGAAACGTTCCCTGTCACACAAATGCCCCGCGAAGAAGAAAGAAAGGACCGTCACCCAGGCTGCAGAAGGTATGTGGGCTCCTGGCGAAACAAATCCCACTTTGCCAGGAACTCCACTTTGGAGGACAACACCAAGTGGAGAAAAATGGAGATGGGGATGTACAAATTCAATCTATCAAATCTCCTATTTATTTTATGCAAAGTTTTCCTGGTGCTTATTAGTGCCAGCTTTCCCTCTACCATTTAATCTCTGCTTCCATTTCATTCTTGGAGGCCTGTGATTATTCTAATTCAGCATTTGGATGACTTCATTTCCGCTCAAGTACACCCAGGTCAACTTGGATAGAAAAGAAAGAGGAGGAGAAGAAAAATAATCAGCTAAAAGCTATTAAATATCAGCCGTGTGCCTCATGATTGGTTTTAAAGGCAGCGGTGAGGTTAGCAACAGTCAGAAACTCAACCCTTCTGCGTCTTCCTGCATATTAACATTTTTCTGGGGCTCTCACTTCTATGGCTTCGAATGTAAATAAAATACCGATTGGCAGCCCGCTTTGAGCTAATTCACAAATACCAAGTCTGAATATACAGAGCTGTAAAAATTTAGAGGGTGGTAACTTGACAGATCCGGCCGTTCTACAGAGAGACTAATTCTCAGAGGACAAAAGAAGGGGGAAAAAAAAGGAGAAGAAAAAGAAAGAGAAGAAAAGCATACGCGACCCAAGTAATGGGGTATCCAATTGACTGGGTGGGGGGTGGGCAGGAATCTCCATATCAATGTTCACTCCACCAGACAATGGAATGTGGTTTCTATGCCAAGTCTAAATGAACTGGGCTTTCTCTCCCATAAGAACCTCTCCTTGCACCCACTGGCACAAGCCTGAACCGCGATTTCTCAGACACTTGCGGTTCCCACTGAAGTGCGTCCAGGGCGAGAAAGGCTTTCTTTCTCATGCTAACAACTCCATTGTAAGGGACGCCTTCGGAGCCAGCCAGGGGTGGGGGCTCCGGGAAGGTGAGCCGGTGGAGGTGCTCAATACCCTTTCCCCTTCCATCCTCCCGGGCTCTTAACCCCTTCCTATCCCTGGCCTTCCCCTTCTGGGCCCCCTAGAAAAATTAAATAAAAGCTGAACCATGCTGGGAAGCACAGTTAAACAGCCAAGCTAGAAAGTTCGGGTCTGTTCTTCTACCTAACTGGGCATACGACCCAGGGAATTCGATTAGCATCATCTCTAAGTTTTCCCAGCTTGCTACCCAGAAGGCATCTTGTTTTTCTATCTGTATATTTTAAAACACTGTTAACAGAGCAATAATAATGTCTGTCTGATGCATTTGCCCAACAACAGCCGGCTATGTTTTATACACTAAAAAGGAAATGTGAAGTTTTCCTAGAAGCCTACTATTTCAGGAGCCCCTTTTTTTAAGAGAAAGAAAACGGGGGTGGGGAGAGGAAGAAAGGAAGGAGGGAAGGAGAAAGGAACTTAGGAGTCAGATCCTGAGGTTGGAGTGCTCAATCAATTTCTTAACTCCACTCCCTCCACTGGCTGCAGCAGAAATCCGTCCAGGGAGGAAGAAAGCTCCCGGGGAAAACACAGAGTTGTTTGTGTGGTAGGAGGGTTGACCTGCACAGCCCAACGATCACCTTACTCGTGGCTACTGCCTGTGTGCTGGCAGACACCTGGCCCAGGAAGGCCCAGGCAGGCAGAGGAAGGCGGTTCTCCTGTTTGCTCACTTGGACTTTTTGCACGCAGCAGCTCTGCCAGGGGTCAGAGGGCAAATAAAGTCCCCTCCCCCGTATGACACACTTCCGAAGGGAGAGACTGACACAAACCAGACAGAGAATTAATAAAACATGAGGACAGTGTTGGCCTTGTTCTGGGTTATTACAGGAAGAAAATTTAACACAGAAGTGGCCTTCAGCATGGCCGGCCAGGGAGGGGCTAGCAAAAGGGGCCCTTCCTGGTCCCCTCCACAGTTGTAATTCAAGAAGGTCCGAGGAACGTCAGGGCTCTCCAGAGCAAGGACGAGCCGAGGACAGGCGAGGCTTGGACACGCCAGCCCCTTTCCAGTCAGTCCACCTGGACAAGCCACTGCAGAAAACAAAGGCCGCCTGGGAGCTCTGGTGCCCACAGAGGACAGACGGGGACTTTTGTTCTCCGGGCCTGGTCTGAGAGGCACACCGCACGGAGCTCCATTTATTTATCTACAACACACGTTTGGAAGCGATAAAACATTACCTCAGAATCACAGTCCACCGTCAGGAGTATGGTAAAGTTGCTTACTTATTTTCTCACAAATCTCTTGCCTTTCAAATTTCAAAGGCTTTATAATATTTTTATGCTAGATCTTAACTCTCCTCGCACATACAGTATCAAAAGGCCCAGGTGAGCAGCGGCCGTGAACACCCCACCTGCACGTAAAACCCGGAGCGAGGAAATAATAGGTGTCAAACCCTTCCTTAGAGCGCGCTCGCCGACCGCCCCACACACAAGCCGGATAAATGAAAAGATCTCATCATATTAAAAAGCCAGTTCATTCTTGCTTTCAATTTTTTTTTCCCCTCCAAAAGCTTTCAAGCACTGTTCTCTGTTCCCTCTTAAAGGCCCACACACAACCCCGATCCGAGAAACGGACACCGAAGGGCCCTTTCCACCTCAATTCCACGAGGCACCCCTGGACGGGCCCTAAAGAGCTCTAAGTCTCCTTGAAGGCTCTTCTTGCCGTCGGTCCGGCACCACAAGGGGCTGGCCTAGGAAGGGGTTAAAGCCCTCATGTCAAACCACAAACTCGGGCACTGGCCCAGAAGGGACATGGGAACCAGGGCCTCCGAGTGATAAAGGCCGGATTGTAGCAGCCCACTGAATTGGAAATGACTTGTAGGCCTAATGAAACAGAACTTTGGCAGTAAAACAGAATGAAAGGAACCAGACAATAAAAGGCTGGAACAAAGGGTGCAGAGTCGCTTCGGCTTAGCAAAATAAGCTCACTTTGTTGGTGGGGAAAGCCAAAGCCGATTAGGATAAACCAACGACTGAGCGTAAGTCTTCCAAACTAATTACACAGTTCACCATGTGAAGTATAATTGCAAGCCTCCAGATGCGGGCTGCTTGGCTTTCACAGGAGTTACATAAAGTGAGAATTACCTAGTGGGCCCGGCACCGAGCAGCCCTATCATCGGGTGAGCAGCTGAAAGGTGCAGATCTGTTCCATCCGGGAAGAAGTCGAGAATTCATTAAGTTTAAAGGCCTCTTTTTGATCTCCAAAATCCTATAAGTGAGAATTTAAGAAACCGGTACTTGAAGGAGGGGCCGAAAGGGGAGAAGGAGGAAGGCCGTGCACACGGGGCTTCTTTGATCCCAGTGCTTTTTAATTACCACGCCGGGCTCTTCCGGACAGACGGACAGACGGCTATGCGGGGAGAGTGGCGGAGAACCCTGCCATCGACTGGGTTTCTGCGTGCCTAGCAAGAGCACCATTCATGTGCCACTTTCTGGAATGGTCTGTGTACATCATTCCTGTACATATGAAATCGTGAGCACAGATAACGTCCACCAGGAAACCTGAAGCAGTGAAATAAATTACTGCACATCAACATTCTTGACAAATGGACAAAATCCGCTCCCTCCGAGGACAGGCTGCTTGGTGGTGAAGCGGGGGGGGTTCTAAACAGCAAAGAAGAGGCTAGATTGGACAAAAAGGACGGACGGGGCTCTCCCCAGCATGGGCTGTGTGATCTCGGACAGCTCCCTGACCTTTCTCAACACCAGATTGGCCATCTGTGTGACAGATACTCCACCTCTCTTGCTTGGACAGCAATCAAATTTTAAAAGGCATCAAACAGCTCAGCACAAAGCACACGTCCCCCAAAGTCAGAAACATCAACTCGTAGTAAAAGAATCTCTGCAGTAAAATCTGAACTTCACAAATTCTGAGTCTTCGTTTAATTTAGATTAAGCACGTGTAAAAAGGAGTTGGAAATACTCTACGGATCCCCAGATCTTACTCATAGGATGAAGATTCCGGTTTATAAATAGCAGCTTTTTCCAAACAGAGAATCCCTTCACTGTTCCTGCATCTTAAAGTCCAGAAATGAGCTCCACCACAATTATGAGTGCTTCACTTATTCTAGCACACTTGGTACTATTGATAATATCTTGTTTTGGTTATAGTCCACAGATGCCTTAAATATCTATCCATATACCCACCTACATATGTTTATTTAAACACACTTTCTAGAGCATTAAATTTTCAAGCTTGAAACCACCCTTACGCATAACCTCGTTCAGGAGTTAGCAAATTATGACCCATGAGACCAATGCGGCCCACCACCTGTATTTATAAATAAAGTTTTATTGGAACACAGCCACATCCAATTATGGATTGGCCACATTCTCCACACAAAAGCAGAAATAAATGTTTATGACAGAGACTCTATGTTCTGCAAAAGCCAAGAGTATCCACTATCTGACCCTTCACAACTTTTCCAACTCCTTCCCTGAGATAAGAAACAGACCAGGAAAGAAATGACCTGTTAAGGTGTCACAGTGGGGTCACTGCATAGTCGGGCCAGAATTAGGACATGGACTAGTTCTACCTTACCTTTCTCTAATGACAGCATCAGAACCGCTACCCGGGGGGTGAGAATGGTCTTCCAAGGTAGCCGAATCCTTATGCCAGTGGCCACCCTTCATAATCTCATCTTAAATATAAGCAAGTAATGGCATCCCTAACAAGGGGGTGGGGGTAAATTTCGGGAGAAAGGTAGGAGAAAAGCACAAAAGGGCTTACAAACCTCCAATTTGAGTTATTTAAAGCTCTCGGTGTGTCATTCTGCACCCACTCTACTTACAGTAATGACATATTTAAACTCCCCGAGCTCAGCCCCATGATAGCAGTCTCACTCATGTTGATTGCCACCTGAAATAAACAGTTGAAGCAGCTGCCACCTCAGGCACGATGGGAAGGGTGAGAGGAGTGAGGAATGACAGCGAGGGAAACCCAAAACGTGGTGGCAAACGCTGAATGGAGGCCCGAAAGGATGGAAAGTTCTGGACACGGAAGAAGAGGAGAGAGGCGATTGTTCTTCTGGCTGCTATCCTGCCTTACCTGGGTGACCTTTACTGAGACCCAACCTCCAATTCTTCTCTGGGAGGCTGGTGGGGGTGGGGTATGGCCCATACTGTAGGTTGTTAAATGGAGTCTCGCCAGGACTGAGTCTGTGACTCCGGGTCACCCCTGACATGTAGCGCGGGGTGCAGACTTCCCCTCCAGGCCTGTCCAATAGCAGAACCTGAACTCTGGGCCCTCTTCCAACCTCGGCTCGATCTACGGGATGGACTTAGGGTAGGGAGGATGCAAAAGAAAAGAAAAGACCGTGCCTCTCTGTGGGCCCAGGACAGTGCTGGGAACGAGATCTTCATTGCCTCATTTACCTGCGTGGTGGATTTTGGTGTCGTCCACCCCTTTGACGAAGGTGAACAGTAGGGTCAGCAATGAGATAATATAAGTCAATGGCCTGACCCAGCACCCAACACAGTACGTACTCACTAAAACTCCACCTCAAAGTTAACCAACTAAAAAGAGCCCTAAACCACTTTACAGTCAGGAATGTGCACATGTGTGTGAGTACACTTTACACAAGCGTGTGTGTGTTCTGTTTTCTTCACCCAGAATGTAAACTACGAAGGAGTAGAGTCACTGTCAATTTGCTGCTGAATTTACTTTCCACCATAAGGCCCAGCAGCAGGGCCTCCTCTCTTTGGATCACTCTGGATTCAAATGAACTACACCGGAATCCTGAGTGATGCAGGCCCTGCCCAAGCAGCCACAAACCTAACACCAGCCACCAGCTAGAGGAGGCACAAGCCCCTCTGAAGACAGACCCACATAACATACGGAGCCCGTGTACGAAACAAGCTACTAAAACAGGAGGGTAGACAGTGTTATGGTCTTGATACATTCAAAAGGCTCCTTAGTCCTTTAACGAGACACCTGGTTAGTTTACACAGCCTGCTGGACTCTACAAACGTCACTGCTAAAACGAACCGAGCAGCTCCAGACACAGCGTGGGCCACGCCAGGGAAGACGGTCTGTGAACGCCTCCGTGACAACGGACAACTGGTCGATGCCATGCGCCTGGCCCAAGCTGGCAGAGCCTCCCACTGCTGGCATACGGGTCCCAACTGGTAAGCGTTAATGAAACAAAGACAGCAAGACAGAAGAGAAAGCAGGGAAAGAGAGAGAGAGGCCGGAGGCGGGGACGTGCAGAGGTGTGGCAGGTACCAGCCTGTTTGGGAAACTCTCACGGCCTACCTGCGCGGCACCGACTTCCCCGACACCCACAGACAGGCCCACGAGGTTCCAATGCAGGTTATGGGTCCAAAAAGAAACCCCGCCTCACGTCTGCAAAACTACCCCCGGCCTTGTGATAGCAGCAGAACTGGAGCGAAGGGGCTCCCTCTCCAGAGCCTTCCATTACACAAGCTGGGCCTGTCGCATTTAATTACTTCCAGTCTCTCTCCAGAGGCAGGGTGCGGCTGGACGAGGCACAAACCCCCCACCCCCACCCCCCACGGCGCTTTAAATAAGTCTTGAAGAGAAGTGCATGGTCACCAACACACTCCGCTATCCTCGGAAACCAGCCAGAATGAATCAGCCCCCAACGGGCAACGGAAGCCAGTGCCACAGGGAAGGCGCCTTTCATAACCGACCTGGAAGGGCAGTTGGGAGCCATCCTGAAGGCAAGGCCAGCCCCAAGGAGGCTGCTTCCTCTTGTTGCGTGTCTCCCATCCATGCAGAAATGGATTATCACCAAAGACAAGAAAATCTCCGTTTTGCGGCTAAACAGCAGTCACAGCACGCCTCCCAGACGAGAGCTCACAAGAGGACACACCTGGGGACGGGGTCACAGAGGCCCGTCGCTTTGGATAAACAAAAGCACAGAACCTTCGGACCAGCCGTCTTGCCACCTAGGGCAAGCACAGCAGCCATCATAGGGGAGAACTGAGTGACAACGCTAAGGATGGGCGCAGTATCTGCCCAGGATGCCATCCTCTGGGGATGCAGGCCTCTGCGGCCACCCCACACCCGGACTCCCAGGAAAACGTCCACAACTACTCAAAGGGGAAGGAAGCAGATGGCCAGCACAGCACTGCCAGCCTCCTGGGACACAGCGGCCAGAGGAGAGGTGTCACACAAAGCCAACAAGGCCAGTCTCCCACAGGCTGCCATGCTGGAGCCTTGGGACGATGCAGCCATCAGAGGAACGTTACTTTCCAAGGCACCAGCTCCCCCACCAGCCAGAAAGAGGCGTGGTTACATATCCTGTCTGTCTGTCCATCTGTCTGAGTCTCTGTATAACCCACGCACACTCACCACCCCCCCCCCACTTCCTGATGGATTGGGAGGGCTGTGCGCTGCTCCCAGCCTGCTCCAGCAGCAGAGCCCAGGGGTAATTTTCCTTCTGTGTCACATACATTCTGACAGGTACAGTCCCAGCATCTCTCCCGAGTCTCCGCGGGCATCTGACGTGGGAAGGTTCAGCCACAAGAGGCCCCAGGGAGCTTCCTCTCTTCATGCATCTTCCAGAAAGGCACAGAGGAAGCCCAGCATCAACTCACAGGCCTCTAGCAGCTTCTGTGGGAGCTCCTGTCCTGTGAGTCACAGCTCCGCGTCCCTCCCTAGCCGCTGCCACCACCAGCTCCCAGCCCGGGCCCCACGTGGTCAACAAATGGCAGCAAAACCGCGCTGAAAGGCCACTCTGTCTGCCCTCCAGGCACGTGGGCTGCCATGGCGACCACCAGCCGGACTCCTCCATGTCGGCTCCTGACAGACTTCACTTAAATTTTGACAACCAAGGTCAAGGACAAGGTTCTTGAGGACACAGCTGTGGCCAAGGGAGGGGCCCCGGCAGCCAGCCCTGCGCACCACTTACCTTGCCAAACTGCTCGAAGTACTGTTTTACGTCTTCCACCACCGTGTTCGCAGATAATCCGCCTACAAATATTTTCTTTGTTCTTGTGACCATCTGCAAGAAAGGACAAGAGGAGGGCACGGGTTAACCTGCTTATCTGAGGCAACGCTCGCTGCGATGCTGAAACAACCCACTCTCCACGTTTCTCCAGGAAGGCAATTCTAGAGAAATTCGAGCTGCCCCGAGCGGGCCCTTTAGACACCTCAGAATGCTGGAGACGGGCACTCTGGGTATCTCAGGCCTCTGGGCCACAGTCTATAAGCCTGAGGTGCATACAGACACACAGTAGACTTGGGAACCTCTGCGGCCCTGACACACCGCTTCGCTCCGATTTCCAGCACAAAGAGAAGGTTGGCACGTTCAAAGACGCGTGAATGGAATTACGTGCATAAAAACCTGCTGCCCAGAAAGTACCATAAAATTGGTCAAGAAGAAACTCACCCATCCTTCAAGTGTATGGGCGGGCTGTGTACCCCGAGCCATCCGGGTGCTGGCTTATGTCTGCCAGCAAGAGGGAGGCTGACCTCCCACTCGCGGGCCACTCTCCCAGCGTGGCCCTCGCTCTCCTTCCCCCCTTGATCCCTCCATGACTCACCCTGAGTCGCCCTACGCTCCCTCAAGCCCAGCTAATCCCCAGGTATCCCCCACTTTGTCCACACAAATCCTTCTCCTGGAGAATGCTTCTCCAGGCCTAACTCTCCAATGGCAAGTTGTAACCATCCTCCGAGACCCAGAGACCCTCTCGAAAATGTGAACTACCTATATGGCCGCCACTTCCAGAAGCTGTCCCCATCTCTTCTGAAACCCTAACACTGTACCCACCAGTCCCGGCACCCGCTTCTTCCCACCGAGAGCAGAAGTCATTGATAATCTGGTCTTTTTTGCTTTTTCCCCCAGACTGTGAATTGCTGACTCCTCTCGGCACCCTCCATAATGCCAAGTCCAGGGCCAGGCACACAGAAGCCCACACGGAAATGTTCGGTGGATGCGAAAACGAACAAACGTGGTCACATTTCAGAATTCCACCAGTTTCAATGCAAAGTGAGAAGTTCCATGATACAAGTGGTTCAGGAAAGGAACCAAAACTCACAGGTAGGAGCCAAAAGTGAAACAAGAAAATGAATCTTATTCTGAGTTTTAAGCTGTATGTATGGGGGGGGGGGTTAATGTGACATAAAAAATTTTTTATTTAAATGTTAGATAAAAATTTTAAACCTCAGTGAGTACAGGGTCTCACGAATTGGGTCGCATATGGTAAAAGCCCAATATCTTAACCTGATGGGAGAAAGTCTATCGCAGTGCACAAGCATATCAAATCATAATGTTTGCACACTTTAAATATCTTAACAGTTTTATCAAGAACACCTCAGTAAAGCTGAGGGGAAAATGTCTGATGAAACCATTCAAATAAAAGCATGACTAAAGGGGGCACCTGGGTGGCTCAGTTGGTTGAGCAGCTGACTCTTGATTCTGGCTCAGGTCATGAACCCAGGGTCATGGGATCGAGCCTCGAGCCAGGCTCTGTGCTAAGCAGGGAGCCTGCTTTGGATTCTTTCTCTCTCTCTCTTTTTCTCTCTCTCTCTTTCTGTCTGTCTGTCTCTCTCCTTCTGCCCCTCTCCCACGTGCCTTCTCTCTCTCAAATATTAAAAATCACATATAAGCATGACTGAAAATCCAAAATAAATGAATAAGACAAAACCCCCCCCACAATGTCATATATGTTTATTACAATTCAATACAGGATGGCTAACTACAGGGGTCATGGCCACCAGGATTCACACTGTCCCCAAGGCAGACACACACTAGCTGAGGGAATGTACCAACCACCTTACTTCCTACAAGAGTGCCCTGTCCAGAGCACCTGAGTGGCTCCATCAGTTGAGCATCTGACTTCAGCTCAGGTCATGATCCAGTGGTTTGTGAGTTCGAGACCCACATTGGGCTCACTACTCTCAGTTTATCAGCGCAGAGCCTGCTTCAGAGGCTCTGTCCCCCTCTCTCTGCCCCTCCCCTACTTGCGTGATCCCAAAAACAAATATAACAAACAAACAAGAATGCCGTGGCTGAGTGACACCTGGGGGCTCAGTGACACCTGGGTGGTTACTGGCAGGCTGTGTGCTGAGGGGCGCTCCCCGGAGGCTTCATCCCGCACTCTGCAGTGTGAAGTCCTGCACCAGCGCGCCAATCCCACCTGACCCCAAACTCCCACCAGTCAGGAAGTCCCATGGCCACGAAAGGAGACTCTCAGACTTCAAGGAGCTCACACTTTGGCTTAGCAGCTTCCGGAAGGGACATGTGCCACCACAGCCCGTTGACGGAACCTCATCTGGAACGTCCCTATAGTGGACTTGCTGCACTGTTTTAAGAGGACATTGTCCTAGCAACGCCACACACTTCCTGTTGGCTGTGAGAGCCAGGCATGCGTGTTCAAAGCTGTGATTTACTGCTTTTCGGCTCTCTTCAGATGAATGGGAGGCGAGAGAAGATAAGGTATAGGAGGACATTCTACGAAGATCCCACCCACACCCAGTGCCAACTCCAAGAACCTCTCGTTAACTACTGGGCATCTTATTCTGCTCCCCCTGGTGGAGCAAGGTCACCTTCCCATGAAACTCTGCATCCCTTGCCAGACTTAAACCTCTCCCTACACTCACTGACCGCCAACTTTTACCATCTAACTTGCTTAATGTATTCACTCAACTGACACGTGAAGTGCTAGGTGTGGGAGCCCACATTCCAGTACAATGTGGAATTTAATCCACTATAAAGTGGAGATATAATAATTAGCCTACCACGCGAGGTTCCTATTAGGACTAAATTAAATAACATATGCCAAAGTGTCTAGCAGGACACCAGGCAGATGTTAGATAAGTGGTCACTGTAACTGAATCCAAAGTCAATTACTAAATTCATCCTTCAAGCTCAGAATAACTGTGCGGCGAGAGACACCTTGCACAAAAATCATCTTTGATATATCAACTCTTGGCGCCCCCATTCTCTTCCACTGTAATTTCAAAACCATTTTCCTGCCTCTCTACGTGACTTCAGATGGGCAAAGACTCCCAATAGTTTCATTTTAGATTTTTCATTCCTTTTTTTCCTTTTTTTTCTACCCAGCCAAGTAATTAACTGTCTATAAAGAAACACTAATCTGATCCATAAACATGCAACATGCGCCAGTGGCGTTCTGAACTTTAAGACACTCTGGAGAAGCGTTCCGTAAAATAAACCCTATGGTCCCATTTATACATTGGTTAGAGCCAGGTGGGTGTAGAGCAGGCCCTATTTATATTCCAAATGTTCACATGGACCCAGATAATTAAACGAGTAACATGTCTTCATTCCAAATAACAGAAGTCAACAGAATGTTCGTTCCCCAGTAACTGGTTAAATGAAAAGTCCCCTCTCACACCCTCTACGTTGCTTAACAGCCGTAAACCTATCAAGACAGAGCCCTAAACACTGGGGCGCAAACCCAGCTATAAATCTACACAGTCCAAAAAAAAAAAATCTTTAAAATAACTTTCTTTCTAGAAGGATGAGAAATCCCAGGCCCCAGACACTGCACCAAAGTGTCCGAAGTTACTAAAACATCCTCTCCAGGAACGAGCTCAGATACAGTGATGGATTCCACCCTTCAGCAAACACTACAAGGAAACTGGTTTAATCAAAACCTTCCAGACGTGAAAAGGCCAGTGGGAAGATGTGTAACAGGCGGTTAGCTGCTCACCAGTGTCTTGGCTTTGGGAGAGGAGAGCACGGTTGGGGGGCGACAGGGCTCTGCACGGTGACCTCTCCCGCCAGGGGCACAATGGGGGAAATAGGAGTGATTTACTTTGGGAATCCTGATGGCAGCGCTGCTAAATGGACTGTGCACTGCTTGATGATTTGCATTCTGAAGAGGGACACTGGAGGCAGGCAAAGGAGTCTAGAATCACACATCCTTCCCTCTGTTTCCCTTCTCCCTGCTGAGGAGGGCAGGACAGGGGTGAGGCTGCCTGCTGTGTCCAGGCTCTCCCATTTGGTGGGACTAAATGGAGGTCCTCAAATTTCCATCAATACTATCAAAGTTTCTGTGTCCGACTGTGCACGCCAGCATGCATGTGCGCAAGCGTGCACTTGGGGTAACTCTCTAGTCGTGACCCTTAGTCTTGGCTTCTACTTGCCCCCGGAACCAACCAGCACCCTCCGAACTTTAACCCTCTTCTGCAACTCTGAGCAGGACAAGTTACCCACTCGTCTCCCTGACTCCATCATCCTCTCCATTAGAAAAAGCCCTCTCTGCCCACAGTGGAGACAGCCACCTGTGTTTTCTTCCTGTGCTAGGCCCTTCGGGTAACTGTTTCCTAACCCACAACCTTCACACCAATATGCTACTTAACCACACAAAGCAAGGGAAGGTGGCCGCTGCACACCAAAATGCCCAGGCGGCCCCAGGTGGCCCCTGCGATGCACCCAAATGGAACGAGCCACCCATCTGTTCCGGAGAAGGCTCGCTCCAAAATCCACCAGGAAACTGATCTTAAGTATCCTTTGCATGAAGTTTGTGGAGGGGGATCGGCTGCAGAAAACACTCTGTATGCGAATGCTTTCCACTCTGAGACACCAGATATCCACCAAGAGCCCTACGCCCCTTGGGGACAGCCACCTCCCACAACAGATGCCCTTAATTTTATAATCTAGGGCCGCACTCTGGGAAGTGGGGTGTGTGTGTGTGTGTGTGTGTGTGTGTGCGCGCGCACATGCACGTGTGCATGGAGCATGGAGAGGGGGGAGTGTTCCGGCTCTCACAAATCATTGCTGCACATTCTGCATTTAGACCCGTAATTTAACTAAACACCACTGCTCTCCACACCTCTTGGCTCCACAAAGAAAACCCCAGCATCCATTCCAGTTTGGAAAATTGCTATTTACACATCACAACTGGCCAAAGCCGGCTGCTAACCAGAGCTGCAAAGAACACTCCACCTTCCTGCTTCTAACCAGAGAGCTGCTTTTTTTTTCAAGTTTCAAAAAAATCCCTTTAAAAAACTGTGTTTGCATCTGAAATGGTCACTCAGAGTGGGGCCACTGGTTGTATTTTTATAAAAGAGGATAAAGTAGATGAATGTGAGTGTGTGTGCGTGTGTGTGTGTGTGTGTGTGTGTGCGTGTGTGTGTGTGTGAGAGAGAGAGAGTTGAAAGCAGAAGCTGGGTGGTACTAAAAGAGAAATTCCTTTGAAGAATGAGATTGGCGGAGAAAACTTAGCTCCAAGAGCTTTGCCCCAAAGATATTAGTTGTCACACAGGAAAACAACAGTAACTGCAAATGTCTCTCATCCTGACAGATGCATGGAAAGGCAGGAAGCGGCTCCGCAGAGCCCTGCACGGGTAGGAGAGGAGGCCAGGGAAATGAAGTCAGCTCCTGCCACCGCCATGCCCCTGCAAAAGCTCAGATTCCCTCTTTGGAAAACCCCTGAGCCATCTCCACTGCCCAAGGCCTCATCTACAGAAGCTCCCCCATCTGTGGGAGCCCCAAGGGGGAGAGAGCCCCGAGAAGAAAGAACAGCAGGGCCAGGCAGGATTTTGCAAACCTGTCTGCCATCCCCATTATGCAGATGGAAAAGTCAAGTCCCAGCAAGGTGGCTCATGTGTTGGTTAAAGAGAAGGTGACGTGACATGGGAGAATGGACACATTAGCAGATACCATACGATTCCATCCCAGCGTCTGAAACTGGTGAACATGTTGTTCTTCAGATTCTAGGATAAAACTGTGGGTTATCATCAATTGTGCGTTGGTTCTCTGCGTCTGAGAATTAAGCCCAATCTTTGTACGGCAAAGACACTATCAACACGCTAAATGGGGTCACCGAAGTCCCGAACTCCACAACTCCATTCCCCAGAGTCTCCTCCGAGGAACGTGCCCTCTAAAATTCCCAAGTTTTCCTGGTATTTTTTTTTCCCATCCTTCCCTCCTCCTCTAAACTAACTCTTGCTACCAACTCCATCATATCTGAATCCAATGGCCGAACTCACTTAGCAGATAAAACCAGAACCCAGGTCTGGTACCAGAATCTTCTCCAAATGATTCTACGATCACATGTGGAAAAAGACCATAGCGAGCTGACTACTGTGTCCACCTAGGTCTTCGGAAACAGAGCTTTTTCAGATGTAATCAGTCAAGGATCTTGAAATGAAATCATCCTGAGTAAAGGGTGGGCCCAAATCCAATGACTAGTGTCCTTACACAGAATCGCCATGTGAAGATGGAGCCACAGCATGAAGTAAGTGACATGTCTACTAACCAAGGAACACCCAGAGGTGCCAGCAGCTACCGATATCTGGGCGAGAGGCATGGACAGTGCCCCACAGTCTCTGGAAGGAATGAGCCCTGCTGAGCCTGATTAAAGACTTCTAAACTCCTGAACTGGGAGAGAAGACCTTTCTTTTGCTTTGATCCACCAGCTGCCTCGGTTTGCTCCGGCAGCCCCAAGAAATGGATATGAAGGACACGACAGCTCTGGCCTTGCCTTGCCTGGTGACCGTGGAGCGGGAGCCCACAGGGAAGTCCCACCATCAAGGAGGAGGAAGACGATACACCAACACCTATGACAATCCGCACCTGCCCTCCCACGGAAGGCAGGCCACGCTCATCACACTCCGTGTGGAGCCTGCTTGGAATTCCCTCACTCTCTGCCTCGCTCTCTGCCCCTCCCCTGGTCACACTCTGTCGCCTGTGTGTTCTCTCTCTCTCTCTCTCTCAAATAAACATTGTAAAAATCAAAAAATTAAAACAGTTTTAAAAGGATGAATGGATAAATTAAGTGTGATATATGTGTGTCATGGAATAGTATTCAGACACCAAAAGGAACGAAATACTGACATATTCTACAATGTGGGTGAGCCTAGAAAACATGACGCTACGTGAGCGAAGCCATCATGAAAGGCCACATGTGGTGTAGGTGTCCATTCATATGCAGGCTCATAACAGGGAACGTTATAGAGACAGAAAGTAACTTAGGGCTTGTTCAGGGCTACGGGAGAGGGGGTGATGATGCCTGTAAAGAGTATGGGGTTTCTTTCCGAGGTCATGATAAGGTTCTAAAATAGACTGTGGAATGGCACCTGGGTGGCTCAGTCAGTTAAGCATCTGACTTCAGCTCAGGTCATGATTTCACAGTTTGTGTGTTCAAGCCCCGCATCAGGCTCTGTGCTGACTGCTCAAAGCCTGGAGCCTGCTTTGGATTCTCTGTCTCCTTGCTCTCTGCCCCTCCCCTGCTTATGCTCTGTCTCTCTGTCTCTGTCTCAAAAATAAACAAACATGAAAAAAAATCTTTTTAAAGATTTTAACAGAGACTGTGGAGACGGTGCATGTCTCTGTGATACCTAACAACACTGAACTGTACTCCTAAATGGGTAAATTGTATGGCATATGAATTATACCCCAACAAAACTGTTTTTTTTATGACAGGCCAAAAAGATCCCTAAATCGAGAGTCTGATTGCAAAAAGGTCTTAAAATAAACCCAAGTGCTCAAGAAAGTGCGCTCTTCCACACTGCTTCACCCACCAGCTAACGCCACGGGCTTTGATTCACCCCTGCTTGACCACTGACTGGACAAAGGTGCAACAATATTCAGTGTTGCCAACTGCAGAAATTAATTTAACTTCAGAGGAAACTAATTATAAATATAACTGCAGATGTTTCTCAGAGCTCTCTCTCCCCACCTATACCTATTAGCCGGAGACCACTAGGGTTCAGGCTACAATTTGGCATTCCCTCTAAATAGCTTTAAAATTGGAAGGAAAAAAAAAGCCTTCGTCTATATGGGGCTGGAATATAATTTACACACAATTATCCGATGTAGTCGGGTTACAACATTACCTCTGATTAAAACAACAGTAACTCACCTGAAGGAGAGCGTGATCTTGCAATGAAATGATCAGCCTGTCTCCAATGCCCGCCCCCCACCTCCAACTCAAAGCCCTCTCTGCCTGGCTCCCTCCCAGGCTAATTTAAAAATACTACTTCCTCCTACCCTTGCAGGGTGGGGGGAAAGCTTCAGCTCGCTTGGGTGACCTGTCCACAGATTGGTATCAGAGAGTAATATCCTCGAAGGAGCACTCAGACAGGGGGCTCCAGGAGGTAAGAGAAAACGGTGCGGAGATGGAGCGTTGCCTTGGAAAGCACAGGAAATTAAGGATCACGAGCCACACGTCAACTGCTGCTGAGCGAGGTGGCTGGCTGGCCGTCACCCCAACGCCGGGCACCCAAGCTGTTCTGCATCCATGGGGAGTCTCTCCGTCACTCTGTCCTTCTTGGAGCCCCCACCCCCTAGTACTCGCCACAGAGCGAGTCACGGGAGGCCCTGACAACTCTCTCCAGTGTTCTAAAGATTGCCGATACGCAGATGCAATTAAAACCCATAATCTTTTACAGCAGCTGTATTAAGTGAAATTAAGTAAGTACCCTTTCCTGTTACTGAGCGTGCACAGCAGCCGGCCGTTTCTGCATACCAAGGAGGCAGCCCATGCGATTCTTCGCGAATCTCAGACCGAGGTGGGACAGGAGGGCCAGCGGGAGGGCGCGGCTGCAGTGACCGAGGTTCCGTCCACCTGCTCCCATCACTCCCACCGCGGAGCCTGGCGGAATCCTCCTGAAGACCTGGAGGATGCCTCCCCGAGGGCCCGGCCCTGGAAACGCTGACGCCGACGGTCACGGGGCCCCAGAGCTAAAGCGGAGGTCCCAGGTGATCCGGCCTACAGTGGTGAGCCAAACCAAACAATGACCGTGACTTTCATACACGTCCCCTCCGTCCACCGGCTTGCCTTTTCAGGCACATCTGTGTAGGCGGAGGCAGACTGATGAACCACCCTGGTGGGTCAGAAGAGATTAGGTCAACTGTCTTAACCAGTTCTGGTCGTCACTTTGCCCCCTTAAAATGGGCCTAAAATCCTGGCCCAGGTAACATAAACTGAGGCAGCACACATGGAATTAGAACTCCAAGAAGGCCGCCCACAGGAGTTCCTGCACCCGCCGACAAGGGCAGGAGCCCAGGCCTCTAACACTAACCCTTTGAGGGGCTTCTCACCCTGCTCCAGCCTCCTTGGCACCCAAGTGCTGGCTGAGAGGGGCCAGCAGCCATCTTGAGGCCAGAGGAGGTGGGTTGGTAGTAGAGATGTGCTCAGAGTACCTTTCCTAAGTCCCAAACTGCTCTCTCCCTAAACCAGTTCAGGTCACCTAGGTAGCAACCACCAGCACTTCCAAGTTTGCGGGAACCAGCAGTAAACACCCATGCCTCGCCGACCGCCTCAAGGGGTCCTGCCTCCTCCACAGGGCTCTTGGGAAGGAAACCTCTAGGCTGAGGAGCCAAGGCATAAAGCTCAGTTGAGGAAAACCAAGCTTGGGGGGGTCCTCTGTACTCTGCATTCTGGAAAAGACGGCCTGAGACAAAGAAACTTCTAGAACCCATCCAGTGAGACGTGACCTGTTCCTCCACAGCAACAACCACACGGCTCTTCTGAGGAGGGAAAGCATACAAACTTTGCTGGCAGGAAGGCTCTGAAGCCGGAGCAGCCCATCCCCCAAACCCTCCAGTTGATTTCATGAAAGGAACAAATGGCAGCCTTAACCCTTAGCCTTGATTACCTTCATTAGCATATTTTAGATGCACCGGCAATCAGTTCTTGATGAGCAAGTTTTACCTAATCCACGGAGCTGGGCCAGGCTGCAGGGAGCACACGGAGCACGGCCCGCAGCACCTCAGAATCTCCTGGGGCGTCTTGTAAACCTAGCTACGGCGGCCCCACCCTCGGGACGCCAATCTCATTGGTCCACCATGAGGCCTGGGCATCAGTAGTTTCTCCAGAAGTTTCTCCAATTCTCCAGAAGATTCTACTGTGCCAGCAGGGCTCGAGGAGAAGCCGCGGGAACCAGGGAGCACCGGCTTGAGTCCCAGCTCAGTCACTTCTTTAGTGTAACTGTAGGCAAGCCATGTGTAGAGTTGGGGCAATAACTATGTGCCCCAGAGCTGCCGTAGGCATCGCAAGATGTGTGTGAATGCATCTGGCACATAGTAGGTCCTCAAAAAGTGACTACTGAATTACAGGAGAGTGACACTTGAGACCAAGGGGTCTAAGAAGACAACTGTAGAGAATGGCCTCTGGTGGCAAGACATAGTCATTCATTCTCTTATCGAAGATGTTCTGAGGACCTACTGTGTGCCAAGTACTGTGCTAGGCTCTTTGCATGTTAAGTGGAAGGAGATCTGGTGTCTGCTCTGAAGGAGCTTCCTGTTAAGTAAAAGGCTGTGTTATGGTAGCAAGGTGGGGCTTTGGGAGCACAAGGCCAGGCATGACTTGCAGCCTGAAGGTCAACAGTGGGCAGCCAGAAAAGAAAGGAGAGAAGGACCCCCCCCTCCCTAGCAGGAGCAGCAGTATTTTCAACATTCACTGCAGGGCTCCAAGTGGACCTGAGCAACTATGGTCAAGGTGGCAATGGAATGCAGGGATGACAGGGACCAGGCCAGACAGGGAAGGCCCTACAGGCCAGGGGCTGAAACAGGGAAGCCACTCTTCACTCAAGCTGCAACAGAGAAAAGCAGGGCCATCATGGGGGATGGGTCATTTCATGCTAGATGTTGGCAAGGAGGCCTGGGCAAGAGTGAGAAGAAAAGCAAGCACCAGAGGAAAGGCACAGAGACACCAGTTCTAGTGCCCAGTGTGGAACTGGGGTCAGTTTCCCATCAGCAGGGTCCTCCCTCTGCACCGTTCCACTGTTCCAGAGACCTCAGGGCTAGGGCAGGTTGGGGGGGGGAGGGTAGGTGGGGGCAGGTCAGGGAGGCATCAGGGGAGATGAGCACATTGCACCCTTGGCATGGTCGTCTTTGGAAACACACTTAGCCATCTGTTAGGTCATAAATTTTACTTTTCAAGAAAAAAAAAGTCAAATTTGCCGCTCCTCACCCTCCCCAGGATGTGCTGTATGGCCCCTGCCAGTTGCCACTAGTAACTTCCTCTGAGGGCAAAAGGGGAGCCAAGGAGAGTTTGCAGTGAAGAGAGAAACCAAGATAATTATAAGCAAGGCTTTCAGCCATTTATGAAATGTCTGAGCTCTAAAGGGATGGAAGGCAATCTTTCTAAATCCGAGCACCCTGAACCGGCCACATGATAGAGTAGAAAGAAGAGCAACCCAGGAAGCTCAATCACATGTGTACTACATGACCCTGACCCTAACTGAGCTTCTCTGACCTTGGGTTTCTCCTACTGAATAAGATTAAAAGAGTTAGCATGTGGGCCCCTGGGTGGCTCAGTCAGTTAAGCGTCTGACTTCGGCTTGGCTCAGATCTCGAGGTTCGTGGATTCAAGCCCCGTGTCAGGCTCTGTGTAGACAGCTCAGAGCCTGGACCTTGCTTCAGGTTCTGTGTGTGTGTCTCTCTTTCTGCCCCTCCCCTGCTCAAACTGTCTCACTCCATCTGTCTGTCTGTCTCTCTCTCAAAAATAAATAAACATTAAAAAAAATTTTTTTAAGAGTTAACACATGAAATGTGCTTAGCATGGGACAGAATGACAGGCACCAAAAGTTCCTCTTCCCTTCCCTACCTGTCACGTCATCTCTATCTGTTTGGCTATGAGTGGGGATCAAACCTTCCCTGCCTGTCCCCAGAGACTACACAACAGACAGAAAAGTACTTGGAAAAGGAAGCATACTCTGCAGACCCAATGGCTCATTACGATCGATACTGTATCTCTCCGATTTCTCAGACACCACGCTGAATCAGCCCACCTCCAGCAGTGGCCCTGGGCCGATGGTGCTCCAGTAAAATGGATGCCATCCCAATGCAAAGCAATGTCTTTATATCTGCCTTGCCCTAGATAGCTCCTTACTTTATGAAGAGTAATAGACTTTTCCACATAGCAAGGTCATTCTCTAGAAGAGATAAAACTGACCAGGCTTCGGACGTAATATTTCTCTGCTACACCCATATCCTAATATGCCTGTGCTCTCCTCCTGCCAGGAACATATCTCGATAAATCCTCACTGAACAGAAAACTTTATTTTCCAGAGGGACAAGCAAGGCGGGGAAAGGAAACAACATTTGCAGCAAAAACATCACCAATCAAACTGAACGCAGTCTGGCAGGAACTTTACTAAATGCGTAGTGTTACAGATGTTTTATAGTCATGTTGTCTGTTCTATTTAAAACCCTTGCACTAGGCCAACCAAACAATGGAAAAGAAAGAAAGAAAAAGATATGTTCTCCAGTGTGCCCAACCCAGCTAACTGGTCTGGGCTGGATGTTTATTGAGGCAAAGAGGTGACTGGGG
This sequence comes from Suricata suricatta, assembly GCF_006229205.1. Classification (NCBI taxonomy): domain Eukaryota; kingdom Metazoa; phylum Chordata; class Mammalia; order Carnivora; family Herpestidae; genus Suricata; species Suricata suricatta. The sequence continues at coordinate 27,665,203 of NC_043716.1, forward strand.
ACCTGTAGCTGTCAGCCAGAACATGGAGGGCTCATTTCGTAGCTCACTCTAGAGAGCTGTCAAATCAGCCACACGGCCCAGCAAATGGCGCACAGTCTCTCGGAAGGGCCCTTCATCCGGGAAGACCAGGGTCTTCTATGGGAAGATGCTCTGCACCTGGCAAGCGCTTAAGAAAATCTAGTCCCTTCCCTCAAGGAAGAACAATCTGCCCAGTTAGACCTCATTTGTCCAACAACACTCTGTCATTCCCCAGCACAAACATGTGTTCGGTGCCTGTTGTGCAAAAGGTACTGAAGCTGGGGCTCCACAGCCAGCGCACTGCAGTCAGGACGCACCCTCACCCCGCTCCGCCCCCGCCGAAAGGGAAGCCGTGTAAGGGAGGACCACGGCCAAGCAACCCCCAGAATGGAAGATTCCTGAAGTTAAGGACTTCTGTCTGTTTTGTTCACCAGTGTATACCTAGCACCTAGAAGGCTGCCTAGCATACAGTAGGCACACAATAAATGTGGGCTGAACAAATGAGTGAATGAAGATTTCCTGCCCTGAATTACCCAGTCTGTGGATGAGTCCAGGTCCCAGAGCACCACCTCACCTCCCTTCTTTTCCCGTGGGTAATTCTGAGCACTTCCTGTGGCTGGCACAATGAGATCAAAGGCTTCATTCCTAAGAACAGCTGGCCAAAGTTCTATTCAAGAACAGACATTCAGGAACAGACTGCTGCACTGGAGGGTCCTGCTGGACGGAGGCAGAGAAACCTCACCCTGCTATTTAGACACACACAGCTGGTGATCTGTCTGTTAGAGGCATCTTTACATATAAAAAGGACAATTGATGATTCTGGATATGAAACCATTTATAAAAGGTCATGTGAAATAGGGAAGGGCTTGAAACACCCAGCAATCACAGATTCAAGGACAACATCCAGGGTCTCTATCACTAGCCCCTGATTAATTCCATTCGACACCAGACCTTAATGACCACCTAGTTCCCACCAGCCCAACCTAAACAATTTCACTTAGGGCCCTCTCAGGGGCCGACACACAATGACACACAATGGCAGAAGTATGCAAAAAAGACAGAGGGATCAGCACTGAACTCCATCAGAAGAGTCAGAGAAGGCTTCAAAGAGGAAATGCCTAACTAGGGTTTCAAAGGATGAGCAGGAGTCTTCCAGGGAGACAAGAAAGAAAAGCAGGCAGAGTCGCCGCAGCATGAAATATCACTGTTTCAGGCACTATCAATTTGGCAGTACCAGAAATCAGGGGGAAAAGAGAGTTTGATGGGAGATAAAAACAGAGGCAAAGGTTAGATCACAAAGAGTCTTGTAGACCATAACTGAGGAGACTAACCTTCATCCTTTAGACAAAGGGTCAACGATTTTAAGCAAAGGAATAATATGGCCAGCTTTGTGTTTTAGATAAGTCACTCTGTGGCAGAGAGGTTGGAGCGCTTGCAAATAGAGACTGTAAGAACGGTTAGAAGCTTATCATAATAGCCCAAGATGAAGGGACCTTGAACTAAAGCAAGGATCCTTTGCATAACAAAGCAGGAAGAGATTTAAGAGAGAGAAGGAGACAAAATTATCAGCCCTGGGTAAAGGGCCAGATGCAGATGTGGGAGAGGAAGTCACCAACTGAGATAAGGAACGCAGGTTTGCAGAGGAAGGATAAATGTGTTCAGTGCGGGTACATTAAATTTACAGTGCCCGTAAGACAATTTTGTATATCTGTCCTGGAGCTCAGGAGAAAGATCAGGACAGAGGACCCAGAGTGAATGCTCTAGGTGGAATCCCAACGTCTGCTGGAAACCCAAAGAACCAGTAGGGAAGCAAGAGAAAACTGTCTCACCAACTACAGAGTATGGCCTCTTGGTCTATGCCCCTTCCCTTGACCATGAGTCAGCCTGTGACTGCTTCAGCCAGTAGAATACAGCAGAACAGATGGTGTGTGACCTCCAGGGCTGGGTGACAAAAGGTGCTGCACCTTCCAGTTTGTTAGCCGAACCGTGGAGTCCTGAGCCACGGAGGAAGACGGCCCAACTACCCCAAAGCTGCCATGTTGTAAGGAAGCCCAGCCACACAGACAGACCCATGTTGGAACTCCATTCCTGGAGCCATCCCTGCCCAGGCACCAGACATAGGAGTGAATAAACCTTCAGATAATTCCAGCCCATTGCCAACGGACCACCATCAACACTTAAGTCTTCCCAGCTGAAGTCCTAAGCACAGCAAACCAGAAACCAATGATCCTGCTGTGCCCTGTCCAAATTCCTGACCCAGTTAACTCCCTGAGCATGATAAAATAGGTGCTTGAGGCTGCTAAATTCAGGGGTCATTTGATACAGAGCAATTATGACTGTTACAGCCAAGTTAGGGCGCTTCAAATGGAAGGGATGGTCAACGGTGTCCAACAACATAAAGAGGTTTCATAAAGACGTTTAGGAAGGTAAGGAGGCATCCGTTCTCAAGTTTCACCGGCTCCAGATCTCAGGCATACTGTCCCTGACCAATCTTGGTACATGAAGGACCAGCAGTAGGTGCAGCCCAACAGCAAACTTCAAGCTGCCCCACGAGTAACTCCCACAGAGGCCCAAGGGCGTGCCAGGCCCTGGGGTGACCTGGCAGTCTGCAGTTAGTTCTGAGCATTCATTGGGGGAAACCTTACTCTGGACGGCAAATGGCACTGAAGATCTACCCGTGAACGGAAGAACTGCCCCAGGCCACACGGCCATATGCTTGCTGTGGCCAGCTTTGCCTTTAGAAAGGTAAAAGCCTCTAAAAGTCAGACTTTTTTTTTTTTCTAGACAGACATCCTTTTTATATTGGTTACCACTGTAAATATCAATAGTTCCAAGGGCCACCTTACAGCCTCCATCTGTTTTAAAAGCCCTCTCTCGCCCTCAGCCAAAGGCCCTCTTGTCTTCCTGTGCAAAATCTGGATTTAATAGGATACATTTGAAACTATGATCATCCTGCACATTCATTCTCCAAGCAGCCCTGCAGCTCAGGATAGCTCACTTCCCAGCCAGCCAGCAAGTCTGGACACCCAGAGACAAGTCAAGTCATTGCTGGAAAATGTGGCATTCCTTTCCCTGGCCACAAACCCTCTCCCCCTGAAGGCTGCTTGGTCTTCCACTCTCTTCCTGCTGCTCATAGGCCATGGCTCCTCCAATCCTTCTCTGCATCCCAAAGATGATCGAGGTCAAAGGAATGTGTTTGAACAAAGGGACTGAGCCACCTGCAGGGACACTGCAAAGCCTCCCTCTGCACAAAGAGAGACCCAGAAACAGAGTAAGAATCTGCTGTACAATTAACCCAGAGGAAAGACCTGATCTTATCAGGCCCTTCCTTTTGCAAAATCTCATCACGGGAGATTTGCCTTAGTTTTCACTGTCCCTTAACACAATTTCTGAGCAGCTACTTGGAATGAAATCTTGTGGGAAGTGAAACGAAAAGAACTTGAACCACTGTCCTTGGCGGGGCTGGGAGTCAGTGGGGGGTGGGGGGAGGGTTGTGCAGGCTGAAATTTTAATCAGAGAGACAGGACATCTGCAGAGATAGTGAAAATCATCAGCTCAGTCTTCAAGGCTTTAACCTTTGTTCCCAGGCGGCAAACTACCCTGCCCCCCCCCCCACCTCCCGCACTCTCTCCACATCACCCTGCAGTCACATGGCTCTGGCCAGGGCACGAGCCCCACGTCCTCGGGCCTTCATTCCAGCTGCCCTCCCACCCAGGAACTCCCTTCACAGCTCACTCCAATGTCTGTGCTCCAGTGTCACCTTCTCCACTAGGCCCTCCTTGCCCAGCCTATTTAAGAACTGTAACAACCACCCTCCCTCCGCCACCTGCACCCCAGCACCCCAAGACCTCCTCCCAGCTCATACCTAACACACTCTCCGATCTACTTATGTTATTTATCATCTGTCTCCTTCCCACTGGAAAGTAAGCTTCATGGGGTCAGAGATTTAGTCTGTGTTGTTCACGGACATGTTCCCAGTGCCTGGATCATATGTGACAGTCAGCAAGTGCTTGCTGAACAAATGAATGAATGAATGAACATTCTAAAGTGCCCCATCCCCCTTCAGTCACCATAAACGACTTCTTTCCCTGCACCTGCAGAGGATGCAAACTGCTCCCAAACAGTGGCACTCTATTTCATTCTGCTTCCCATTATCACTAGATATTTACCCATGAGCTTCAAGTTCCTAGCAGGAAGAGACCATATTTATTCATCTTTGTATCCCCCAAAGTATCAGTGGTGCTCAAGTGTATAACTTATTGAATCTAACTTAGAAATCAAATTGCATGGAAAACAGGCAAAGAACACACAGCTAACTAGCAAGGTACCTATGCACAGGGCTAGAGCCTCTGAAAATACCAAGATACGCAAGATACACACGTGTAAAGTCCAATCTGATGGCCACTAGCCACGTGTGGCCACTTAAATTTAATTAAGATGACATGTCATTAATGATTCAGCCCCTGAGTTACATCAGCCCCATTTCTGATGCTCAGTGGCCAGAGGCACCGGGATAGCGCACAATGTGTATCTCCTTCGTTCTACTGGACACGGTGACATAGACAGTCCTTGCCCTCGACATCTAACCCTCCAGTGGGGCCCAGGGGACAAGGACAAGGAGGCCCAGGAGAAAAGATATGCTAATCCGTCAAAGGGAAGCGAAGACGGCTTCAGGGTTGAAGAGGACAGGGTCACTGCCTAGGAGAAACACAGCAGCAGGACACGCTTCAAGGCAGGAACAGATACTTGAGAGGACCTCGAAAATGGAGTCGGGTTTTCGGTGCAAAAAAGGGGAGGTTATTCCAGAAGCCTGGAGAGAGAAGATCCACATGCGGAGGGGCTCAGGCGTGCGGTGGCTAGAGCGCAGGTGCACGGGGACCTGTGTGACACAAGGCTGGAAGGGCCCAGGTGAGGCTGGAATTGGGAGCGTGGGCAGCGGGGAACAGGATTCGCGAGCACAGCGCAGGGAGGACAATGCGGAGGGACCACCAGGGACAAGGCCACAATGAAACCAGATGAGAGACCCTGGTGGAAGGTGGCGGCAGAGACAGAAACAAAGGGACCCGTGCAGGTACATGGCTAGGCAACCAATGACTCTCCCGGGTGACAGAACATCCAAATTCAAAGGAACCTGGCTGCTCACAAAAGCATCATCCCCCTTAGACTGCAAGCGACTAGCAGGCAAAACCACGTTCGTCTGGTGCAAGGGGTTCATATATCAGCCTCCAAGGCCAGCAGGGTTCGTCCAAAGTCTGAAAACCTGCACGTGACTGGACCCCGCGCCAGTCAGCCTGGCGGATGTCTGTGTGCTCCTCAGCCTGCTCCCACTTCACTGTCACTGCCGTCGGGCCAGAAAGAGCTAGGGCTTTCCAAGTTCCTACCCTGCGGGCACTGGCACCCCACCCCCAACCAAAATCCAAGCCTGTCTTCAGAAGCTGCCGCTTTCAAAGCAAGGGGGTGCACAGTCTGTTCTCCCGGCCCCTCCCGGGCCACCCGCTGTGGGTTAAAGACTTACTTATGCACACTCTGGGGGCTCGGCGGGAACGGTTCCAGACACAGAATAAGGCCTTGACCAGGTGCTTAGAATTCAGGGCACAACTTGGTTAATGCTATTGTAGGGGCTCCACGAAGCCTTGGATGCATTTCGGCAAACAGCTAATACTAAAAGCAGGAGGAGGGGAGAGGTGGAAAAAGTCAACCTGGCATTTTTACAGGGAATCATCCCCACCCCCACACAGGCACCTTTGTGACAACTTGCCTCTATCTCCAATTAGCCTATTTTCAGCAGCCAATATCCAATACGCGAGGCCCGCTATTCAAGAGCCTTTTATCTAGCACGCACATACTTTACAGAAAAGAAAAAGGAAAGGATTTCTAAAGTGGCCAGGCCAAAAAAGATTAGGAGGATTGGGGGGTGCTGTATTCAAGAACAAAGAAAATTCTGGAAACCTCCTGAAAGGACCCTGCCTACCTCTTCCTATTAAGCAATCAAGAGCTGACAGAGCGCTGGACACGCAGCCGCTGAGGAGTGTGGGAGGCTGAGGGCCACGTGGGGGGCCACGCTCCTCACCGCACAGCGTCCAGCCGTCCCCTTATCACCAGCACGCAGGACGGAGCAGGGCCTCTGCCTGCAAGCAGGGCAGACTGTGGCAAGAAGCAAAAGGAGGCAGAACCCAATCCGAGAAGTGACTTCCTGACAGGCCGACAGCTGACATTCTGAAGTGAACACAGGATGTGCCAAGAAATTATCAGGCCTGGCCTTTCTCTCCCTGATAGATGACAAAGCAAAAAAGAATAAAAAGAAGAAGAAGAAGAAGAGGAGGAGGAGGAGGAGGAGGAGGAGGAGGAGGAGGAGAAAGAAAGAAAATGAATAAACAACTACAGCCACACACATCTCATAAATCACAACTTTCATTGAATGCTTCACCACATAATAGTAACAGTCAAATTGAATAAAGACACCCTTCAGTAAAGTAACAGCTGAGACACCATCTCCCCCAGCCCAGGATGAGTGGGAGGGAGGACTGAACTTTGAGACAGAGGAAGGTTTGGAGAAAGCGGAGTTCGTAGTAGAGACAGGCAGTGGTGTTCCTACTTTATTCTCAAAACGTGAGCACCTAGAAGCTAAGAAAAGTGGGATGACAGAGAAGCGAAGCCACACAGGAGAACAAATGTATGAGTGAGGAGGGCAGGGTTTCACGAAAACTCAAGGGCATGGGGGTGGGTATGTCCATTAAAGGATCAGGAGTGAAGGAACCACTCAGGATGGGTGTGCAGAAAGCAGGATGGAAGGGCTGTAGCTGAACCCCCACTGGAAAAATGTCAGACTTTGGGCCGGGAGCTCATCACAGGGACATTCAACCCATCACACAGGGCCAGTCACTCGCTCAGGTAACATGGCGGGCCTGTGTGGTGACAGGAGAACGCAGTTTGCTCTCATTTTACATTCCCACTTGCCCCGAGTCTACAGCACAGTCAGGGAGAGGGGCATTCAGTGTGCTGCATGGCCATCTTTTCTCACGGAAAGGCTGGCTCACGCTGGAACCTTCTCTCCAAATGACCCATTCTCCGAGCTTGACACACCAACGCCCCTACACCTGGGAAGCAAAGTAAGAAACTAAGAAAGGACCTAAATCAGGTATTCCTTGATGCCTCAGCCTGTGGAGCTGGATCAGTAACAGGACAAGGGCTCTTTATGTAGAGCAGGGCTCTTCTCTGCCCTACTCATCTGAACAAATTAGCTTTGTAGGGTTTTTAAGTTACGGAAAGCAGGAAAAGAATGCACTTCTTTCCAAATTCTGCCATTTGCAGACTCCAGAGAACCAGAGGTGTGGTAAGAAGACAACTTTCAAGTCCTGCCAAGATGAAAGGCCTAATGCTTGAGCACAGTAGGTCCTCCACACGTCCAGGCTGGGCTGACCTGCACGGACTTCTGGGCCAGGCACCGCCCCAGAGTCCCTGCCCTTCCGCAGATACAGAATTCCAACTTGGAAGCCAGCCCCGGTGATGCAACACCGGAGGGTTAAATCTAACAGACCAGGAGCATTTCTAAGCAAATGCCATGGGGAACAGGACTCCCTGGTTCAAGTCAGAGTTAAAGATTGTCAGCCTAATTCCTGAGATCGGGCTCGGCCAATTGCTTCCTCTCTGATTCCATCCCAACCACCTTCAGGAAGGCGCTTATGGGTCAAAATGATACCTGGAATGACCCCACGCACTTTCCCTCCCGGGGGGAGAGGAAGGGGAGTGGAGGGGAAGGCAGACTCTCCTTCACATGTAGGTGTTAGCAGCAAACGTGCCATCAGGCAAAAGGCAGAAATTCTCGACTGTGGTAAACAGATGAGAGGCCACCATTTGCCCAAAAGGTCAGGACCCTCTTTCTGAAATGTTAATGCTTAACCAATCAGCTGCTCATCAACAGACCACTCTTCAAGGGGGTTAGGAAGACAAAGATGGGCCTCAGCGTTCTGCTTCCTGTGGCCTAAAACTTAAGTGGAGTGAAAAATCACAAACTAACATCTAACAATGGGTGAATGCACCGGATGGAGGTTTCTTCCTCCCCAGAACACAGGGTCACAGAGAGGTCAAGATCTCACATGCCCATTCTTGATGCATTTGACTGTATGCAGCTTTTTCAGTAACTCCCTACCTAGGGGAAGGGATCTGAGCGCTGGCTGGTGGCAAAAGTGGTATTTTGCGGTTGGTGGCATCGACAAAGTCAACTCATCATTTCAGAACACGTTTGTTGCACTGAACGGAAGCAACAGGAAAGCCTTATTGACAAATAAGTCTAAGAGGGCTCTTGCAGGACCCAGACAGCACAGCAGTAAACTGGGTCCAGACCTGGGTTTGGCTCCCAGCTCCACTGCCTGCTGGCTGTTTGACCCTGAGCCAGACACTCCAGCTTTTTGAGCCTCAGTTTCCCCATCTATGAAATGGGATAACATTCCTGATATTTCCAGGCTCAAATCAGATTACGTGTAAATGTGCTCTGTCCACCTGAAAACGCAGTGGACGTATCAGTCCCGTGGACTCACCAAGCAGCTCACCCGGCAGTTGCACAAACGTGATTTCTTTATTTCAGACATCCTATAACCGGGCCCGAGGGGGGATGGGAGGAAGGACTCTAATCCCACACTGGGGTCAGCGGCCGACAACCAAAGAGAAATCTTCTCCCAGGAAGACAAGGAAATGGTATATTGTCTAACGAAAGCAGGCAGGTGAGGGTAAGCTTCAAGACAGATCAGGCTGGCTCAGTCTGCCATTCTTGAGCAGCAGGGCAGGAATCAGCAAACGGGGCTCAGCGTGCCCCTGCTGTGGAGACAGGCGGCCTTCAGCTCTAAGGGCCACCCGAACGAAGGGAGAAGGAAAGAGGAAGGGGAACTTGGCCACCCCACCTCTAAATTCATCCCGTTTGTTCCCTACACCAGCTCCCCGTTCCCGCCAGGCTGCTGTGTCCAGGGGTCCCCAAGCACACTTGATTGGAGTGGGCTCGGTGACTCGATCCATGCTCGAGAGCACTGCCTTCACCCTCACGGAAGTCTCATGCAGGAGGATGGCATAGTGTCCCACCAACATACCTCCATCCTCACCAGTATGACTGGCTCGTTGCTGTGTGTCAGGCACTACTAGAAGCACCTGACCACAGCGACGTATCTAACTCCTGCCACAACCTTGCACGGTGGCAACCACATTACCTCCCTTTGACGGATGAAAGAAAATGAAGCACAGAGTAAATGGCAGACCTAGAATATGAGTCCCCGCAACGTGTTTCCGCAGTCAACACCCCTAACCCATTAGTCTACACCACCTCTTTGGAACACTGTCGTCAGTGTGTCCTATCTTCTCTGCCAAGAACGCAATGACTGGGTGCCATTTTGTGTCAAGCACACTACAAATTTTAGAATGACAGAGAAGGAGGAAGGATAGGAAAGGAGTAGAATGAGGGATACAGGGAAGATGAGGAAAGGTAGAGTGGAAAGGGAAGGGGCCAGCAGAGGGAAAGGATATCACATCCAGGCTGTGGGTCCCAGAGTCAAGAATCCAGAGCTGGATTCCTGTTGAGACAGGTGCCAAGAGTAGTCGAGAGTCCCGGCCCTTTCCCCAAGCGGGGGAGGCTATAAAGTCCGATAAGCAGGAACAGTAAACTGGGGACTGAGGGAGCACGTGACACCCTCCACTTCCCCCACAGCCCAACTCTGGGCTAAGCTTTTTATGGACATTATTCCATGTAATTCTCCCAGCAATCCAATGAACTAAGGTTCCTCATCATCCCCATTCTACAGCTGAAGACACTGAGGTTCCCAGATGTTAAATCACGTGCCCAAAGACCGAGGCCTAAAGGAGCTAAAAACCACCCAGCCCAGTCTAACAATTATACTGACATGTATATGACTCCCCCCAGTTTCAAGCTGCCCACTGCCTGCCAGTCCTGTGTAGGCATGAACATGGTGCAGAACGCCTTTAAGTCCAGGCCATCCATCCTTAGAGGACACCGAGCAAGGAGGGCCCATGCGCAGGAAGTGGAGGAATGCAAGGAGAAAGCTGAAGACAAAAAGGTGCCTGTGTGACATTCCTGATGAGGAAGAGGCCTGTCTGGAAGGTGTCATGCAAGGTCAGCAGAGACTTCCAATGCAAGCCAAGTAGGGCCCACCTGAAAAGGGCTTACCCACCTGCATTGAAAAGGAAGTTCTTCTGGAGACAGAATCATATCCTTCTTCAGTCTCCACTCCCTGCTCCTTGCTCTACACCATCAAGCAGAATGTTCAGAAAGAGTTGCTGACCCACCTGACCAGCTCAAGGCCTGAGAAGGTTGCCGACCACTGGCTGCCAGGGACTTAAATCTGCTGATGGCTATAGTGCATATCATTACTCGCTGAATTTTGACCCTCTATCCATTACGCCCTTCCTTCCTCTCCCATAAGCCCCATGTTCAGTGTCATCATGCTGGTGTTCTTGAATTGGGGCTGTAAACACTAGGCACTCAGCAGCCACATCAGAAGCAGACAATGGCCGAGAAGAGCTAAGAATGATGTCCCATCTGCCTGAGGGATTCCCAGGAGTGACACGAAGTCCCAAGCAGAGACAATGAAGACATGGAAACCAAGATGACCGCTCCAGTAGTGTGTAGGACCTGTGTTCTGTTTGCCATCTTGCCTAAGCACTTCCCAAATGTCAACGGTGTGTACACTAAATGTTAAGTGGTTTTCTTGACAGATCAGAGACAAACATCTTTCTAAATTTTGGATTTTGAGAGGGAATGCAAGGTTTCCTCAAGAGGACAAAGGAAATCTCAGAAAGAGTTTAGGAGAAAAAAAATTAGTAAGTTAAAGGTCTTGTGACAAATACTGCAATACAAGTTCAAGGGCTGGGTCTGGGCCTGAATGGACTGTCAGGTCAAGCCCTAAATTACCATGAACCACTTATGCCTATTGTTGCAAAAATGCAACAGAACTTCAAATCCTAAAACATATCCTAAAACAATACAGGGTAGTATTGCCCATCCCATGACAATGTTTCTGTATATAGCCGTTCCTTTCTTTTTTTTTTTTTAAATCTCTTTTATATTTTGTACAATCCTCTATATTTTTGTTTTTTCCTACCCTGCTAGTCTACTTTCCATGACTGTAAAGTGGAACTCAAGTGCACCTGATCTGTTTACGAAATTGATGAGGACTTGTGGTAAACCGATGTCCACCATCCATTCCAACATCTCCCCACAAGTCTTTCTGCTCTGCAGGAACTGAGAAACCAAGAAGCATTTCAGACTCCCTTGCAGTTAGCTGGAAAAGGTAAGTATAGACTCTGAGCTTCCGTTACTTGCTACGGCCGCACATCCGGGGAAGCGTTGGGCCCTCCTGCAGCACCATCCTGGGTGTGGGCTGACTCCTCAAGGAGAGCCTACTTTGCTGGAAGAGACCGAGGCAAGGCAGCAGCAGGCACGGTGCTTCTGACGTAGGAAGGGTGGCTACAGTTCCAAACAAAGCTGTAGCATCGCTTCCCAATTTGCCAAGTGGTTTTCAGGTGACAGAGGAGGCAGCAGCCACTCGGAGACCGAGATCTGCTGCGAAGCTCCAAGAGTTGTTTCCCAAAAATGCAACCCAGAGGTTTTTCTGGATCACCTGATGGTTTACGCAAGCAGTTTAGTGCCCTCTAACGAGTTCCTTTCTGCTGAAATTAGAGAGGAGTGGATTCAACTCTCTGCAACTGAAACCAGACCCAAACTCGGCCTTTGTTCTTGTTTTTAAAAGTAGATCAACATCTTCATTGAAAAGGAAGAAAGGCAGGCACAGGGGTGCCTGAGTGGCTGAGTCCGTGAAGCCCAGACTCGGGTTTCGGCTTAAGTCATGATCTCACAGTTTTGTGAGTTCAAGCCCCACATCAGGCTCTGTGCAGGCATCGCGAGGCCTGTTTGGGATTCTCTTTCTCTCCTCTCTCTGCCCCTCCCCTGCTCGAACTCTCTCTCCCAAAGTAAATTAAGAAAGAAAGAAAGGCACAAACCAGAACCCTGAAATTTCAGTAATGTTTCTAACTGACTGGATGACAAGAGACAAGGTACTTACTAAGTTACTGGGCCTCAGTTTTCTTATCTAGAAAATAAGAGGGTGAAACCAATGGTCCCCAAGGTCCCTGACATGCCTAACCTTTAGGGGTTCTAAATTCAGATGCCGTTTACTTTCTTAATCTGAATTTATTTTTGCAATCAGTAAGATCAGTGCCCCTCAAATAGGGGGGAAATGTCCTCTTTCTTAATAAGAGTAGTGCCTTTCCAATCATACGCTGGGACCCCAGGCATGCGGGCCAAGAAACTCTACTTCCCCCTGGGGCTGAACATCTCCTTTGAAGAACAGTCTATGGCGGTGGGGGGAGGTAAGGGTGGTGAAGAATACTCATTTACAATTTCTTCTGGAAAAGGAAGTGGTAGTATTAGTTTCTATATTATTTATATTTTCAAAATAGAATGGTCTCATGGATTCTTTGTATAATTAAGTAAATAGAAAACAAGCAACTTGCATTCAAATTTCTGTTTATCTGGGGCACCCAGATGGCTCAGTGGGTCCAACTTCAGCCCAGGACATGATGTCACAGCTGATGAGTTTGAGCCCTGCATTGGGCTCGCTGCTGTCAACACAGAGCCCACTTCAGATCTTCTGTCCCACCCATCCCCTGTCTCTTCCCCACATGTGTTCTCTCTCTCTCAAAAATAAAATAAATCTTTTAAAAATTTTTTCTATTTATTTATCTCTATGTACTATTCCCATCCCACCCACCGCCTGCCCTCCAAAAAAACCAAAGATCCATACATTGACCATGATTATCTCTGTGCAGTGAGATTTGAGGGATGTTTATTTTCATCTGGATACTTCTGGACATCTTCCAAATTAGTCACATTCATTAACCTCTCGAGCTGAAAGGACAGTAAGGAGCCCCCTCACGTCTGTGCAGGTGGCTTCATGGAACGGTTACACCCAAAGTCCTGATTCAGAGGAAAGCTATTTCCATCCTCAAACTTGGATAAACGTTAACCAAGTAAGACAGACAGGTGGGCTGGTTAGCCTGTTGAAGATAAGCAGGTAGATAAACAAGTGAACTCTAAAGAGACAGATGTGCCTTGTTCTGAAGACGGGGGAAGCTTAAAGAATAAATATAGTGTAGGTTGAGCCCAGAAACAGTGGGCTTTCAAAGCTTTCAAAGTTAAGCTTTACGAGGCAGCAGAAATAAAATGTTTACCATAAATGTGCATCTATTTTTATAAAAACTAGTTAATTTTTTTTAATTAATTTCTCAAGCTTCTGGCACGGGTATAAAGAAGTACCATCCCCCTTATAGAGTCAATTAAGATAAAAATATATTTTATAAGGAGATTATAAATATGCAAGTATATATAATACATTATGTATATTTTTTAAATATGCATTATGTATATTTTAATACATTATGTATGTCTGTTTTTTCAAGATACATATATACATAAATTCTCCTTTGAAATATCGATAGCCTTTAACCCCAAAATTCCACTTCAGGTATATGTTGTAAAAAGGCAATCAAAGATATTGATAAGGGGTCACGTACAAACATGTTCACCAGTGTTATTTGTAATTATAATCAATCATTAACAAGTGATTCAACAATAGGCTTTGGTAAAATATAAACTTGTAAGTCACAATACAATGCAGACAATAAAAATCATACCATAAAAAATAATGGATTATAAGGGGAAAATTTTCAGGATATAGATGTAAAATGAGATTAGTAAATAACTTATAAGTATATGGAGTGTCTATTTTTTGCCATAATTTTTGCCGTGAAAAAAGGATGGAAGAAAACACACCAAAAAACATGTTAACTATGGTCATCTCTAAATGGTAGAGTCAGGGAGAGTTTTTGCTTCATTCTTGTGGCTTTCCACCATCTTTCCAAGTTTTTGTTCCTGGACTAGAGCAGAATCTGCAATAAATGTTCTAAATCAGCAAACTACCCAGCTTTCCTTTCTGTAAAAGCCCAAGTTGGAATCAAATGCATCTTCTTATCATAGACCAATCTCGTAATTTTACCCCTTCAACTGTCTGAATGGAACAAACACTATGCATTTGCCATGTTTGAGGCTGAGGTAGTGTTTACGCGGCTTTTAAATTAATTAATCTGAGTCACAAGCATTTGAAATGAGACTATTTTATGGGGCTGAAATTTACATTTATCTCCCTTTTTAAAGCCCATTTAGCAAATTAACAAGAAAACAGCAACACTCAGGGAAGTTACTGCACCCACGCGCATATGTCATATACGAGATAGTAACTACAAGAGTCTCATGAGGGTCAAATGAGACCGTCTTATAAAGAACTCTGGGGGAAAACAATACGCTTAAATAAGCAGGAAGGAGATACGATCACTCTCCTTAGAGTCCAGCTTTGTGACTTGGTTCTTAACTCTTCGTAAAGTCATGTCCGAGCAATGAGGGGGAACTCCCCGAGACGGTGGCATCCTGGGTGGCTCTAGGTAAACACCCCTAATTGTCCCCGTATGATCCGTGACACCAGATAGGTCAGAAATACAGCTCACACAAGGAAAATCGATGCACTAGTTGCTGATGAGTTTTATCTACAATCAAAGCAGGTCCAGCAGGGTCTTTACTTAAAACAAAACCAGTTGGCCATCAACGAACGTCCCAGAGGTCTCAATGCTGAACTGATTGTCTTAAGGCGAAATTCCAACGACACATATCCCAGGACCTTGGTCTCTCTGGGCAGAAAGGAACACCAAAGAGCAATGGAGGAGACAGGTGGAAGGAACATCACGGATCAAACAAACGGTGGAAGCCAAAAGGACCTTTAAAGACGCCCTTCCTCCCAGCAGGGCTCCATTTTATTACAAACCAGAATGGCATTTCTTCCATTTGAAAGATGTATGTCATCCAACTCCTTCCTGATTCAAACTGTCCTTTCCAACAATCTATCTGAATTTGTGAGGTCTGTCTAAATGTTTAAGACAGTTCGATTAAGAACAAAAACAGCAGCAACAATAACAAGACCTTGGGCACCAGGCAGGCCCGAGCAAGAATGGCCCACGAATTCCCTTCTTTGAGGGCAGCTTTCACAGCTACCCAAGCCGATGGCTTGAAATTAACTTGCTCAGTTAATAATTCAAACCCATTGGCTGGGCAAGTTTTAACGTTTCAATGCTGGTTTACAATTAACCCAGCCACAGTGTTTTAAGGTGTTTGATTTTTAATTAGTCTATTGATTTACCAGTCTGGTTAACGATACTTTATTTCTGTGCCCTTTATTCTGTCTTCCTGCTACTCTGTGGTGGTTACTCTGTCTGTTTTCTCCTCTGAACAGCTCCAGGCTACAGCGCCCTCCCTTCCCAGGGGCACAGGAGATGATATATCCAGAATAGAAGGCATAAAGCCTGAACACCTGGATCCTGTATAGCCTTGGGTAAATTAAGGTAACCAGCCTGTGCCTCTGTTTCCTCATCTATAAAATGGAATCGTATGATGGTAAAATTAAATGGCCGCAGGAACAGCGTGACCTTGTAACCAGATGAAACAAACAAAACCCCTTCAGATCAGCGCCTGATGCAGAGTAGGCGCCCAGGAGCCCTGGTCTCCCCTTTTCCCTTCTTCGGTGGTTCCGAGCCATCTACATTGTTCATCTGAACATTTCAGTTATCTTCCTTTGCAAAACCCAGGTAGCTGAGAAGGTATGCCCCATGGAATACTTTCTAAGAACAAAACCAGAATGAATTATTCATCAACAAACAGGGGGGTCCCTCTCACTGGCAGGTTTAGGCATGTCTGTTAAATACGGTCTGTCCAACATGCTTTATTCCCAGGGGAACAGACAGGCTCAGAGACGTCAAAGCCTTCTCAAGGTCACACCGCTCAGCACGAAGAGGGAAACGGATCTCAGAGCACATGGTCCCTGAACTGCAACAAATCGCCCCTCCCATTACCCTTCGTTCTCCTCTGTTTCCGGATACAGGGTGATGGGTGAGGTGAGGAGGGAATGTGTATATCCAGTGACGCCTGTCGCCATTCTGCTTCATGCCAACAATGCAGCCTGTCCTAGGCCTGTTTGCACTCTCCACAAAATAACCAAAAATGACACAAAGAGCTCCCGGTCATTCCCGCCACCAGAAGCTAAAAGTGCCGCCATTGACATACCCAAAGCAGGCCTGAGACGGAGCTACACCAGGATTTCCATGAGCTCACTAAGTGATTCTGAGAGGCAGCCTTAGAAATCACGGGTCCCACGGTCAGGTCCACATGGAACTGTCTCTGCCCCCAAAGGCTGGTGAGTGAAAGCCAACACACTATGCTGTTTTCTATCCCCGTTCCTTCAGACGTGCTGTTCCTTCTTTGTAGAATGCTTTTCTCTGCCTTGTCCCTCTGGGAAACTCCTAATAATCCTTCAAATACCTCAGTAACTCCTCTTAAAAACCTTCTCTGACCATCCCTTCCCTGGCTCACCTGCCAGAGTCTGTCACCTCCCCACTATCTGTGCTACATAACTTCCTTCAGCTTGCCGCTTACCTGCCTACATCTTAATTGTGTGGTTCTCAAGCTTTGGGGTATCATGACCCCTTTATACTCTTAAAAAAGCAAGGACCACCCAAGAGCTTTTGTTCACAGGTCAACGCTTATTGTATTAGAAATTAAAACAGTGACATTTTTAAACAGGACTATACTCCTCCCAGTAGCCATCAGAAAGAACAATGACATCAGCATAAGCCTCTGGAAAATTCCACTGTACATTCATGAAAGAATGAGAGTAAAAAAGGCAAGCAAAGTCTCAGAGTTATTACGGAAAAAAAGTTTTGCCGCAACAGAATCCCTGAAATGGTCTCGGGGATGCCCAGGTGTCCCAGAACCACCATTTGAGAGCACCCTTCTGGTTCATGCATTTGCATGTCTGTGTTTTCTGTATTCTGGGAGCAGCACGAGGGCAAGGTGTGTAGCTTAGGTCTTTTCTGTGTTCACCTTGCCCTCCCTCAGCCCTGTCAGTCACCCCACAAAACCACCTGTGGCTCGCCCTCATTGGACGAGAACTCGCTGGGCACTCCCATCTCCCACCAAGACTCCGCACGGCTGGAAGGAAAGCAGGGGGCGGGGGGGCACCAGCACAGGCCCCTCAGTGCACTGGCCTAGGCTCTGATGACCCCAACCCCCTCCCAGAGTGATGCCTCTCCGCACAGGGCACCTATTTATAAAAGGCCATTCCCTGGGGAACTCAGGGATTTAAAATCTGATCTGCTTTCCACCGATTTCCTTAACAAGCCTCCGGGGAAGGACCCAGGAGCTAGATCCCATGGTTCCCAGGTTACAGGCAGTGCTGAGGACAGGGGCCGCTGGGGGCCCGGTGGGAAAGTGCCAGAAACAAAGGCCCCTCCTCCAAGGCCCAAGACTCCTGAAATCCCCGGCCAGGGCAACCCTATCACAGTGAGCAGTCTTTCCTGCAATGCTTCCAACTCTTTACCATCCGGTCTCCCTCTTCCAGCCACACCCTCACCTCCACCTACTACACACACACAGAGTATTTTCCACTAGCCGCCGGTTTCTCTCCTCAGAGAACTTAAAAAAAAATCACGATTCAGGAAAACACACCCACACATCTTGCTCACCGAGCGTGAAGCCATTCCCCACGGTGTGGCTTTGTCTCTGCTCTACTACCGGTGGCGGAGGAGAAGGAAACGGCTTTTCGATACCAAAATGCTGCCTCATCCTTACCCTACATCAAGGCCCCTACCTGGGTGCGCGTTTGCAAGTCTAATGTTGATATCACTATTTGAATACACGTCCAAGCTTGGAAAACAAGCCAATAGCTCAGAGGATCCAAGGCAAACTCAGTCTGACAACCACAGTCCCAATGGCTGCCAAGTCTGATTGACTAGCTGGATATATTTAGATACGGGGGAAGCGGGGGATAAAGCAGTGTCGTGCCACTGAACTCAAGAATACGGTGTTGGTAACGACAGACTAGCTAATAAGCAGCCAACAGCCATTCAGCTACATCAGCTGGCATCCCAGGCACAGAACCCGCACCTCTACAAACTACATAGAATTTCAAAAGCCACCCACGCTATGGCCAAGGAAAAAAAAAGGTAATTAGCAAGGGTTCTGCCACGGCATTCCCCACAATTATTCTTTAGAAATAAGCAAGTAAGTAAACATATCTGCTCCTTTGCTTTTCCCCCGACACACACCCCCCCACCCCTTCTCCTCTGCTGTCCCCTTCTAGGACAAACCAAATTGTCAGGCAACGTTGCTCAGATAAAAGCGTTGGACCCTGGGCTTCTGTGTTTGCAAAGGTTCTGTTTTAAATACGGCCCCTCTCAACCACTAACTGCTACTCATGTGGACATAAATGTTAGAGGTTTCTCTTATTTCTCCTTTCTTTCGAGGGATGGAAACACGTTAGATGGGGGTGGTCAGGGCTATTCATTAGAGCCCCCTCACCAAGCGGTTCACACACCTCGTCTCTTTAGGGGAGTCAGACTTCAGCATGGAGACCAGACCTATCAGAGGCTGTGGAGTCAGGCAAACAAATTTGGACCCCATTGGCCTCAGTTTCCCGACTATAGGGTCAGGAGGGGAGGATTCATTCATTCATTCACTCACTCAACATTTACTGAATTCCACGGACCATGTGCCAGGCACTAGAGAAGATACTGAGATACAGCCACAGATAAAACGAAGAGTTAGATAAGATGTAAAAAAGAGTAAAGCTCTGGACAACACCAGGAACACAGTAAGTGGCCGGTTTAGGGGAGCTGCCCTGTCGCCATGACACCTTCCCCCACCCCTCACTCGATTTCTTCCCTCACGTGGTCTCTTTCGGCTCTTCAAGCACACTGCGTTTTTGAGTTGGCTATTCCCCCCTCTGCCTGGCTCCTTCAACCCTTTCTGACCTAAGTCCATTTATCCATCACGTCACTCCTGGACATCTCCCAACAGATGCCCTTGTACCAGGCTCTCAAGTCTCCCTCTACTCTTCCTCCATGGAACTGAGATCAAAGTTGCACTGATGCATCTATCTGTGAGATCCTTCCAAGGTCTGCCCCCCAACCATTTCCTGTAGGTTGCATACAGGTGTCTTCCTTCACCACTGAACTTCCCCTTAGCATCTGCAAGAGAAACAGCAGGCACCTAATGCCTGTCAGTTGGTGGAATGAATGAATGAATGAATGAATGAACCACTTAATGGAGCGGCCTCCTCTCCATCTCTACAAACACAATTTCATGGAACTGGCACCAAGGCATGGAAAACCTCAGTGCCTCGATTTTCTCATCTGCAAAATGAAGTTCTGGTAACCATTCAAGACCTCTAGATTTTTAAAAAATTAAGTCTCAGTACAGGATACATTTCTCTGAACAGGGCTGGATCTTTAGAGACAGCAAATATTTTCTTACGGAATAAAAAACCAAGTTGGCTGTCTGCTGTTGACAGAAGTGTCACGGGTCTTAAAAACAGGTTCTTTTTTTTTTTTTTGGTAAGGAATAAATTGAGACTTCTGTCTTGGGCAAAATCCTGTGCTATGAAGGATAAAAGCCAGTGCTATGCTAAAAAGGAAAAAAAAAAAACAAAAACAGCCCATCTCTGAGCAACACATCCGGGTTAGTGGAGCAGAAAGGACACAGAGGCCCAAAGAAATCCTAGGGTTTCTGTATTTAGGACCAGACTCAATCCCAAATGGAGGCTTGGGGACCACAAGGAAAGGAGCCAGGGGCCTTTCACACCGAATTGTCAAGACCCAATCCTACAGCTGTTTGGGGACATGATGTGGCTTTTTTCTCCCTCGCAGGGGTGAGGGAGGTGATGGTTATTGTATGGGTGGAAAACGGGCTTAAATGCAAGCCCATTAGAGAAGCAGAGCCTTAATTTATCAATTAGACGCCATCTGTGGATTGTGTTCCTTGAAATAATTGTTGAATCTGACAATGCACTGCAGCTTTACAAAGTTTCTGCCATCCTTGATGCCGTTTAATTAAATTTCTGCACTTAACTTTGATTGCGCAGAAAGCGCTGATGCCTTCCACAGATTGAGTCCCCGGCCACCTGCTGTGATAGAGAAAGGGGGAAATATGTATTTTCTTTTATTTTCAGCCTCGCCTTTTCTCAGTCTTCACCCAAAGGGAATCCAGTCTCCTGCTGCAAGGGAGGGAACCGTGTCTTCAAACCCGGCAAGCAGAGCCTGGGGCCCCTCACCACCTACAAGAGGTCTCTCTGCTCTTTTCCTATGTCTCACGGACAGAGTTAACAAAACAGCATCCCAGACGGTAACCAAATGCAGAGAAGCAGCTTAAAATAGAACACAATAATTATCGCAGAGAGCCACCAAGAACACAGGTTTCAGGAGGAAACTGCTTCTGCTCCAAACTTGCCACCTAGAGGGAAAATGCACAGGGATGGACCCCCCCCCCCCAGGGAGGAGGCCTGGGACCTGGCTCCTCATTAGCTTGTCCATCCTGATAGAGGCGGCTGGGCAACGCCATTTTTTCAAAGGACATCGGAGGGCAGTTTCTCACCTGTCTGGTTTCAGAGAGACAACAACCCTACCCACAAAGAGCTTCTGATTGGCCTTCATTTATCTCTGTAGGGTGGTGTGGGGCTCTGGTAAAACATGCATACCATGAAACCACACTCCGTCTCCATAGATTTGACAACTCTAGGAACCTCACATAAGAATCATACAGGGGCGCCTGGGTGGTTCAGTCGGTTAGGAGTCCGACTGTGGCTCAGGTCATGATCTCAACGGTTTGAGATTTCAAGCCCACATCAGGCTCTACGCTAACAGCATGGAGCCCACTTGGGATTCTATTCTCTCTCTCTAAGCCTCCTCTGCTCATGCGCTCTCTCTCTCAAAAACAAACTTAAAAAAAATTGACCTCTTATAAAAAAAATAATACAATGTTTCTCCTTTTGTGCCTGGATTATTTCCCTTCGCATAATGTCCTCAAAGTTCGTCCATACCGTTGCATATGTCAGAATCTCCATCCTTTTTAAGGCCAAATAATATTCCAATGTATGTATATACACATTTTGTTTATCCATTCATCTGTCAATAGACATTTGGGCTGTTTCCACCTGCTGGCTATTTTGAATAATGCTGCTATGAACACTGATATATAAACATCAGCTCAAGTCCTCGCTTTCTGTTCTTCTGGGTTTATAGCCAGATGTGGAATTTCTGGATCAGATAGTAATTCTGTGTTTGATTTTTTTTTTTTTTTGGATCTGACATACTTGTTCTTTCCTGTGGCTGCACCATTTCAGAACCCCACAAGCAATACACACAGCTCCAAGGGACTTCATTTTCAAATAGAAACTTTACAATTATAAATGCACGCACTTGTGCTGAACATTGCCCTCTCTCAATTTTTTCTTTTAGTACAAATATTCTAAGCGTGGTATTACATGAAGATGAACACTTAACTCTGTGTGTGTGTGTGTGTGTGTGTGTGTGTGTATGTGTGTGTGTATTTCCCCCAAGGAGAAAATATCAGAGGGGTGGCAGATAAAGAAAAGAATGTGGGAAAGGCCAAGCGAACAGGTGTGAAAAATAAACTTGGCTCTTTCTATTTTCCTAGAACCACATGGCTCCTCTAACTCATAACCTCAAGTTCAAAAGATTTATGGACTACAACTTCAGAACTATAAAATAAAATTCTCAGGAAACACCATCAATAGATCATTACAACAGCCACTTATACAAGCCATAAACTCACGGGGCAAACAGAATTGGGTCACATATTAATTTTCCACAACGGGCAGCGTAACCAGAGACAAGTTACTTCATCTCCCTTTTCAGATCAGCCAATGGGGATTCCTCTCAAGAGAGCCCTAGAATCAATCCTTGGTTTAGGGCATGAAGGCTGCTGCTCCCCCCAGTCACATGCAAAGTCCAGACTTCTCATGGGAGTGCCCTATCATCCTGCGGTAAGGCAACAGGGACATGGAAATGGAGATGCACATTTCATGTAAATGTCTGAGTCCAACTCTGCTTCTACGAACTGCATTCCTTCTCTGACTGCTGAACATCAACCTCACTTTGTTCATAAAGAACCCTGACCAGGGGCGCCTGGGTGGCTCAGTCGGTTAAGCCTCCGGCTTCGGCTCAGGTCAGATCTCACGTTCGTGGGTTCGAGCCCCTTGTCAGGCTCTGTGCTAACTGCTAGCTCAGAGCCTGGAGCCTGCTTCCAGTTCTGTGTCTCCTTCTCTCTCTGCCCCTCCCCCTTTCATGCTCTGTCTCTCTCTGTATTAAAAATAAATAAAATATTAAAAAAAAAAAAAGAACCCTGACCAGCCACACAGATGTGGGGCCCAGGCAGAGGTAAGCGTTTGCTCACTTTCAGAAGGGAAAGTCGCGATCGTGGGTCACCAAGAGACACCCCTTTCCTAACAGCCATCATCCCCAACACCAGAGAGAAATCCGGGCTTTTCCAGGAGACCTAAGATTTTATATCTTCTCACTGGCAGCAAAGATCATCTGTGGACCATGTAAGAAAACATAATTTCAGTGTTCCACCTTCGTGACCAAAGATACACATAAACAGACTGGCACGGGGATGGGACCTTACGGGAGGCCATGTGTTCCAAGTCTGAGTTCAGAAAGTTCATGAACTATTCACAAGATCCACCCCATTCAGTGCTGCTGAGCTCCCTTAAGAAGGGAAGCAATATGGGAGCTACTTCTGGAACCCCCCCCCTCCACATACACACAGAGTCAATATTCCACAGCAAATTTTATGGACAAGTTATAAACCATCAGAATTCAGCAGTTCACGCAGAAATCTATGTCTTCACCTTAACCGTGCGGCTCCTTCACACCCTGTAATCAGCCTCTGCGGAATGATTAAGTCCTGTGGAGGTATGAAGGGTCAATTATATCACCGAACGAAGAAAAGACAAGACACTTGTCTTGGACTCCGGTTCTATCTTAAATTAACTTTTAATATGGAACAAAATGTTGTATGCACTTTTCCTATCTTCTAAATTTTTTCTTCTGTGGAAGCAAGAAGACATTTAAAAAATATGAGAGAACTGGGAAACCAGAGATCACTCCGTGGGCATAAAGCTTTAACAGTTTCTCTCTGTGAGTTCGCATAAACGTCCAGAAACGGCACCCAGCGAAGCGCCACCCCATTAAACAAGGTGGGGTCCTGTGACTCTCACAAGCAGGGAGGTTTGGGGGCGGGAAAGGGGAGCTCAGAGTCACTGCACAGGTATTCCTCTGGCTGACCCCCAAGCCTCCTCTGCTCAGCGCTTTACCATCTCCTCAGGGAAGCCAAACCCGGCAGGCGAGAGCCCCTCACCTCCTGCAAGTGGCCTCTCGGAGAGAGCAGAGGCTCAGAGGTAAGTTAGGGGAAAGGCAAAATTGAGAAAGACAGAAAGTTTCAACTATGGCACCCCTGGGCCTCAATCCCTTGTGACATGAGGCAGGGGTACCAATCCCACTGACACACCATGTAATGCATAAGCTCCAGTGTGTGACCGCGGCCCAGCTCCTTCCCTGAGCCGGACACCTCGGTGTGTGTTAGACCCGTGGCTGGCTCCATGCGGCCGCAGGCACCTGGTGTCTGAAGCCCCATCCTAACAAAGCAAGGGGCCTCTTCAATTGTTCCAAGTATCCACTTCTTCACCGTGCATGAGGGCAAAGAACGTTCTAGAAAACTGTATCTGTGCTACTTGTTTGGCGTTGAACCCTAGGTCACCTCAAGGGACTTCCTATGCAACAAGACAGAGGGCCAGGCTGCCTGAGCTGCTCGAGGAGTTTCCCAAATATCCTAAGTCACTACTAAAAGTGCTGTGTGGCATCTCACGGGCTAGGGGGCTAAGCAGAGGGGTCGACGGGCTAAGACAATGACCAGAGGAAAATAATAAGGGGACTGAAAACTATCCTCACTGCAGAAGAGAGCAGAGTAGGTCAACTAAAGAAAATGGTGGCAGTAGTCCCCCTGGGCCCCCACAGGGCTTTGGCAGCAGAGATTTCGGGGGGGGGGGTTTGGGGGGGTTACTGGTTGACCACAGGTGGCAGATACAATCCTCCCCCGACCCTGCCATCAATTAACATGAATAATGCTTCCACCAGCTGTTCCTGACGGCTCAGGCTCTGAGCTGTCAGCACAGAGCCCAATGCAGGGCTCCAACTCACCAACCATGAGATCATGAGCTCGGCCACAGTCAGATGCTCAACCGAGTCCCCCAGGCACCCCTAGTCCACTCTTTTAATTATCATCCCATTTTCTCTCCCTTACACCTAGATTCACAATACCACTGACAAACAGGAACACCACACAGATTTGTCACAGCGGGGGCCTGCACAGCTAGTGAGCCACAGGCTCTCAGCAGAGATTCTCCCCACCTCTCACCCCAAGCAGTGGGGTCTCAGGGGCTCAGGGACCTGGCAGGACCAGCCATTAACCTGTCTGAAGAGCATTTCCCAGCACTGAGGGACATTTGGGGGTGAACACAGCTGCTCTCCATAAAACCAATCTTGAAATATCAGGAACACCCCTCAAAGGAACCCAGGGGCACATCACCTTTGAATTTACCTACACTTTTAACATTTCATCACTTCAGGTGTGATACCTGCTACACAGCCATTAGAAGTGCTAAGAAAATCAGTTCTTCCCTTATTTGCCCTCAAATTGTTTCCTCAAGCCTCGTACTTCCTGTATTCACTGAATCACCACGTGACCTTTACGTCTTCAACTTCCCTGGGCCCTGTTCATTCACACACTGAGAGTTCTGACCTAATCAGTCTCCGAGGTCCGCCCCAAACTCTGTCAGTCAGGATCCCAAATCCCATATTTACCTTCTGATATACGGTACCAACCTAACCCAATCTCACCTTTCCGAAGGATCTCTGTACTTAAGTTATGCCTCTCCAGTGTGACCACTAACCCATAAAACACCTTTGTGTGAATTAGAAAAAGATGCTACTTATGGACACTGCCCTGCCTCAGAGCAAAACCTGGCTTTCAGCCCACAGTCAATCAGAAGCTTTGTTCAGTGGACCACCTAAACAACCATGCGTGGCAGCCTTGTACCTTTTCATTTAAGGTTACTGGTGCCTTACTATTCAGTTCTGCCACCAATAACAACAAAAATACTAGTTAATACTCAATGATTGTATTATATGCATCAGGCACTGTGGAAACTTTGGTTTTAAATGCTACTGAACAGACATAAAAAATATTAACAGCATAAGTGTACAACGGACACCATACAGACAACACAGTCAACACCCATATGCCTATTGGCCAGTTTATGAAACCAAAAAATATTAACTTTGCCTTTTCCTAACCCCATCCCCTTCCCTCCTTACCTAGAGGTAACCATTATCCTGAACTGTGTGTGTACCACTCTCCCACTTTTCCTTATTGCTTTGCTACTGTTAATTCGCATATTTTTGAATACACATAAAAGGAATCACAGTTTAAATATTCTTCCGTGCTTGCTTGTCTCTTTCAATACACATTTGTAAATGGTCGGTGTTGTAAAAGGCACCTGCAGTACTTGAGCAAGGGCCATGCACCACGGGAGACTCACAACAGTGGTAACACGGATACCAAGAGCCTCCTTCTGCAGATGAGGAAACTAAGGCCTCGGGGGGGGGGGGGGGGGGGGGGGGGGGGGGGGGGGGGGGGGGGGGGGGGGGGGGGGGGGGTTACGTGACTTGCCCAAGGCCACGTAGGTGGTTAGTGGTGCAGCTGGGATTCAAACTCAGTGATCCGAAACAAAAATACTAATAATGGAATTCAAATTCAGTGATACAAAATTAAAAATAATAATAATAACAATGCAACCAGCATTAACCAGGCTGCAAGGCTACAGGAGGAGGCAGACACAACCCTGCCCTCAAGGCACTTACAGTCAGGCCTGACTTTCTACAGAGTTCTGTCTGGAGGCAGATCCCTAGTTCGTTACTAGGTGATGCTAACTCCCAGCCCGTCTGAGAAGCGCTGATGGGAAGGAACCACACCTAAGAATTCTGCAGCAGAAACACCTTCGTTGGTCAGGGCAGACCACTTCTAAATTCTAAAAGTGATCCTCACCATACATTCTTATTCCAACACTCCAAAGTAAAAAAAAAATCAGAAAAACAAACACCCACATATGGAGAATAGCTCTAAATTTCCAAGAAAAGGCCGGCTGTGGCTGACGAGGCTCCAACTACAGACTTGAGTCATTAAACATGGTACCTGGCAAACACTTAACCTTAAACATCACTGCAGTCTGAGAAAAGCCAAGTTCAGCCCCTGACTGGCACTAGCCTAGAGGAAAATGCCCAAAGGAGTCATTCTGGTTTTGCAGGTACGAAACACTGTCCAGAAAAGAGACAGAGAAAGAGAGAGAGGAAGGAAAACCCCCACAAAGGCTTTCCTGCTTTCTCCCTTTGCCCTCGATTTCTTACTGATGCTTTTCTGCAGGTGCAAACAGTTTCCAAGGTCTGTAACTGGGAGCCTGTGACTGCCCTTGAAGCCAGACCCGCCAAGCTGTGGGTCCCCCCAAAACAGCAGCCCTCATGAGCTACCTCCTGTGGGGGACACAGAAATGCCATTCAAGAAAGAAACAAGAAAGCACCCGTGTGACCCGCTGAGCCCAGACAGGGGATGGGCACGGGCAGGAGTCCTGGCTGAGTTATCACAACAGCCAAGGTGAAAGGTAAAAAAGCCACACCACAGACTCAGTCACGAGAAAGAGCAAAGTGCCTCTGGCTCATCAAAATAAATAAATAAATTTTAAAAAGGTTAATTTATTCATCCGGACAGCAAGCACTTCTGCATGAGCATTTTCTCTCCCGAGTTACCTATCACATCTTCGTGAATGAGAGCACAGCCCTCTCACTGGGGCACGAATACATACACAGGAGCCCCCTCAACTGGAAACTCCAGTCCAGCCGGTCTCGACTTCACATCTGAGCTGACTTCACCTCTGAGCGAACAGGAGGCGGCCACAAGGGGCTGGAAAGGGAACTGGTGGCGCAGCTCCCGCTGGCGTCATTGTTAATAAGTAAGCGGCAGCGGCCTGTGCAAAGCCCTCCTCGCCCTGGCAAGCACGCTGGTGGAACCGAGCGGGGTGCAGCCCTCCAGTGCCAACACAGCACAGGATGTGGGGCTGGGCAGAGAGCACCGGGGCCCCACTGGGCTGCCCAAGCGACACGGGGCCACTGAGGCCGGCTCTGCAGCCCAGCATCCTTCACGGGCCCCCGCCCCCACCACGCCACCCACTTCCCACTGCTTTTCCCACCAGTCGCAGACCCCCAATTCTGGTGGCTCTGGAGGCTCCTGGAGCTCAAAGCCATCTAGAAGCTGTCACTCGGGAGATCAGAAGCTCAGAACCCTAAAGAAGCGGAGCAGTGCCCGCTCTGTGGTTCTTGGCTGCTGTCGGAGGCCACTCCTCTGTAAGGGGCCCAGGGCCTTTGTGGCAATGAATGAGGCTGTCCTCAAGGAGAAGCAGGGCCAGGCCTGTTTTGTTTTCTCAGGAAGGCCTGCTTCACCAGGGAGAGCATAAGTGCAGTGCAGGCGGGCGGGGAGCAAATCAGCCTGGAGAACTGGGGCAGGGTCCGCTGCACGGGGCGCAGCTGGCAGGGGAGGTGCGCAACGCTGTCCTGTTGGCCCATCTCACCCGCTCCAAAATAACCACACCAATTTGCACACGAATAAGCAAACACAAAACCCCAAAGCGAAGACATTCAAAACCGAAAGCAGCTGCTAATCACCTGTTTAATTTTTTTCTTAAATTAGCTACAACTAAGAATTTTCAAACTCTCAAGGACAATACACAGCTTAACATTTTCATACACCTATACAACCACTAAGTTAAATCCCATTACAAAAGACTCCAACTTATAAAGGAGCAGTTCAAATACAGTTCTTATCAAATACAAACAATGGAAAATGATTTAGGCAGAGAACATCAGTCACTGGAAATTAACATTTGAAAAAAAAATTTTACATAAAAACCATCTGTGTATAGAGAGGGTGCACTCTGTTAAACCACCGGTCTAATTAAGGAACTAGGAATCAAGGCATTACATAGTAATGCATTAAGTTTTGTGTGTTTTCTTTTCTTTTTCTTTTTTTGAGTCTTGCTGAAATCTTATCAATACGGAACCTGTTGTCCTTTCTTCTCCATAAATCTAAAATGATGTCTGTGTCAAATTGCTAAGTGTGCTGGAGGCTGACAGACAAAACACAACTTGTCTTAATCTGGGTGCTCTCTCTTGGCAGCATCCCCACCCAAAAATATCTGCTACAAAAGTCCAGCCAGGGCACAAACGTACCAAGAAGATCAAAATGAAGGTGCATGGCCACTGGGAAAGAAGTTGCACAAAGAGAGGACAGCCGGTGTGGATGGGTAATGGGGTCCAGAATGAAAATGTTACATCTTTCACCCCACCCATGTTCTCTCCTGAGCAAAGGATTAAAAAAAAAAAAGACTAATGAACAGTTATCCAAACGGCACTTTACATCTTACAAAGCACTTGGTGGATATCTCAGTTGATGTACAAGCAACTCGGTGACCTGAAGATAAAGAAACAAAGTCTCAGAAAGGTCAAATGGCCTATCCAGGGTCGCAGAGCTACTTAGGAAGAGACAGACCAGAGCCTGGAACCCAGCCGTGCCCCTTCTCAAAATGGCATTGCCAGAATAAGGCAGGGGTTTGGGCCCAGCCCGTGGAGCAAGAGAACCATGCAGTCTGAACAACGGCGACCAAGAAGCGGCAGGTGATGGAACCTCCCTGGGAGTCCATGCTTTGAGGGTAACAACACGGGGCTCATTTGAGCTCTGGAGTGATTCCCAGAAGAGAGGCCCCAGGAAGAGAAAGATAAGGGAGACCAAAGGCGGACAGACCCCTGTGTCACCAACATAATGACGTTTTGTCTGCTCGGCACTCCTACCTTTGGGGAAGCTGCCCTCCCTCACCCCACGCAGTTCTTGTGGGAGTCGATCAGTGACAACTCAGGGGCTGGGTCTGTGGCCCAAGCAAGGGCCAAGAGGGAACTTCCCTGAAAGTGATATCCAGATGCTAAAAGAAAGCAGTAATATTTCCACTGGAGCTGCCAAGCGAGTACGTGAATCCCGGATCCCGGTGGCCATCTTATCCAACCCATGGAAAACATTTATCTACAAAAGGAGTGAATGAGGCCAACCCACAGAGGGAAGGAAGCAACAGGGATTGATGAGGGTCAGAGGGAGCCATGATGACATCATCTGAGTCCTCTGGAACCGACTGTGATAAAGGCAGGAGAACGCCTGGACGTTACAGCTCCGTGAGCCAACATATTCCCTTTTCTCCCTGGGATCATTGGACTGAGGTCATCTGTAACCATAAGGATACAGACTCACGACACATTGTGAGACACTGTTAAGTATACGCTGACTACACAAACCACCTTTTTCAGACTATCTCCACTTCCGATGCCCAGTTTTGTGGCCCTAAAACCACTTCCATTCTTGCCTTCTGGAATGTACCATCAGCCCAGCAGCTGAAGCACGGCTCTTCAACAGTTAATCCTATTACATCATTCTCTGGCTCAGATCCCTCCCACGATGTCCCTTCACAATCTCCTTTCTATGGGCTTCAAGGTTCCTCTTATCTGGCCCTTGCCTTCCTCTCCAAACTCCCCTCCTATCTTCCCCACCCCAAAGCCCACTCCTCTGTGCCACCTGGGGCAGGGGGAGGGGCCCACAGGCTTCTCCTGCCTCAAGGCACCCACACTGACTGGTGCCTCACCCCAAACCTGCTGGCTCCTTCCCTCCCTTAACTCAGGTCTCAATCACCTCCTAGAGAGGTGTCCCTGAAACCCCTTGGTGGCATTACTTACATCCTCTTCTTCAACCCCCTCTATCTAGAATCATAGTTTATACTTACTAATCAGCTTATCGCCTCTCCAACTGGAATGTCAGCTCCTCAGGGCAATGACTTTAATCATCTTACTCATGTCTGTATCCCTCTCCGATGTTACTTATTGAACAAATAAACAAAATTCCAGTGCAGTGGCATCCACAAGCCCCCCATGCACCCAAACAAGGCCATCCCGGAATCCTGGGCCGCCCCAGAGCCTCAGGCTTTCTCTGTCCCAAAACAGAGACTGCCAGAGTTTGTGCCATTGACCAGGGGTTAACAACTAGGGCCTGTGAGC
Source organism: Suricata suricatta (assembly GCF_006229205.1). Taxonomy (NCBI): domain Eukaryota; kingdom Metazoa; phylum Chordata; class Mammalia; order Carnivora; family Herpestidae; genus Suricata; species Suricata suricatta. Next base: position 27,695,374 of record NC_043716.1, read on the forward strand.
CCCGCCCTCTTTTTTCATACAATCTGCAAACTAAGGATGTTTTTTTCAGATGAACACTGTGATTGATTTGATACTAGAAAAAAATAACTTCGAACTCTAATTCAGGAAAATGTTATCCACGCCCCCGCCAAAATAATAATATCCACTCTTCTCATTACTGAAATAGTATTACAAAATATTATATTCACTTACTGTTATTACATTTTTTTATTTCATCGGCCAAAAAAATGTGTATAAATTTGTTTTCTCTCTTGTTATATAAGTACTTACATAATAGCCTCAATATTGCCTCTTGATCCACAAAGCCTAAAATATTTACTATCTGGCCCCTTTACCAAAAAAAAAAAAGTCTGCCAACCCCTCCTATAATCTTACTATTTATCAAGGGAAGAAAGGAGATTTAATAGGTCAGTCCAACCCCTGGCACTATCCAGAACAGACTAAGAAAACAAGACTGAGGCATAAATTGTCCTTCATGTCCTGGGACCCAGAAAAAAAAATCATCAGTTTTAGTCCTCTACTGAAAGCTCTTAAATTTAAAGATTATCGGTAGGAAACAGATATTCTGGTTCCCCAAAGATCCCTGTAGGAGAAATGACCACGTCCACGCCCCACCCTCCACCTCCCCTCACCTCTTAAATCAGTAAGGAAAAAAACCATGTTTTAACCTAGAATCTCTGAGGGGCCTCTCCACGAGTTCCTAACAGAACTATACGTCAGTGCATGGAGTTTGCCATTGGCCCAATGGTCCCTTGGGACAACCCCAAGAAAATCCAGCACTGCAGAGTCCCAATGGAATCAACCAACACACCTCCATCCAAGGTGGAAGGCACAGCGTTCCTGCTCCACCCCACAGCTGGTCCGAGGATGATTCAAACAGGAGCACCAGTCAAAGGCCAAACCCACTCCTATCTTAGCCAACAAAAGTCTACTAATGGTCTGGGAAACACAGGAGCCCGACTCTACTGAAGCTGCCAGAATATGAAAGGAAAGAAACAAGTCCTTCCCGGGAAGGGAACACACTGACAGGAGCTGTCTGAGGAAAGATGGGCCAGCGGGCTGTTGATATTCAAATCATCATTAAATGACTCAAATTTCCAGAAATAAAAGGCGTCACAGTGGGAAATTCTCCATCTTGACTTTTCTTTCTGGCTTCAGCAGCATAAAGCTGCAGAGCGGAGAACCAATTAATTTCTTAAGCATTTCTTTAAAATTACAAGAATCACCCTCAGCCAGTCCAGTCATTACTAATTTCCGGCTTTCCACACCCTGATCCTTAACACCGTCCTGTAAAACTGCTATGTGCCTGCAACCACATAGGAGGTGCGGAAGGAGCCCTCTTGGCGGAGCAAACTGTTAGCCTCGGGGACCTCATCCAAATTAAATCCACGCAGCAAGAGACCCAGAGGCTTAAACACATGAAAACAACTCCTTCAAGATCTAAACCTTAGTCCGGGTACAGCCCTAGCAAGGTAAGTTACTCAGGAATGAGCTAACAGTTATTCCATTGACCTTGCCCTTTTTCTCTTGTCCTCAATACTTTCTCCTAAAATTACACACCCAGGGGCACCTGGGTGGCTCAGTCGGTTAAGCATCCAACTTGGGCTCAGGTCATGATCTCACAGTTAACGAATTCGAGCCCCACATTGGGCTCTGTGCTGACAGCTCAGAGTCTGGAGCCTGCTTCCGATTCTGTGTCTCCCTCTCTCTCAGCCCCTCCCCTTCTCACACTCTGTATCTCTCTAAAAAATAAACAAAAACATTAAAATTACATGAGGAGCAAATTTAGAGTCCTCTATTCAGACTCTAAATTCCAGAAATCCAAAGAATAAATCGGTGGATCGGCCACAGATTTCTTCAGTTTGGAGAAATATCGAAGTGGCCCCAAGTCCCAAAACTCACTCCTGTGCTGAGGAACCTCAGAGAACAGCCCATCTCACTAAGAAACCAGTGACTTAGTGACTTAACATCCAGATGCATTCATCTGACAACTATGTGTGAGTGCCATGCTGGGAACAAAACTGCACCCAAAGCACAAGGAATCCCTGCCTTCCTGGGACTTACATTCAGAGCCTCCTGTGCCACCTGGATTTGAAAGGGATGCAAAGAGAGGACAACCCACATCACAGCTTTCCCCAGGTGTTTCTTCACACAGCAGATCTTCTTATTTACGGTCCCACTCACTCACTCATTCATTCACTCCATCAGCAAGTATGTGTTGAACACAAATCTCAGGTCAGGCGTGAAGCCAGATCAATGGGGGCTCCAGAATTTAAGGAGAATTTACAGGCAGTGGGAACTTCCGAGAGCAACGTCTTGAGCGAGAAGGGGGACTGGTCTTGAAGCTACACAAGCACTCGGGCGTCTGCTTCAATGGTGTCCTTACTTGTGGTGGCCAGGTGGCACTGAGGGAAACTGGGGAAGAGAGCAAAGCCCCGATCCCAGCAGTCCACGCAAACAGGCCCTGGCAATCGGGAAATGAGGGCCACGTGGCCGACACCCTTACTGAGGTACTCCTGCAGAGAACATAGGGGTGTGCCGGTTATCTGAATCCGACCCTCCAGGACTATTATCTGCTCTTTGCCTCTCTGCTTGCTGCCTGGCAAGACTGATCTCTGCAGAATGGGTCCCTCCCGGGCTCCTCTACTCTCTGGCTTCCCATTGGGTTTGGCCAACAGCAGTCACTGTCAGAAGATGGGAAGAAAGAGAAGAGGGGTATGGTCCCACCGCCACCTGCTGGGCCGCCTTGGCTCCAGAGGAAGAGGAAGGCTTCATTCCAGTAACTGCCCCGCTTTCACCCCTTTAGACTGAGGGATGGTAACTGCTCATCACTACGGACAATCCCTGGGTGCCTCATCATTCCTCATGAACCTTTACCTCTGTCTACACCTCTGGAAATAGTCTTCTCATTCCATCTTTCCAATTACCCCCTTCCACAAAGCATCTGTTTCCCACAGGACCCTGACGAATCCACCACAGTGGGTGAACCAAAAGTCTCAGGAATGTCCTGGGTACTTGGCAGAGAGGCCTTCCAGGCACAGGAGGACAAAGGGGGAGAGGTTAAGAGAAGCTCATAGACAAGGTGATGCTTCAACCAAATAAGCAACATGGAGGCAAGACCACTGCAGGCCAAGAGCTCTGTCAACAAAGACGGAAGCATCGGAGCCAACAGGACCAGGGAACCTGCCGCACCTCCTTGCAGATGGGGTGTGGGCAAGGCAGGCGAGGACGCTCGAGCAGAGGGGATCATAGCGCCGGTCCTTATTAGCAATCCCAAGGCGTCTGGACCTCGTCCTGAAGTGATGGGCAGTCTCCCGTGCCAATCACATGGTGACTCCATCCAACGCTCCATGTGTTTCCAGACACATCCTTCCTTGGACAAACTAAAAACTGACATTCGTTTAGGACAAATAAACATAATCCCTACAATGGCTATTTCAGAGCACTGTGTCTGGAACCTAAGGCAAAAAAAAAAAAACTAATAATAAATAAATAATCAGACCAGGAAATATGGTTCACTGTAATATCCTTCCATCAGCACACACATGGGTGCACACACACACACACACACACACACACACACCCTTGGCACTGTTAACAACAGACTTTGGAGCATTAACAACCTCAGGTGAAAACACACCAGCCATTAACAACAGATTTTGAGAAGATTACAACCTGAATAACTATCACTGGAACACATAAGTTACTTAATATAAAGTGGGTCCATATGGTTCAATTATAATTCGTGTGGCATCAGTCGGCAAGAATCCATTCAGATGACGTCTACCAGAGTCACTGGATGTGCTTTTATTCCTCCAGAAGGGCAGCAGAGAAGGGCAGTCAATAGGTACCACTGGATTCTAGAATATTCTTGGATTTAGACATTATTTCTTGGCTTCCCATTCTTCTTTTGGATTTTTAGGTATATACATTTGAAACTGACTTTATCAGACTTCAAGTAGAATAATTTTTAAAGTCCATCTCCTTGATAAGTCCACCGTGACCAGCATTTTCACTCTTCGTGTTGCTCCTGGGTCGCAAGCAGACAGGCTGGGACACAAGCACACACGTGTCCAGAACTGAATACTGTAGTAAAACTAGTCTGTTTAAGCATCTGTGCCCCTGTTGTTGGTTACATGATACTTAGACACACACCGACATTGTTCATGTTTCCAAAGCAAGTTATTCACCGGCTTTGTTTTCCCCTCCCGTCTTCTTCTTTCCCCAGGATATATGGTGGACTCGAAAGCTGACAGCTTTCCTGTATTTCTTTAATCACTGTCAGGATTGCTCATAAATGTTAATTAAGAAGAAGATTTAAATGTTACTCCCCAACTGTGCCAAATGGAGAACCCCCGAGTTTCTCATGTTCTTCCCGTGAGCTTTCCTTCTCCAGGTCGGCTTCTTTACCCACTCCAGTGGCACACGCGCGCGCACACACACGCATGCACGCATGCCAGGCAAGCACGCACACACACGCGCACACACGCACACATGCACAGGCACACCCTGACTCGGCTGCATAAAAGCCGGGCAGCAGTGGTCATCACAAGAGAGAGGACGGCAGAGGAGGAGGTGACAGCAGGTGGGGGTGGTTCAGAGACAACCGCCTGGCCCCTTGGCTGACACCTCCTGACCGGGGACAGGCAGGGACCCAGATGGAGGGCCGGCCCGTGACGGCTCTCACTTCAGAAATTTCAAGAAGGCTTCTCTGGGGGCCCCTGGGTGGCTCAGTTGGTTAAGCATCCGGCTTCGGCTCAGGTCAGATCTCACGGTTCGTGGGTTCGAGCCCCGTGTCGGGCTCTGTGCTGACAGCTAGCTCAGAGCCTGGAGCCTGTTTCAGATTCTGTATCTCCCTCTCTCTCTGACCCTCCCCTGCTCCAGCTGTCTCTCTCTGTCCCTCAAAAATAAATAAAAAGCATAAAAAAAAATTTTAAAAAAAAAGGCTTCTCTGTACTTCCAATATCTCCTTAGACTGCTGGCCAGGACTCCAAGCCTTGAAACTAAAGACATAGCCTTTCAGTCCATCATTTGAGGTAAAAGGCTTACCTGGAAGAGCTAACATACACGAGTGTGAGCAGTATCAGACCTTCCGGACTGATGTGTAGCAGAAAACTGAGACACCAGAATACCCGAGGAGGGGGTGTGGTTTGGGGAGAAGGGACACCAACTTGGGCATGTTACCATTCCCCAATGGGTCACCTTCTCTGGGTACACAAGTGACCTGAACACTGAGCGGCGGCCTGAGCGGGAGCTTAGGGGTCCGTCACTACCTGCCCCTCACCCCATACCCCCATCCCAACACCCTCGCCCAACAGTCCTCACACTGGGCAGTACGGCCATGTCCCAGCCATTGTGAGACATACTCCAAGCCACCTGTGCTCCAACTACCAAAGCACACTTAGCACTGAAGAAGCCAGAGTCTAGATTCTGTGTCACCCACTTCAACTGCAATGTGAGTGTCCGTGAATAGGACAGAAAGGGCCAGACATGCAGCATGCACAGGGAACTGTGCCCACATCCTGTAAATGACCCGTGAGTTCCAGGAAGGCAGAAACCAAGCACATTTACTCCCCTCAGCACGGACTCCTCACAGCTAGCCCAGGGCCCGGCAGAGGGCACAGCTGTGAGTGTGGCTTCAGTGAAAGAACGAAGGAAGGAAGGAGCAGTCAGACACGTGTCACCCCAAAGTCCTAAAAAGACTGAAGGATCACTGAGACAACATGAGGAGGAACTGGTAACATCCATCCAGCAAACTCCATCAGAGCAGGTGCTGTGGGGAACCTAGACACAAAACTACTCTGTCAAGAGAGACCCCAGGACAAAACTCCACATCTCTGCTTCCCGGGGGATAGAGGGTGTTCTGGGTATAGCCCCTGGGAGGCAACCTCACTGAACATCCCATTCACAAATGTGGAAACAGAACAACCCCAGAAAAGACCCATGGGGTGCCACGTGTGAGATGTTAGGAGGGGAGATGCGGACAGAAGACTGCATTGCATCTACATTACAAGAACAGCCACAGACGGCCTTGTGCACAGGGGGCGGCCCTGGAAAGCAAGGAGACCCTGGAGAAGACAGTGGGTGAACACTTTCTCCTTCTTCCCTTAGCATTTGAAAAGTGCTGTTACCATGTTGCCTCCATTATTTAAAAATAAGAATGGCTGAGATCATTTTTATAGAGCTATTCTGGAATAAAAGTGTCATGCTTCAAGTCTGGAATCTGGATAACATGCTAAACCGTGGAGCGCTCCACGAACTACCATTTCCTTTCTAGAACGCAAGTCCAGGCCACGTCACGTCACTACTATCTACGGCACCATGAGAACAAGTAGGAAGGGCCAGGACTGTTATTATTCACTTCCAGGAACAACAATGAACAAGAGTATTGACTATTGGCTAATTCACTGAGAAATCTTCTACTGGAAATGCTGGCAAATTCCCTGGTGGAACCCCATGACAGAAGGGGCAGAACTGGTATGTATTTGACGTGGGTACAAAGTGGCCCTCCGAACCTCCGCAAGGCATTACCGTAAAGAAAACCAGAGGAAATCTGCAATGCGTGCGCGCTTGTGTGCGCGCACACACACACACACACACACTCACACACACTCACACACACTCACATACACATACATACACGTACTCTGCACAACTCTATGTAGTCTGTTCAAATTTTACTATAAATGGGATGCTTTGTAAAACGTTTGGTTAATGGTCTGAACAACAGGAAAAGAAGGAAGACTTTGTTTTAATGAGATTTAACTCATTCGTTTTGGATTTTAGTCGTTTGTGGTTTTATTTTACGCCTTGTAAGTCACAGCTCTTTCTCCAATCCCAACAGGCCCAGCCACACTTTCTTGCACATATTAGATCAGTGGTTCAGATTAATGAACACAATGGGTTTGCATCTTCATTAAGAAAAAATTACACCAGAAAAATGTTTATTATTATCTGTGTGTTTTCAAGTCTTGCTAAGAATAAATATTAGAAGGACTTACTTCACTTGTGTTAAGTTTTTAAGCTTCAAAAGGTGGTCGTTGTTGTTGTTGTTGTTGTTGTCTGAGAGAGAGACAGACAGACAGACAGACGGCACCTGGAAGCAGGAGAGGGCGAAGCATAGAAGGAGAGAATCCCAAGCAGGCTTCATATTTAGTGCAGAGCCCAACTCGCGGCTCGATCCCGGGAACTGTGAGATCATGACCTGAACTGAAATCAACAATCAGATGCTTAGCCAACTGAGCCACCCAGCTGCCCCAAAAGGTTGTGATTTTTTGTGCAACTTTCAGGAAATACAAGTAGACAGTGCTTTCTTATTTGTGGTAGTGACATCAAATTTTCTTGTAAAACATCTATAGCCAAAAGTGAATCAATATAAAGAAAAATATTAATAATGCATGTAGCATGAGAATATGGTAAAAGTCATGAAGGTGCTAACATCTGGGGGCCACGTACCTCATGGTTTTCACCTGTCATCTTTGACTTTCCTCTTTCTCCACCATCCATCACCATGTTTCTATATCAAAAAGTAAGATGCTACTGTCACAGCCAAGGGGAATCTGGGAATTGGGTCTACTGAATGTCATGTGATGTCATAGACCAGATCTTGGGATCAGATCTTGGAACAGAAAAAGGGCAGTAAAGAAAAACCAAGGAAACTGGAGTAGAGTATAGACTTTAGTTGATTCTTAAAAATAATAAGATGCCTTAAAGAATACATACTTTGCTACCTTTTCTATAAGAAAAGGGGAGAAAGGGGCTTTGGTTAAGCATCTGACTTCAACTCGGGTCATGATCTCACGGTTCACGGGTTCGAGCCCCGAGTCGGGCTCTGTGCTGACAGCTCAGAGCCTGGAGCCTGCTCCAGATTCTGTGTCTCCCTCTATCTCTGACCCTCCCTTGTTCGCACTCTGTCTCTCTCTGTTTCAAAAATAAATAAACATTAAAAAAATAATAACAAAAGATAAAATTAAATTTAAAAAAAGGGGGGGAATAAAACATACGAATATCTGTTTATCTTTACAAAATAAATACAAGAAAGACAAGGTAACCCCTGGCTACCTCTCAGGAGTAGGGAGATAGGCACAACAGATATGATATGGGAGTAGCAAGTCTCTAAGTAATCTTCTAAATACATATTAATATTCCATATAGTAAATAAAATTCAATTAAACAAGGTCGGGAAGAGGGAAAAAAGTCATTTAAAAAAAACCATTACCATGCTGAAAGGCAGGTGGCTGGGCGGGACAGCTACTCTTCAGTATCTTATGAACACCATATCTGACTATATGCCCTCAGCTTTTAGCTGAGGTGGGTGGAGGAGGGAGATGGAAGCCAACTGCTAGCAAATCCTGAACTCTTCCTAGTAGAATTCGGTGTTTTAGTAAGTAGCAGAATGGGTGAGTCATCCTGGTATTATTGGAGATGTATCTCAGGACTGAGCTACATAGTAACCGTGTTGATGCTGAGCGCCAGCCTTCTCCACTGTGGGAGAAGGACACACAAAGATGGAGTGGAGAAGCCAGGTAAGAAACCTGTTCCAGGGGGATCGGGACTGGGGGTATGGCATGAACACAGACTTCTAAAACAGCTATGTGTACGGTGTGGGTACACTTACAGATGCGTATGCGTCCGTGTGTGAGTGCCAGTATGTTCATACCCCTCAATTTCCCAGATCCCTCCACTGACATGACCTGGACACACAGACACCCAGCAACAACGAGCCAAGACATCCAGGAGCAATAAACAGAACCTGCACTCAGACCACGCTCTCTAAATCCCCCAAAATAGAAACCGTACGTTTGCAGAAATGACTAACTCCAGGGACATGGTGGACACAGGTAAGCCTGAACATCTCATGATGCCAGAAAGTAGTATACAAAAAAATTTTTTTAAGTTGGTGGGACGTGTTCTCGGGGAGCAGAATGAAAAGCCCTCCCACTGGCCAAATCTAAAATAATTTTAGCATCAAAATAATTAAGTATGTAATGAATTATAAGCTAGTGAAAAAAGCTCACATCTACTAGATCAACAGATTAGTGGAAGAGAAGGGAGGGCTCTTGCTCACAGTAGAATGCCAAGTGCCAACCGGTGAGCATGGATGGGGGGGTGTAGGAGTTGAACAATCATTTGGCAACCATCACAGTAAAGACGAGATCAGGCAAACGTCATCAGTGAATGCTATTAAGTGGAAATTCTGATGGGTCTACCCACAGACTCCATGTCAGGGAAACCAGAATAACGAGATAGGGGAGAAAACCAACAGCTGGACCAAGTAATCAAAATGAACATCATTAAAGAAGAGAAGATGGACATCAAGTGCCTCCAGATGCAATGCCCTGAGGACATAAAAGCATTTATGTGGCCTCCTAGCCAGGAATGCATAACTTGAATCTAATCATGAAGAAATATTGGACAAGAATGTTCTCCTGGACAAAATGGGATTACCGTTGACCCTTCAACAACGTGGGAGTTCGGACCGCTGTACCCATGTGAAGTCGAAAATCCACATATAATTTTTGGCTCCCCCCAAACTTAACTACTAACAGGCTACAGACCAGAAGTCTTCCTTATAAAAAATAAACAGTAGATTAACACATCTTTTGTATGTTATGTGTATTATATACTGTATTCTTCACGAAAGAGTAAACTAAAGAAATTGTTAACCAAATCACAGGGAAGAAAATATATATTTACAGAGCTGTATTTATAGAAAAAAAAAATCAACATATAAGGGGGACCATGAAGCTCAGCCCTGTGCTCTTCAAGGGCCAATTGTACATTCTTTATAAATGTCCTAAAAGACAAAGGAAGTCTGTGGAAATGTTTCAGATTGGAGCAGACTACAGAAGCATGTAGAAACTAGTGTAACACCTGATTCTGCACCACATCCTGTCCTTGAGGGAAAAAGTAAGCAACAGATTGGTCCACTGGCAAAACTGGAGTAAAGACAGTACGTAGATCACATAAGAAGCGCTGCATCCATGCTGAATTTCCTGAAGTCTCTAACTGGACTGGAGTTGTGTAAGAGGAGCCCCCAGTTCTGAGGATAACTGATGTATTTAGGAGTGAAGGGTTATGGGGTGTACATTTATTTCCAAAGGAGTCGAGGAGGGAGGAATGTCTAAATAGAGACGGGAGAACACCTAAACAGAGCATGGAGGAGGGTGCAGGCAGATAGCTGAGGAAGGTCTGAGTGGAGTATAAATACGTATTCTTCCCACTTACTCTGAATTTTTTTCTTTAAGTTTTAAGTTATTTCCTAGTAAAAAGAGGGGGGCAGAAGAGGGAAGAGGGAGTAAGGAGGAGTAAGGAAGGGGAGGGAAGTAGGGAAGGTGGGAGAGGAGTAAGAGGGGTAAGGGAGGGAGGAGAGAAAGGGAGGGAGGAGGGACGGGGAGGAAGGAGGGGGGTGGGGGGAGGAGGGGACCCAGTGGTTAAGCCCAGGACTAGGACTACCTAGCGGCTCAGCACCCCATGGTTCACTCCCCTCCATCCAAGATCCATTTCATTATCTACAAAGTGGGACACGATGGCTTAACCCTTACCTCACAGGTTTTGCAGAAAGATAAAATAATAAACACACAAAGACAGAAGAATTTTTTAAAATCATACGTTCAGAGGGAGCGCGTTATGACCTGTATCGTTTTAATTTGGCCTCAGATTTTGCAAGCTTCAATACTGAACTTTTCCAAATTGTGGGTGACTTCAAAAAAAGGAATCAAGGTCACAGAACTCTTTCTTTGGTATTATTAAATGAACATTTGCCCAAACACAAGCCCCAGAGAAACCAAAGCATCCTACGTTCATTTCAAAACGTACGTGCGTACGTGGATGCGTCTGTGCATGATGCCTGCGTTTGTGTAAACAGCAATGACAATGGAAAAAGCCTGGGTAATGTGCTAAAATTAAAAAGAGTTGTTTAGAGTGATGTCATCATAGCTCATTCTCCCATTATTCTTCAAAGTTTTTACAGTGTTAGGTATTTCCCTTTCTTAATGTTTAGAGATATTTTTGTGGTCACTGAAACATGACTGAATGTCTTCTAAAATGCACCCTGCTTTCACATAACCGAAGGGCCCACCGATGCTGGCAAATTTCAGCGGAGGGTTGGCGGGGGAGAGAACACCACTGCCCAATCTCTGCATAGGAAACAAACACGGGGCAATCCAGAGGTTTTCACCTGACACGCTGCCCATTTCCTAATCCAGACTGAGATCTTCCGCCTCTGACCAGGAGAAAAAGTCATCTTCCAACTTTACATCTTCACCCAAATACAGCGACTGGACGTTTCTTCACTAGGAGCCAAACGAGCCGGTTCTCTACTGAACTCTGCCCCACAGAGCCCCACTGGATGGTACCCAGAGCACAGAGGCCCGACCCAGGCATCTGGAGAAAGATCATAATCTCAGCTGAGGGCATTCCCTTCAGGAGGTAAACTGAGTTTCAACAGCACCTCTTTCCTCCTGCTGATGCGGGGATAGGATGTCCGTGTTCCAAAGAGGTGTTTTGCCAACATCCCTCAGATCCACATCAAATATAATTTTCAAACCAATTAGCTCAAAAAGCATCACAACCAAAGCAGTATCTCCCACATTCTCATTATGGGGCCATCCTATTCAATTCCTAATGAGAGGAAAGACAAAGGCAATAGATGTGATAGGGTCTACTTCAAAAATTCTTTTTCTTTTAGAAAACAGATCCTCTTTTGTTCTGGTTAAACACCAATTACTCTGCTCTCTCTAACATGCAAATCAGCCAAAAATAGGGCAATATGTAGCTCACTTGGGCAAGTCTGAATGAAGAAAGGGAAAGGGGACAGGGAGGGAGAGGGTAAGAAGAGAGGGGAAAGGAAGGAAAGAAAGGGGAAGGAGAGAGAGAAAAGATGAGCGCCTGAAGCCGTTCCCTGGGGGTCTTCAATTCCAAGTACTTTGTGCTCAGATAAAGCTCTTTTCAAAGGGCTTTTTTTGTGTTTTCTGTGGCAGTGCCCACACGCGGTGGTGCTGCCATTATCCAAGAAAAGCAGCAGCACATTAAGGTCTATAATATAAGCAAGAAAAGCAAAAGCGGCCAGCGAAGCAACAAACACAGCCCCCACTTGCTACAATCTCCCGTGTGCCGGGGAAGAGGACAGAGGAAGACAGAGAAGGACAGGAGGACAGACGGTGGCCCGGCCTTAGTGGGTGCAGGTTCCCAGCCAGGTGGGTGTGTGAGGACCGCGCCAAGGAACTCCACCTTGACTCCATCTCCCACCCGGGGCCCAGGAGCAGGGTGGGGTTGGGGGGGGTTGCTTCGTTTTGTTTTCCTTCATTCTAGTTGTGCTGAACGGACTTCAGTCTTCTGAAGACATAACTTCTTAATTTTTTTTTTTTTAGCACAGGTATGTGGAAGGGTATGATCCCAGTTCCCGACAGTCCAGAGAGAGCCTAAGGCGGCCTTCGCAGACCTTCCTTTGCACAGTCACTAGGGAGCCCGAGAAGATGCAGATTCTAAAGCCTAAGTCTGGGCTGTGGTCTGGGCTTCTGCGTTTCTAACAGGCTCCCAGGTCAGGCTGGGACCCCAGTGAGCATCTCCCTCTGGTTGAACTATCCTTCCAGACTCTGTCCAGACTTGACCTCCTTCCGTGGCCCACCCCAGCCCGGTTCTGAGTGGGGAGCCCCTTTCTGAGCGTAGTATCTGTGTTCTAGAATAACCTTGAGCCAGGCCTGGAACTTCCTGCTTCCCACCTCCACCCTGCACAGCACCTGAATCTCTCAGCAATGGATGGACCACACAATGGGGTATTTCGAGAGCACTGCAAAGCCAGGTTCAGAGGAAAAGCCCTATTCCTGCTGCGGCTCCCTCCTGGTGCCACAGCAGGGACAGCTACAGAGGACGAGCAGCCCAAGATGGCAGAAGCGACCAGAGACCTGCATCCTGAGCCCGTGACGGCGTCTGGGACACTGGAACGCTCAGCAGACAGGCGCATGCTTGGTCTGCAGGGCCCAATGCCAAGGCTGCTCCAGAGTCAGACAAGCACCCAACCTCCACCCCAGCTAGTCCCCAGTGTCTACCTGCCAACACTTCCTACTACACGTTCCTGCAGAGAGAAGTTTCTGGCTGACCGTCCCACGCCCCAGAACACGGCAGGCCAGTGCTGGGAAGGCTTCTATGGTGAAATGAGGGGCCGCAAGGACGGGGATCCCCCCCTGCTCTCCCCTTCTGGTCATGCCCTCCTAACGACCAAGGCTGCCAAGCAGGACATGAATGTCCCTCTGTTTCCCACGCCTCGTCCCCTTGTCCCTGGGGAACAAAAGAAAGGAACTAACATTTGCTGGACTCCTCCTATGTGCCAGGGACTGAGCCGTGACATTTCATCTCACTCTATCCTCAAAAGAACCCTGCAGAATGTGGAGAACAGTCTCCATTCCGCAGATGGGGAAACAGAGGCCCCGAGCGGCGAACCTTCAGGAGGGTTCGCAAGTCACAGCACAGCGGTCGGGGGGACGATGCAGTGGTTGTCAGGGTGTGGGATCTGGAGGCAGACTCCGTGAGTGTGGACAGCACCCCACCTTCGGGCTGTGTGAACCTGGGCCTCATTAAGCCAAATAAAAGGGAATAAGGAACAAAACCTTTCTCACAGGTGAGTTGTGAGGACTAAATCTGACAACATCAAGTTAAGGTGAGGCTGCCCAAGGCAAATGGTCAAGAAATGTTCATTATCACACACACTCAATAAATGAGGAAGGGCTGAAACCCACATCTGGACCCAGGGGGCTGGGCTCCAACACTCTAGTCCATCATGTGACCACTCAGTTTCCCACAGGCCCACGACTTTTTTTTTTTTAACTTCTTTTAAAAAAAAAAGTTACTTAATTATGTATTTTGAGAGAGGGAGTGGGCAGGGAGAGGAGAGAGAGAATCCCAAGCAAGCTCCACGCTGTTAGTGCAGAGCCCGATGTAGGGCTCGAACCCACGAACTATGAGAGCATGGCCTGAGCCGAAGTCAAGAGCTGGATGCTTAACCAACTGAGCCACGCAGGCACGCCAGGCCCATGACTTAAAAGCAGTAACTCGGGCCCTGTCTCTGGAAGGGCTCTTGGATGACGGGCACACAGGGGCAGGGGCCCTTGGGAACCACCTTCCAGGAGACCATGGTCTGAAACACACTGAGCACAGACTGTAAAAAGCTGGAAAAGCCTCCAGGAGCGACAGGTGCAAAGGTCCTCCCTGGCGAGGGAGACCACTGGCCAAACAGAGAAGCAGCTCCAGTTGAGCCCGGGTCACCTCCTCAGACACTTACACGAAGGAGCTTTCCTGGCCTCGTGGTGGCAAAGGAGGAAGGCCGGGAAAGCAGACTCCAGCGCTCTCCACCACGGACCAGAACCCACGATAGCTGAGCCAGCGCAGAACACCACGGAGCCCCGAAGGAGGGAAGGGGCCGAGCCCACCCGATCTACCAGATCCGCCAGTTCCTAAGCCAGAGAAGAAATAACGGCACAGAAGAATAATGGTGGAGGCAGAAACTGAAGGCTCGTCAGTGCAGATCAAACACAGGAAAATGGAAATGGCTTTTACTTTTTTACATGTGCGTGTAAGATGAAACACGTGGAAAACCGGTTGGCTTTGAAGACAATCCTGAATCAAGCCAGGAGACAATGACCTAAATAGGCCGACCCCCTGGAGGCTGCCCCAGAGCAGAGCGGGGGCTCCAAGAACGGCTGTGCCTGCCTCCCCTCTCCCAGGAGCACTGGGTGATGGACAGTTCTAAGGAATACCCTATAATCTGCATTTATGCCATTTGTCTCTTTGATACATAAAATACAGATATTTGCATCATTTATTTTAACATGCGTGATTTTCTTCTGAAAGCCACAAAGAGAAGGAGAGTCTGATCCCCAGCTTCCCCCCACCCCCCGCCATTCCCCTCTTTAGAAGACTCAGAACTTAAGCCTGGCACCCCTGACAAGCCAAATCGATCTGGAAAGAATTTTCACAGGCCAGTTGCATTAAAAAAAAGATAAAGGGCTCTCCTTGCAAAGGCGACAAGGAGACAAAGGGAAGTGCGTCTCCTTCCCCCTACGGCCCTCCGAGAGGCAACGGCAGGGAGGTCTGAGAGAAGGCAGGAAGTCGCCACACGAACGGCTCATCCTCACATTATCGGCCTTTGTGGTAGAACTCAACTACGCACCCTAAAACCGCAGCCTTGAACAAAAAGCCATACTAGGGGCCGAAATGAGGAAGCTCAGTTTCCGGGCCACGAGTTTCCCGCCTACAGGCAGGGATGGATGGATCCCTAGATATAAGGATATAATATATATATACATACCCTATAGGATAGGGTCCCCAGCCACTGGGACGCGACTCAGGACCTGCCAAGCCATTTAGTCTTCATTCATGCTCCCACAGACACCTGAATACAACTGTGGGTGCCAAACGGCCACACGGCCCATATTGTGCCACCAGCGAACTCAAGAGGCACCAACATGGCTGTGTGGCCAGCACATCATCTAGCTCCGGAGACTCCTTGGGGACAAAATGTGGCATATAGATTCCCGCCAGCCCCCACCCCCTGCAGGGCGGGTTTATCATCCCCACTCATCCGGGGAGCAAACTGAGTCCAGGGTGACTACCCAGGATCCCGCTCCCTGGATCTGTGCTCTAAACCTTCTTGGCAACACACTTTAATTGTCTTTGGCTGGGCTGGTCACCTGTACTTGGGACATTTCCCTTGCCTCGGCCACTCATCTCACACTTATCTGTTGAACACCTGCCCTTTGGGGACCAGCATGTAGTGCTGTAAACACTGGTGGGGGGGGAGGGAGTCTCCCTCCCAGGAAACCTTTCTGTACTGTGGAGACAGACAAAATAATCAAAAGAAAATTGGTCCAACATCTCCACATGTGATGTGCCTCCATCAGCCACAGGGAACCCATGCGGGCTCGAATCCCCCCCTCCTGTCTCTTAACTCAAGACCATCTGTGCCTGGCCCCTGCCACCGTCCCTTCTAGAGATGCCCCAGCACGGTCCACAGGATGCTCCTGGCTGTAGAAAGCACCCCTCACATGACCGCCGCCTGGGGTCCCTACAGTCCTGCCCGGAAAGGGCTCTCTCCCCCGTTCCTACCAGATGCATGTCCACGAAGACAATGCTCCCATTTGTCCATCTGACTAGAGACAGTGTAGACCCCTGTATCAACCAAACCCCAAACCACAGACAGCATCAGGCTCATCCCGGACACGTCTTCCCGCACCAGCCTCCCACGGTGACTCCCTGCCCCACGCTCCCCTCCATCGTCACAACTTCCTGCAGCTCCTGCTTACCCAAGGGACATCCTCTAGTCTAATAAGACACCTCTCTGACCCCCCCTGACCCGCCGCCCCCAGTGACTTATACACCACCTCCTTTCGGGGGGTCGTTCTGGAGAGGATGCCCAAAGCAAACATTCAAAAGCCTTGACTCCAAAGGCGTGAGTGTGGGACGTCCAGGAGACTGACACAGGAGAAACGGAGCCAGGGTCTTTAACAAAAATAACACAACTTGCAGTTTATGAAAGACTGGTAGAGGCATTCTCTCACATACTCTGTACCCTATAAGGGACACAGTATTATCCATGTGTGACAGATTCAGAAACTCAGAATTTACATAATGTGTCGAACTATTTATTAAATAAGGAGACTCAATAAATAAAGGAGGTTCAGAATTTACATAACTTGTCAAAGGGGCAAGTTTGAGACTCAGATGCAGACCTCTAAGTTCCAACCTGTATCCTTTTTCTGCTCTACCCTGTACTATACTGTGTTAGGAAATTAAATACATACACATTTTCTCCTTGGCAGTAAGGCGTATTTAAAATACAGACGTGTAGGAACGCCTCAGTCAGTTAAGCGTCCGACTCTTGATTTTGGCTCAGGTCATGATCTCATGGTTCCAGAGATCGAGCCCCACGTCTTTGGGCTCTGCACTGACCATGTAAAGCCTGCTTGGGATTTCTCTCTCCCTCTCCCTCTGCCTCTCCCCTGGATGCACACACACACATACTATACACTCTTTCTCTCAAAATAAACATGAAAAAATATACGTATCTACATTTTTCATGGCGATGATTGAGTGGTATGCAGCAATTAAGACTGTGGGTTTACAACCATCAAATGACACATAAAAATTATCATAAAGCACTACTGAGAAAAGCTGAACACACACACACACACACACACACACACACACACACACACACGATGATATAATTCCAATCCTGGTTTTTTTCTAATTCTGTTTCTAAACAGACACGTACACAACCAAAACGATAATACACCAAAACATTCAAGTGTTATCTCTAAGTAGTGGGATTATGGACTTTTTTCCTTGATGCTTTTCTATACGCAGTAAATCTTCCATAAGGAGCAGGTATTCATTTTCTCATTTGAAAAAAAAATTAATAATCATTACTTCTGGAAAAGACAGAAGCAGCCACGGTTTGGGCCTGGCAGCAGCAGGACCAGCCCATGATGTGAAGTAGGAGCCCCTGACCCAAGTCACCACCCAGCCACGGACTCAGCAGTGGTGCCAACACCTGCCGCTTGGGACCACGGGGGCTGGTGCCGCGGAACAGTGGCCAGAGAGCCTCGCCACACTGGAGCACCACGGCTAGCCAGCGGTGTGGGGACAAGCGCCTTCCTGGGGGGACAGAGCTCAGCCCACAAGACACCTGAGCCCCAGGGCTGGAGACTGAGGGAAGGAAGTGAAGAATGTGGGGTGCGCCTGGGGGCTGAAGACCAAATGACCCTCAAGGACAACAAGGTGAGTTCTAAGCTCTGCTTTTGTTAGCATTACCCCACCAACACCACCAAGTGAAACAGGTCCCCAAAGTGGTTCCTGACACCAATGAGGGACACGAGCAACACAGTGGGTCCTTAGAAAAGAAACAAGGTCCCTCTTGACAAGGACGGTGTCCCAGTCTGATTAGTTAGCTTCTGTGTGGCCAACGTCCCTGAGCTTCAGTTTCCTCCTCTGGAAACCTAGGCAAAAATGCTGACACAAGATGATGATTTTAAGAGCTGAAAGACATCGTGGCAGTAAAGCTCTGGGGGAGGCCGGCTGCAGGGCTGCGAGGACCCTCAGACACCTCTGCAGAGGCCCACATGCCGAGGAACCTGGCAGTGAACTTGGAAGCAGACCCTCCAGCCCAGGCAAGCCTCCAGATGACTGCAGCCCTGAACCACTGCCGATATCAACCTTTTCAGTGACCCTGAACCAGAACCATCCCACTAAACCCACTCCGGATCCCTGACCCTCAGATGCTCTGGGAGGTAACAAAGGTTTACTCTTGTAAGCTGCTGAATTCTCGGGTCACTTGTTACGTGGCAACACATAACCGATTCATGTTTGGTCCCTGGCACAGCAGAGCCCCATAGATGGCTCCTACAACATTCCTTCGATCCCTGCATGTCAAAACAACCATAAAAGGCAGCACTGATTACTAACAGCTTTCTCAAAACAAAAGAAATGCCACTGTAGTCATTGCATCCAAAGTGGAAAGGTTTTCAAACGCTGCGTTTCACCTTCACAGCTGTTGTGGCCAGTCCTCCCGGTCAGCCGGACAGGCTACTAGTTGCTCAGTAGCCAAAACCCTTGTTCTTACTCTTGATTCTCCTTTTCCTACACTTGCCACGTGCCAGCTGTCAACGAATCCCACACGCTCCACCTTCAAGACATCTCTGGAATGGAACTACTTCTCACCACCTCCTCCCACCACCACCCGGTCCCTGGACAACTACAGGACCTCCGAGCTGGCCTCCTTGCTTTCCCCTTTGCCCCGTGCAGTCTGTGGGCCACACAGCAGGTGGCAGACCTTCTAAAGTGTAAGCCCTCTCTTGTCAATCCTCTGCTCAAATCCTACTGTGGCTGCCGCCTCCATTCTGAATAAAATGCTCATGTCCTCACCAGTGTTTTAGTGATCTGGGCTTTCTGCCTGTAGGAGCCTGGCTCCTTCCACGAGCCCCTAACCCAGTCCACACAGACCCTCCTGCTATTCCTCACCTGAGCAAGCCTCCGCCTCCGGGACTTTGCCATCCTTAGACCCTCCACCTGGAGCACTGTCCCCAGAGAGCACTCACAGGCATCCACCCAAATCGCATCTCCCAATAAAGGTCCTGCCTGACGATCCTACCAAAAATAACACTTTCCTCCCCATGCCCTTACTTACTTTTCTCATAGCCCCGATCACTAACTGACATACTGTAATCATTTCTCCCGATATTTCATTGTCAAGACTTTGTTAAGTTCACGGCTGCATTGCCAGTGCCTAAAACAGTAGGTGCTTCTTATATATATCAACAGGCAGCAGACTTTTTCACAGAGGACCAGACAGTAAAACGCTGTGCAACTACTCAACGAAATCAGCTACGATGACCCATAAACAAATGACTGTGGCTGAGTTCCAATAAAACTTTATTTATAAAAACAGGTGGTGGGCTGGATGTGATCCAGTGTGCCAACCCTGACATACTTGATTAATGAATTAATTTAAAATATATGCCTCTCAAGTATAAGTGTTTTCTATCTTCAAGCTGGACGATACAGGGAAGGATGGATGGAAACTCCAGCAGGGCTCTGGGCAGAACTCAACAAGAGCTCTCCCACCATGAAGCAGTTAATAAAAACCCAAATGAACAACAGGCCATCTCATCATTTTATGGGGTCTTCCAGCAAAGATTAGATGCTCTCATCCAGTTTAGGAGGTGGCTGATCTACGGTGGAACTGTAGGGGATGCCTGAGTGGTTCCATCTTGATTTCTTTGGGGTCAGGTCATGACCTCATGGTTCACAGGATCAAGCCCTATGTCAGGATGTGTGCTAACAGTGCTGAGCCTGCTTGGGATTCTCTCTGCCCCTGCCCCACTCATTCTCTCTCTCTAAGTAAACACTTTAAATAAATAAAGGTAGGGCAGTGGGCCACTCACTTCTTTATAGTCTCTTAAGGACTGCAAAGCAGGTACAGGTCTAAGGTTCTAGCACATTCCACCTTTGCTTGAATGACATCAACCAGTTACTACATTAACTACTTCAGAAGAAACTCTACAGTTCATGCTTTTAACTTCTCAAGGACGGAGTGGGGGGAAGGGGTGAGGGGCTCAGGAGGACATCAACACAGACAAAATATGTCCAGAGGAAAATAACCCTGGCACTGATGGGCTCCTGTGCAATGCAAAAGAATGGTCAAGAAAAGGGGCGCCTGGGTGGCTCCCTCAGTTGAGCATCTGACTTTGGCTCAAGTCATGATCTCACGGTTCATGGGTGCAAGACCTACGTCCAGAGCCTGGAGCCTGCTTCAGATTCTGTGTCTCCCTCTCTCTCTGCCCCTGCCCCACTCATGCTCTGTCTCTCTCAAAAATAAATAAACATTAAAAAAATAAAGAATCATCATGGAAATAAACATGCAACCTTGGCGGCCAACCTACTAGACCGAGATTATGCTTATTTGAAATTAACCACAAAGAATAAAGGTGGATAACTACAGGACATTGTTTTAAAAAAAAAAAAATGCACAATGTGCTCAAGTCTTTCTGCTTTGTCACTAAATCCATCACACAGAGTCTCCTACTAGCCCTAGCCTGTTTCTCTTCCCAAACCCTTCTGCTTCAGCTCAACCCGTTGGAGGAAACATTTTAATGAGATCTCGGGAAGTGCTGCTTTCAGAGGCGCTCCCCAGCTGTCCCGCCGTCCTCCCGCAGCCCCTCAGGCCGAGCCCACATTCACCTTCAGCGGCCACCCAGACAGCCCACGGGGGAAGCCGTGAGGCTTGCCATTTTTAATCACCACCCACCCAGATGGCAGGGGACCCTGACGGGCTGTTTCATTTCATCCCACTCTCAGATTCTATCAGCATTTCGCTACTGTCAGAGAGTAGGGAAGAATCAAGAATCAAAACCCTTTCATCCAAGGGTACTTCTGACTTTCTAAACCCACTCTCAACTTTGCTTATCTTACTGCAAACTCAGAAGAAACGCACAAGGCCGCGGAGCAGAGGCTTAAATCTCCATCCATCCGTGTGTTCTGCAAATATGTACTGAGTGGCCATTGAGCATGTGCAGGGGTGAGGGAGGACAGAGCCCGTGTGTCCCTGGGGCTGACGGTGGGCTGGGGCAGATCTCCATGCTACCATAAGGAAACTAAGGCACAGGGAAGCAGTGTGACCTTCTAAGATGACAGACTGGAGTGAAGCCCTCGCAGCTGATCCAACAGATCAACGGGAGCAGGGAAGCCACACGGCAGCAGAGGACAAGAGAAAGTACTTCATCGCTGTCTTGATCTTCTGGAGAAGTATGTCAAACACAGAAGACACATCTTTTTTCCCCCCTTATTTTAAAAAATTGTTTTTAAAGTACGACTCACACTTTGGCTAATGACATCAGGATAAAGCAGGCTTGGTTAAGAATCAGTCTAAGAAAAATCAGAGTTGGAAAAAAAAAAGAGGAAAGAGGTCAAATGTTATTGTGAAATCTCCAAAGAAATGGAAAAAATAATGCCAGATAATAGTAATTTGCTAGTAATAGATAAAACCTATGGGCTGTTCATGTGTGCCGAGACACAGTTGTTAGGGTCCTCGGGGTTACCTAACTCATTAACCCTCGCTGCAATCCTCTGAGGAGGAGATGCTGTCATCCCCGTTTTGCAGATGAAGAAACTAGGGAACAGAGAAGTCAAATCGTTTGCCCAGATCACCCTGATAGAGCCAGGATTTGAGCCTCCGCTGTCCGGTTTTTGAATCCATGCTCTTCTATATTAAACTAATTAGAATTAGTCTCAGTCTCAGAAAGGTTTTGCATTTTTCTAGCAGCATGAAATCTTTGCAATCTCCTTTTTATTTGTGTGTGTGTGTGCGTGTGTGTGTGTGTGTGTGTGTGTGTGTGTGTTTAAAGTATTTTTACCCCATTTCTTTGCACAAGAGCTCTGGGATGACTGAAACAGGGATGAAGCCAATGATAAAATTAAAAATTTTTAAAAATCATGCATATAGCAAGGTATGTTATTAACACACCAATAATGAGGTTGATGACTGTTCACAGCTGGCTCTAAGCTTCCTGGCAGCCCAGGTAAAAAGGGCAACAAGATCATTTACAGAATTTTCTTTATCAAAAGGAGCAAAGCTTATCAGTTTCTCTAAGAGAATCAAACTTTTCTTCTTACTAAATTTCCACGGAATTTCTCACTTAGTAATAAGAACAGAATACAATGTCATGGTAGACAAATGTCCTTGCTGACATTTTAAAACAAGGCTAAAACACGAAAAGCAACTCAGGAGAAGGCAATTCTGTAAAGAGCTGGGGTCAGAGTCTGATTGCGTAGCTCTCTGGTGAGACAGTATCACCCTAGATGCTTAAGTGGTGTCACATTACAAAATAGAAAGAATTACCCAAAAAACTTTCTTCTGTAAATGAGCAGACCCTTGGGGTGGCTGATACATGCCTTCAGTGCTCAAAGACAGCCCCTGAGGAGCACAGGATATGGAGGGAGGTTACAGAAAGGAGGGTTACACACCAGCAGTCACGTGATACGGGGCTCCAGGGATCACGAGGGCATCCACGCTCACATCCCTACCGCACGGATGTATGTCTTAGGTTCTCGGCCTTGTTTGGAGCTGGCAGAGTGAAAGCTAAGCCCCCGCATGGCTTACCCATGGTGAAGTGACGGTCTACTCATGTCCCATATTTCATTCCGTGACATCTCAGCTCTACTGGAGAAGCTACAGTAAACCCAAGTTCCTAGCCCCTCATGCCTGCCCCTTCCCGGGTTCAGAGAACTGGAAGAAACAAAGTGTCTTGTTTGGGGTTTGATTTGGTCGAGGGTTCATCAAGAAACCTCTTGGAAACATAGACGGGAAGACCTGTTGACAGGGTGTCCTGGGCCAATACTTCCAGACGTTTCCTTATGTAGCTTAAAGTGCTTTGAGACACAAAGACACAAAACCTTTTGGAATTAGGAACGGAATGTAATCCAACTCTCCGTTTCGCCAAGAAAAGACATCGAAGTCTTGTTTGAGGTCATGTGCACTAGAGACTTGAACTCCAGGGTCCCACCTCTGGCCAGTGCGCCTTCGACTACATGAGGATGCTCCCCTGAAACAGACAGCAGGAAACCGCGGTGTTTTCAGCTCCCCCCCATCCTCTTCAACACTGTGAGGTTAGAAACCAAGGACCGCTAGGGCCCATGGATGAGAAACACCGAGACCAAAGTTTTCCCTGACTCTGAATCATACAGGTGTCCTTCACCTGTTTAGAAGGCAGAAATAAACTGAAGCTTTTAGAGTAGAAGCGGGGAGGAGAGGGCATCCGAAAGACACGGGCACACCGGGGGCACCACCCACGACACCCAGAGCCATGGCAAACCACAGCAGTGCTGCCCGCTAGAGCCCACAGCTTTCCTTCGCACCAGCCGCCCTCTGTCCAGTTTGCTGACTGAAAGAAGTTGGAAACTCTACCATCCACCCTCCCGAGTCATTATTCAACAACAAACAGGAGCTATTTTTAGAACTTTTTCCATGAAGGCGCCATAGGCAAAGGCCACCAACCTCTGAGACACAGGAAGGTTAAATAAGGCTATCGGACCAAAAAAAAAAAAAATTTAATAGGCAAGTTCCATTTCATATTGCTCTGCTCAACACAGCTTCTGATTTTATAAATGGACCCCAAAATTAACAAGAGGACAGACAGCTTTTCCCAGGAGCCGCTCTGCAAAATTATGACGTAAGTCAGAAAACGAAGGTTCTGATTTGATTATGCTTTTAACAGCCTGCTGGCTGAGCTGAATTCACTGTGCACATCAGTGCCCCGAAAGGGACTCACACATGGAGAAGCAAAGGAGGAGACCGAGACAGAGAGAGACGACAGACCCTTTTCACTAACTCATGTAAATAAATACACCTTTGAGAAACCTCTTTACACCCTCAGTGACCCCCACCCAACACCCAGACTTACTCCCCAGTAAAACCCCACTGGGTTTCTGGCCCACCCACACTGGGTAAGAAATTACACATTTTGGAGCTTGGGTTTACCATGTTCTCCACCCTTAATAGAGGTTTATACATGCCTCCCACATTGGGGCATCGTTAGAAGGAATCAAATAATTTACGATTGCACCCTCCGGGTTTAAAGGACAGAACATGGTCTTGGAAATGCAAAATATTACCATTTACTTTTTTTTTAAGTTTATTTACTTGTCTTTCACAACCACGCCAAAGGAAATACAGTTTTTTCCAAACGTAGCTGGAGGTGCTGAAAACCTCTTTAATAATCCCATTTCTCCAAAATGTAGAGCTGTTTTGCAGGAAGAAATTCAAATAAGCCCCTGGAATCGTTTTCCTCTCCAGATGAGGTAACACACGTTCCCCGCACCCTCCAGGTATCTCTTGATGCGGGGCACCACCCACGGCACAGCTTCTGGGCCCCCACTAGCTGCCGTCTCCCGTCCCCTCCGCCCAGGACAGATTTACGTCCTAAATCGCTCAAAAATATTGAAACGCCTTATATTCCTATCAGAGGGCCCCGAAGTCAGCTGAGCGAGGGAGCACCAGCAAGGTAACTACAATGCACTCACATAACTTGGCAGAATTATCAAAGGCCCTCACTTCCCCCTCCAAAACACACACACTTTGACCCAGCAATTCCACAGAGAGGAATGTCTCCTCAGGCAGTAATCAAACAAGTGGTTTTTTTTTTTTAAAAGGGCTATTCAAGGATGTTCACTGTCACACTGTTTATACAGGCAAAGCCAAGCCACCCAGCTGTCCAACCACAGAGGATTAGTTAAATGAGGTTATATCCATACAATGGAGCATTCTGCGGCCACTGAAAATGTTGACGTTGAGGTGTGTATACAGGGTGAAAACTGCAGGCAGAGCAAGTCAGAAACTGTGTATAGTGTGATCTGATTTTTTACAAGAAATAGATACATACTGATGAGCGAAGAGACACCAACGTGACAACAACCATGTGCTGTATGAGTTCTGCTCTATGACATTCGGGAAAAGGAAGATCTAGGGAGACAATAAAAAGATCAGTAGTTGCCAGGGAGGGCATGGAGAAGAATTTTCTTTTAATTTTTTTTAACATTTTTTCATTTTTGAGAGAGAGACAGAGTGTGAGCGGGGGAGGGGCAGAGAGAGAGAGAGAGAGAGAGAGAGAGAGAGAGAGAGAGAGAGAGAATCCGAAGCAGGTTCCAGGATCTGAGCTGTCAGCACAGAGCCTGACGTGGGGCTCAAACCCACCAGCGGTGAGATATTGACCTGACCCATGTTGGATGCTTAAATGACTACCCAGGAGCCCTAAGAATTTTTACAGCAGTGAAAACACTGTATGATATTTTAATGATGGCTACATATGTCATCAGACATTTGTCCAAACCCACCCAAACCCACCGAATGGACACCACCAGGAGTGACCTTACCCACTTTGAGTCATTACAATGTGTCGCTGTAGGTCTGTCAGTTGTAACAAGTGTACAGACACTTGGTGGGGGGACATGGATGATGGGGCAACATACAGGAAATCTCTGAGTCTTCCTCTCAATTTTATTATAAACCTAGAGCCACTCGAGAAAATTAAGTCTAAAGATTTTTTTAATTTTTAAAGAAAAGAAATATACACAAAGTTGTATCTCTATTTACACTGGAGAGCCCAGACAGCTAGCTAGATGCAAAGGACCAGACAGACAAGTAAGAGTTGATACCGGTATTTTGGGAGATTTTATCAAAAATCATTTATGGCAGAGCACCGGGTGGCTTTCTCGGTTCGGCATCTGACTCTCGGTTTTGGCTCCGCTCATGATCTCACCGCGGTTTGTAAGTTCCAGCCCTGGGTCTGGCTCTGTGCGGACAGTGAGGAGCCTGCTCAAGATTCCTCTCCCCTCCCCCCCCCGAAACTAATAAACATTTTAAAAAGTCTTTTATATTATGTTACTTCTGAGCCCAGTATATTTTTTAGAACATGAACTCTGCTGAGGACAATGGACAGTTAAAAAATATTAATAAAGATAGGGCGCCTGGCTGGCTGGTACGGCATGTGACTCTTGATCTTGGGGCTGTGAGTTCGAGCCCCCCGCTGGCTGTAGAGATTACTTTATTATTTTTTAAATGTTTTATTTATTTTTGAGAGAGAGAGAGAGAGACAGCATGAGCAGGGGAGGGTCAGAGAGAGAAGGAGACACAGAATCCGAAGCAGGCTCCAGGCTCTGAGCTAGCTGTCAGCACAGAGCCCGACGTGGGACTCGAACCCACGAACTGTGACATCATGACCTGAGCGGAAGTCAGACGCTTAACTGACTGAGCCACCCAGGCGCCCCTGTAAAGATTACTTAAAAATAAAATCTCTTAAAAATATATATTAACAAAGAAAATTAGCAAAAAAAATTCTGTGTCCTCTCTCCCCCCACCAATAGCAAAACTTTTGCAAACTGAATTCTAAGGGCAGGAAGGAGGAAAGTTCTGACCCGTTCCTGGGAAAGGCAGTTCATCTCTCCCCTGTGGAGACTGAAAGAGCCATCTGTGGTCAAGGGCAAACTGCTCATCCCGAGCAGAACGAGGAGCCCCACTACAGGTCCCTCTTACCTGGCTCTCCTCGTGACCTGGGGCCTCCCCAGCACAACCCAATCAGCCAGTGACCTCGGGGGCATACTGGAGGGGCTCAGTTTTTGTGACATGATTATAAAGCAGCTGCCACTCTAACTGCTGGGATAGACCCAATCAATCCTCAGTTTTATCTGCATGAAGCTCAGAGTATGCTCCCCAACACACACACACACACACACACACACACACACACACACATGCACGCACGCACCCCTCCTTGATGCTGCAGAGAAGAGCGTCTGTGAACACGTCTTGTGTTCTCAAAGCCTGTGTGACACCTATTCACAAGCCAGGGATCCGCCCACAAACTAACCAGCCAAGGCGGCATTCCCTCGGTCAGGACTGAAAACCGCACAACCCAGCCCTCACCACCAGAGCCTTCCAGAGGCAAGAGCAAAAGCACCCCCGGGGGGAATATCAGAGCTGGGTCCTGGTGGTGCCCACTGGCTGTGCAATCTCAGGCCAGTCACTTTACCTCTCTGGGCCTCGGGTTTGTCATCCTTCTAGACACAGACTAGGTGATCACAGAGATAGTTACTACTTTAGATGTCTGTTTCCGAAAGTGCTGTGGTCCGTTTCGCACTCAGGAACACACTCAATGCCAATAAGGTTTTTTTTTTTAATTCCCACACCCAATCACTTTATTACCCTATCAAAAATGCTCCCGGGCTGAGCATACTTTTCCAACTCAGTGACAACAAGAAACTGCATACACAGCAGTGAGACAAGGCAGAGAGGCCTTCCAGCCGCTCCCACGTTCTCCTCTAGCTACACCTGAACCGATAAGCACAATACCCCAAGCATCCACGGAGACAGAGGAACCCAGTGGTTCAAAATCGGGCTTCCAGGGGCACCTGGGTGACTCAGTCGGTTGAGCATCTGACTTTGGCTCAGGTCACCATCTGGCAATTTCGAGTTTGGGCTCCACATGGGGCTCTCTGTCGACAACGCAGAGCCCGCTTCAGATCCTCTGTCTCCCTATCTGCCCCTCCCATACTCACATGCATTATCTTTCTCTCTCCTTCTCTCTCTCTGAAAAATAAACACTAAAAAACATCTCCAAAACATCTATTTAAAAAAAAAAAAATCAGGCTGCCTGAATTGAAATCCCAGCTCTCCACTTTCTGGCCATGAGACCCTGGGCAAGGTCGCTAGCCAGTAGCTGCCTCAATTTTCCCATCTATAAAACAGGGGTAAAATAAGTACCTTCTTATAGGACTGCTGGGAAAATTAAACGAGCAGAAATACGGAAGCATTGCAAACGAAGCCTGGCACACAGTGGGCACTTAATACACGTTAATAAATGCTAGCTGTTATTACCCATTCATCCAGTGGACTCTTACTGGGTATTTATTCTAACGGTGCCAGTCACTCTTGAAGACTCTACTGAAACACCAAAGTGCTGAACAGGACACAGTCCAAGAGCTTTCATGTCTAGTGGGGAAAAGCCAACTTGAACCAGTAAATACAGGCCCGTGCTCCCTTCTCCAAAGCCCTTGGGTCTGACATGAGCGTGCCTGCTGGGATAAGAAACAGGTGCAGGTAACACGTATTGTGCAGTACTCATTGTCCCTCTCCTCTTCCGCCCCAACTCTCCACCTCCGGGGGAGCAGGGATCAGTGCCTGTGATCAAACACGTTGGGATTTCTTCAGCAAAATGCTTACCTAGACACTCTAAGCCGAGGTCAAGAAATACGGCAGAGGCACAAGACAATTCAGGGGAGAGTTCCACAGCCAAGTGAGTTACCAAAGAAGTTGTGGCTTTCAGAATAGCAGAATTACGGATAAGGGTCTGCAGACCTGTGCCATACAGTAACGAAGTGTGGAGGGTCTTCAAATAAAGCAACAGCAAACAACCAAATGGGGGTGGCAGAAAAGGCTTCACGGGAAAGGCACCGTCTGAGATGAAATCCACATGGGAAACAAAAGCCCCACTGAACGAGGTGGATGAATATTTCTGGCAGAGGAACCAGCAGACGCAAAAGTTCTGGAGGTCGGACCCAGTGGAGAAGGTTCAGAAGCGGCAACGGGTCTCAGGGTGCAACCTTAGGTATGTGTGCACGAGTCGCAAGAGGGGATGCTGAAAAAAGAGGGCAGAGTCAGATCCCAAAAGGCATGTGAGCCCTGGAGAACCCATATCAGTGCCCACAGGCCACAGGGAGAGCAGTTTCAGAATCTGAAGCAGGGAGAACAGGATCCAATTTGCATTTTTGTAAAATCCCCGTGGGTGGCTGCCCAGTAAACAGACAGGAAGAGGAAGAGAGGGAGGAGGCGCCCAGCCGGGGAGACGGTGCCAGTGGTCGGGAAGAGACAATGATGCCAACTCAGGCCACGCAGGGGGTGAAAAAGAGGGACAGCCACCTCAAGCCTGCAAGGTACACACACTCACCCCTGACTGTGCTGAGGAGGGTAATTAGTGCCAGACAGCCCACACCCGTCACCGCCAAGGTCTCACCGAGGTCCTCTTTCTGGAGGCCACTTTCTGATATACTAAGTGACAAAGTGACAATTTTAACAGCACCAGAATTCAAGCTGCAGCAGTCCAGATCCTTACTCCCCTTGCCCTCTCTCCTCCACGTTCCAGCTGGTTGGCAAAGTACACAGGTCAGGTGCACGTGATCCCGGTCAGTCCCGGCCCCTGCGGCTCAGAAGTCTGAGAAGACCCAGCAGTGGGTCACAGAGGTGGGAACAGCATCTGCCATCCATCCTTCTGAGCCACAGGGCTGACACTGCACTTGCAAAGCAGGGCGAGGAGGAGATACCAGAGGTGAAGGTCCAGGCTGGGATGGAGCCGGCCTCTCTTGACTACGAGGATGACCTGTAGCCATCCACACGGACACAGTCTCTCCTCTCCCCAGTTAAAAGCAAAACCAACGAACACAGAACACGAGCCTGAAGCCAGGGAAGGAGGGAAGTTACTTCAGGGTGCCGGGATAGAACCGAGGGGCCATCTGGGAGACTGCAGCACCGGCTCTCCCCACCACTTACATACCGATTCTTCCAGGTACCGAAGAGCCAAGGGCTGAGGACGAAGCTCTCAAAGGAACCACTCAGTGACTCAAAGGATCCCCTTGCTATCCCCACTCCAGGCTTCAGGCTCCACCCACAAGACCTCAAGATCCTTTACGAGGGCCTACCTGCTCCTCCTTTTATGGTCCCCTATACTACCCCGAACATAACAGCTACAAAATGATCACCTGCGAAACGGAGCCACCGCCCAAAAGAAAACTGTTTCACGTGCACCTTGCAGAGCAGGAAGTGAACCAGCGATGAGTAAATGGTGAACGCAGGCACCACGCAGGCACGAATTTGAAACCTAGAAATTGTTTCCCAATAGCGAGCATTTCTGCAGACAACAGCCAGTGGTGTGGTGGACCTGGAGGCCTCTCCTGACCTCTGCAGTGGCAGAAGGTTCGCCGGCTCCCACCCCTCATGCCCTACCCACCCTGGCAACCGGGAGGAGTCCCTCCTGCTAGGCCACGAGGCGCCGGCCTGGACCACTGCCCTTCCACGCAGCCCCGGTGGCCCCTGTGGGAGCCCACGACGCCCCAGCACTGCCAGGGAAGAAGGGGTGCTGGTCAGAGGAAGGGCGCACCCCCCAAGGGGCCACTGGGCCAACAGCAAAGGCCTCCTCGGGAACTGGGACCTTGGACCTTTGGCAGTATCCAGCCAGTGTGCAGCTGGCCTCCCGATCTCCCTGGACATTTACGGAGCTCCATAAACCCAAAGTGCTTCTCCAAAAGCGTGGATCTCTAAAAGTTCATGGGACAAGGCAAAGCTCTCAGTCAAAACCCTGCGAGAAATCTGCCTCAGGTGTTCTTCTTTCCCACTCCCCTACAGGATTTGGGACCCGCATCTTTGCAGAGTCTATCTGTGTAGAAGAGATGAGAACACACAAACGGGTGACATCTGGGACCAGATCGAGGGAGATTCTTGAGGTCAGCTGTTTCTTTGATTTTATGACCTTTCATTATGGGCACTTGTAAACATTCACAAACATAAGGGACGAATGTGATGACCCCCTGAACTCACTACCTAGTGTCCATCACTACCAACGCTCCATCTTGCCTCACCTACTGCCCCTCCTCCAGATTATTCTAATCAACTGCTTCTTCTTTCTCAACCCGTTTTTCTGCAACAGGACAAACAACTCTCAGGTTGGACACCGAGCGGAGCCTCGGTGCAGAGGCCGGCTGCTGTCAACAGCTCCCCGGCAGGAGGAGGAGGAAAACCCAGAGCTGCTCCCCAGAGCACCCAGAGCGCCCTTCAGGGCGGCACCTCACTCCCACAGCCGAGCTCACACCCCACCGCCGCCGATGCGAGTGAGTCGTACGTGGTTTGCTGTTTATGTTTGATTAAGGGCTGGTTTATGTTTCCTCGGGGAGTTTTTATTTCTATGCTGTTATTTCACCCCTAAAATTTACAGTGCCTGAATTCCTCCACCCTGTTTGACTCAACCCCACTCCCCCCTCTTCCTAGCCTCTGAATGGCCAGAAATAGTTTCCATTGTCATTGACTTAAATTTCCCCTTTGATGATGGAAACAAATATTTTTCTTGCCCTTTCCTGAAACAGGAATGAATTTTTCCATTCAAGTTCTTCCCCTCGGACTCTGTGGGCTAAACCCTGAGCAGAAGGGGCAGAGGGCACCCAGGTAGACGAGACCCAGCCCCCTGGGAGGGCTGGAGATGCTGGCACCAGGTCCCCGCTTGGCAGCCATGGCACATCGGGTCTACTCCTGACTCCTGCTCAGAGCTCTGGTCCAGGCTCTGCAGAGACAGCCTGTGAGCAAGACAGAACCTGCCCGACCCTCATGGAACTTACGATTTAAAACCCAGGGCAAAGCCGCAACCGCAGCCCAACACGCAGCCCAACACGCAAGTCCTGTTCCCCAGCACTGACAAATCCAGCCAACAGGGTGGCTCTTCCTCACCCAGCATAGCTCCCTCTCCAGCCCCCTTCTTCCTCTCCCGGGCCTGCTTCTGCAGGCCAAGTGCGAGGGCTCCCCAGGGGAGCAGACACAAGCAGACACCTGCGGCCTCGGCCAGCGGAAAGCACAGAATGAATTCTGCTGCGACAGAGCTCCGGGCCCCCAAGAGGCTGGCTCCAGTCCCATGACCGGGATTTTGGACAGAGTGTGGAGAGCAGGGACGTGGCAGGAGAGTGGGGTGGGGGGCTTCCTCAGATTGTTGTTCCTCCTTCTCAAATTGTGACCCAATGTTCTGAGTCACCTTGCCAAGCGAGGCGAACGGCGGCCCTCAAAGTGTTGATAATTACTGTGGCTACCTGCTGGGCGAGGCACAGTGCGAACAGAGATGAGGCCCGGAGCCACAGACACCGGCTCCCCGAGAACACGGAGCCGCAGTAAGAGGCTCCTTCATGGTCACTCTCCGCAGCCCACCAAGCCAAGTCATGCTCAGAGGGCTCCAGGTACTCAAGAGCCCACGGGAGTCAGATGGTGCCCCCCAGATTCCAAATCGATGGGTCCCCATTATGTCCCAGAGCAAGAGAACTGGTGGAATGTCTTTGCACCCTCCTCCCCTTGGTCCAGGCGGGCTGGTTGCGGGGCAGGAGGGAAGAGAGGGGACCCACTGGAAGGAGGGCAGCCTGGCAGGGCGTGGGCTGGGGGGAGGCTTCGATGCCCCTTTTCCATTTCTGGGGAGTGACCGCAGGCCTCGGGCAGCTGCCAAAGCCCTTACGGCTCCTGTCTCTTCTGGTTCCCTTCCCAGGCCACCCCTGCCTGCTTACAAAGACAGAGTCTGCTTAGTATTTCCTTCCAGCTGCACCTTAGAACGGGGGCTAGGGACGTCCCTCTACACGATCGCCTATTTTAACAAGAAGAAAGCAAAGGAAGCTTGGGACTCAGAATTCTGGAAGAATTATTCATCGCCTTTGGGTGTCATTTAGCTCTTTGATGAGACTCTAAGAGTAGGAACCTCTGACCCTCCCCAGCTGTCTTAAAATATTACCTCCAAGCACTGTGCAAACCGGCAAGAAACATCTGACAGTGCCTCCCCCTCCGGGCTGCTCCCCCGAGAGCCTTCCAAACAGCCCGGCATACCTAACAATCCCCTCTGCTACCTTCCTACAAATTGGCTTGCACCTGAAAGAGGCGAGATGTCACCTCTGCCCTGATTCAGGTCCCCACATTAACGCCTAAATAAAAATAACTCTCTCCCCTCCCCCTGGAGAGGCACAAAGCTGACCATCCCCATCCTGAGATAGAGCCAAAGGCCATATAGATCATTCTCCACCCAAAGATGGCTTTCCAGTCCTCTCAAGAGGAGACACTCCAAGAAGTATTGAACAAGAAGGCAGATTGCAAGTGTTCACAATTGCCCTCAAGTCTCTGAGTAATTGTGTTTCTTTCGATCAGAACACAGTTCAGCAGCGAGTGTCCTGAAAACTGGCAGGCGGCAGCCTGGTGACCACTCCAAGGAAGAAAGCATTCTCGTTCCAGAGAAGCTGAGGGCAAGATGAAGCGGAGGGAGGGGCCGGCAGGGAGGGGTGGAGGAGTCACGCGGTGGGCCCGGCCATTGCCCCCACGATTGGAGGCCAGCCTTCAGGAGCAGTGGGGTCTGAGGGCTGCAGGGGGCCCGTCCCTCTGAAAGGCAGTGCCGGTATGAGGCCCGACACAGGGCAGCCAGCCCGCTCTGCCACTGGCCATCAGCAGTGGGCTGGAAGAGGGGCTGGAAGGGGCACCTGGATGGTTTAGTCAGCTGAGCGTCCAACTCTCGATTTCAGCCCAGGTTATGATCCCAGGGTCGTGGGACTGAGTCCCACATCAGGCTCCACCCTGAGCATGGAGCCTGCTTACGATTCTCTCTCCAGGGCACCTGGGTGGCCCAGTCAGTTGATCAGGTTGTGACCTTGCAGCTGGTGAGTTTGAGCCCCACGTCGGGCTCTGTGCCGACAGCTCAGAGCCTGGAGCCTGCTTCGGATTCTGTGTCTCCCTCTCTCTATGCCCCTCCGCTGCTCGTGTGTGCTCCCACTCTCTAAAAACTAAATAATCATTAAAAAAAAATTGATTCTCTCTCTGCCCCTCTGCCAGCTCATCCTTGCTCACTATCTCTCTTTCTCTCCCTCAAATTTAAAAAAAAAAAAAAAGAAAAAAAGAAATGGGCCTTAAAACCCCTACTCAACAGAGCTCGGGTTTTGTTGGGGGCTAAATCGAGCAGATGTGTCCAAAACACTGCCCAATACCAGTCACAAAGCAAGCTGTTGATTAACGTATCTGGTTGACTCTAGGGCCCTACGGAATGTCAGACAGAGTATCCTACTACGGCACCACTCCTTTGTAAGGTGCCACCGATTTTCAAATGCAGGTGTGAACGAAAATGCCTCCTGGACTGCAGACTGCATAGTGTGGTACCTCCCACAGGAATCCGGGCCCAATTCCTGTCCCTGACAGGCCACCAGACCACCTGTGGGATCCTCAGGAGAGCACTTCACCTCAAGCCTCAGTTTCTCCAGTGTGAGGTGAGAGAATAACCATTTAAAAATTCTAACAAGGCAGCGCCTGGGTGGCACAGTCAGTTAAGCATCGACTTCAGCTCAGATCGTGATCTCACCATTTGCGAGTTCAAGCCCCACATCGGGCTCTGTGCTGACAGCTTGGAGCCTGGAGCCTGCTTCAGATTCTGTGTCTTCCTCTCTCTGCCCCTCCATAGCTTGTGCCTCTGTCTCTCTCTCAAAAATAAATAAACATTAAAAATTTTTAACAAAATAAATAAAAATAAAATAAAATAAAAATTCTAACAAAAGGGGCGCCTGGGTGGCACAGTCGGTTGAGTGTCCAACCCTCATCTTGGTTTGGGTCATGATCTCATGGTTCGAGAGTTCGAGCCCTGTGTCAGGCTCTGCATTGACAGTGTAGAGCCTGTTAGGGATTCTCTTTCCCTCTCTCTCTCTCTCTCTCTGCCCTTCACCAACTCGTGCTCGCGCTCTCTCTCTCTCTCTCTCTCTCTCTCTCTCTCTTGCTCTCTCTCAAAATAAAGAAATAAACTTAAGTTTTCTTTAATTCCAACAAGGGTCCCCAGTCCCCAGTGACTGCCCAGACTTTGCATATTTCTCAACACCTCCTGCACAACCCTCGGAAGGATGATCTCAGTCCCCCAGCCAGAAGGCGCTGTTCTGCGTCATCACCGGCTGTTCCCTCTCACCAGCTTGCAAGATGATGTGACCAAGGCCGAAGCTCCCACGCCCTCCTGCCCCGTCAGGGCCCACGCACCCAACAGCGAGGGCCAAGGCCAGGATAAGAAGGCAAGGGGCCGTGGCCCTCGTCCTGCCCTTCCTCAAGGCTGGCCCTGGAGCTGCAAAAAGCTGGGTGGAGAGAGCTGTGTCCCCAGCCAGCCTCCCTGTCTCGTTCCTCCACCAGCTCTATAACCTACATCAGGACATTTACATCTAACAAATCTGCCCCAGAATCCTAAGGAGCACAGATGTCCCTGCTGTGCGGCATCTTCTTTGCACTTAAAAGGCAAAACAACAAGAAAACACAAAAGGGGATCCTTGCGACTCAGACACTCTCTTTTCTCTGAGACCTGGATTTGGGGACAAGCTTTCAGTGCTTGGATGTCTGGCTACCTTGTCCCTTCAAGCTCCACAACCCAAGACCCCCACAGGCACCCTTTTCCCACCCGAGTTCCAGACAGGAGGTCCCCACATCCTTTCTGTTCAAGATACTCAAGAACACCGTCAACACCCCACTGCCATCCACCTCCCGAGTTTGCTGGCCCCCGCCACGTCCTCCATGACAAAGTGGCTGCCTTCACAGAACACGGGCAGGAAATGACACTGGAGAAGCCCCCCAAGGCCTGAGCTAGGGGTGACTCCAAAAGAAGGGAAGAGCCCCCAGACTGCCATCCAAAACACTGGGTCATGAGGAAGATGCAGATAAAGCCAGTTGAGTCCAGAACGGAAGAAAGGCTCCACGAGAAGAAAGCCACTGGCAATGCCCCCAACACCCCCACGAGCAGTGAAAACCCTCCTCCTCTGCGGGGTCCCCTCACCGCCCACCTGCAATCCCACTTTACACGCTGCTACCTCGGGGCACCTGTCCCAAGAGGCACGACAGAGGCCAGGCCTCCACAGCCCCCCACGACTGGTGCTCCGCATTTGCTGGCTGCGTGGCCCCGGAACTAAGAGCCTACCTCAGAGTCCTGACTTCTTCGCCTGCCATCTAAGTCCATTTCTGTCCTATCCACTCCTGGTGTCAAAACTACAAAATGTGATCCAGTGTTAGAGGGTGGTTATTACTAAATTATGCTAATGGTGCTAATTGAGATTGTTGAAATTCTTCAGGCATTAAGGCCTCTTTGTGCATATATTCTGCCTCCCTGATGGGACTGTAATTTCCCCCAAGGACAGAGGTTATGGCTCTTTCTCTTTTCAAAATGCCTCACATGGCAGTCTCATCTGGTGATTCAGGCTGAGGGCTGGCTACGGAAGGCAAGCCTGGCTGCCGCCCACCCCCTGGCCTTGACAGGCATGACTAATCGAGTGCACAGGGATCAGAAGCACTCGGGTAGGCAAGCCACTTCCAGTCGACCAGACATGGCAGAGGGGGAAGCGAAGGAATCTAAACCCCGCCCCCACCCCGTCTGGATGGTACCCACGACCTCTGACCAGCACAAGTCCCGACTGGTGACAGGCACTCCAAAAACACGGCCTGCCTACACAGAGGGCCTCGAGGCACACCTCTGAACAGTGGAGACAAACAGCCTGATTCTATCTACCTCTCTTTCTTGCTGCCCCTATCTTTTTTGCTGCCTCAAAGCCTTTTGAGAAGATCAGCAGGATGTAAATTATTAAATTATGATGCCTGGTGTCATATCACTAACAAGCAGTCTATAATCTCTGACACAGGAGAAAGGGAACAAAGGACAGAATTTGTGATGAATCCATAAAACTGGACCCCACGCTGTCAGACTGAAACCATAGCTGCCTCTCAAATATCCACACAGTCAGACAAACCTCCCTCCCTGGCTTCGTGTCCATCCGAAGACAAGGAGGGGGAGGGGAGAGGCAAGTGCAAATGGAAAAGGAAGAGACGCGTACGCCTCGCCCAAACCAGAAGTAAGAATGACCTCAGGTCTCATTTGCCGGGCTTATGAAGGACAGAGTGGCAGGGACCTCACTCGGAAGGTTCCCCTCCGTTCCAGGGGGTTGAAAGAGGGACTTCAACTACTTGGCGTGATCTCCCACTTTGTCCTCTCCAAATAGGTTTCTCTTGTCATTAATGCTGCAACCTTGGGTTGACAATACAGCGGGACACGGGCTGTATTTCAAGTGGCACGTAATGAGGCCGCCAGGCAGTCACACGGAGCCCTGCTCTGCAGCATGCCTCCGTCCACTCGTGGGCCCTCAAACTCCGTAATCACGATGACGACCACAAAGAGCGATTTCCAAGCCCTCTCCTGTTTACCGTCCAGAGGCCTCTCAATCCCCGTGTGGGTCTATATTCACATACCCCATGTACGCCCTCCACCATGGCAAAGACCTAATTTAGACGGAGGCAAATTAGCTCCGTGGGGTGAAATGCATTAACCAAGTCTCCCAAACAGCACAAATCTAATTAACTGAAAATCAAAATTGCAAAGCTGCCGAAAAAGATTTCCACGGAAGAAGTCTCCTAAGGATTGAAGAAAAGTTGTGGGCCATGGGACCTGCCTAATCCACGTCTCACCGCTCAACTGGGGTCAACGCTGTCTGGGTGTTTGGGTCTGTTCGCTTTTCCACTCATGTCTGTTTTCTCTAGATCACCTTTATCACCAGGGGGCTTTAGAGAGCTTATCTGGTGCATGCAACAGCCATAAAAAGCATCCTTTCCGAGGAGTGGGCTCAGCCTTCAAGAACCTTCGGTGCTATGGGAAATAAGAATACCATTTCCAGAAAACCCAGGTGGGAAATCCTCCCCTACCCCTGCACAGCTGCCCCACCTCCCCATTCGAGGCTCACCTCCACCCGACCTCCAAGACCCTGAGGTGTGGACAGCAGTGGGGTCAGATGTGGCCCCCTTGGGGTCCCTGACATCCCTGAGTCATGGTCACGTCAGCCCCTCCCCTGCTCCCACCCAGGAGATGGGCAGGTGAGGGCAGGGCCAGCCTGGGCTTTGTCCTTCACTCTTCCCACCTGCAGGCAAAAGACTGCAGGACAGTCACTGGGGTAGGACAGGGCTCCTTTTGACTCCAAAGCCTAGGAGTGCCTGCTCTTAGGGAAAGAGAGGACAGAAGCAGTTTCTGTGCCTTTTACCCCACCCCACACCCTGCCATGCCATGGCTCCCTATTACCCCAAACATTGGTTCGCAATCTAGGCTGCATTTAGAATCACTTGGGGCTGGGCGACTCAGTGGGTTGACTGTCCGACTTCGGCTCAGGTCATGATCTCACGGTTCATGGGTTCAAGCCCCGCATTGGGCTCTGTGCTGACAGCTCAGAGCCTGGAGCCTGTCTTAGGATTCTTTGTCTCCCTCTCTCTCTGTCCCTCCCCTGTTCACGCTCTGTCTGTTTCTCTTTCTCTCTCAAAAATAAATAAATGTAAAAAAAAAAAAAAGAATCACTTGAGAGATTTAAAAAGAAAACAAAGACCAGAACCGGAAGAAAAACAAAACAAAACAAAAAAAAGCCCAGGCCACACCCCAAACCAAGTACATCAGACTCCTGGAAGGGAAACTTTCTGAGCAACCAAGGCCAGGAACCACTGCTGGAGAATGTTAGTTTCTTGGGGGCTCCTATTAAAATCCAGACGCTGACGAGCAGGGCTAGGGGTAGAGTCTCGGATGCTAGGCTCCCAGACACTCCCGACTGCTGTGACCCGTTCAGAGACCGCTCTCTGAGCTGCAGGGCTCTGGAATCCAAGTCTAAACTCTTTGGCTCAAGACACACATGATCTGACCTCTCTATTTTCCCTTTTCCATCTCTTACCACTGCCCGATTCATATCCCAAAATGCCTACAGCTCCCAAAACACTGCTAGTTCTCTCCTGGGTAGCTCTGCACCTGCTACTCCCATTCGTGGGAAAGCCCTTCCCACAACTACTCCATCTTCTGGAAAACGCCTACCATCTGTCACAGGCTGAATACTCTCCCCGTCCCCAGACTTCGCAGACTGAAATCCTAACCCCCTAGCACCTCAAAATGTAACTGTTTGGAGGTGGAGAGAGAGTCTTTAAAGAGGTAAATTTGGTTAAAATGGCACATCGGGGTGGTCCCTAATCAAGAGAACTGGTGTCCTTCTAAGAAGAGATTTGGACACAGACACACAAGCACGTGCCCATGTATAGGGATAAGACTACCACCCACAAGCGGAGGAGAGAGGCCAGAACGGATCCTTCCCTCCAGGCCTTCAGGAGGAGCTAACGCTACCTACTACACCTTAACTTTACACTTCTGGCCTCCAGAACTGTGAGACTAGAACTTTCCATTGTTTAAACCACCCAGTAAGTGGTACTTTGTTTCAACAGTCCTAGGAAACGAATCCACTTTCTTTCAAGACCCAATCTGGCACCGCCTCCTTCGGGAAGGCTGCCCAGACTGGCCCCAACCAGCCTATCCTGGGGCCACCCTTTGTGCCTCCAGGCACAACTGCACATCCGCCTGCTCCAATGACTGGCTCTTTGGACCGCCCACTGCATGCGAGTTCCCGGAGGGCCGAGACCCCGCCGCCCCTGCGTCTGGGGCTCGGGGACCTCGCCCTGCGCTGAGCACACGGAAGCTGCCCACAGATGCGAGCCGGACTGGACTCGGGAGAGCAGCCCTCACCTTCCACAGGCTCCCCTGCCTGCCGGGCCCTCTGCAGGCTCCCCAGCTCTGGTTTCCCAGTAGGCAGCCAGGAATGATCACTGTTTTGAGCTGGGTTTTGTTTTTATTGTGTGTGGTTTTTAAGCTGCCATATTGAAATGCAAACCTCCAGGTGTTCAAAACACTGCCCCCAGCCACACGGGGCAGCTGGTTTCCACGGACGAGCATTTACCACATTTGCAGTAAACACACAAAAGGTCCTGATTGAAAACCAGGAAGAGAAAGTAATTCTTTTGTCGAAAGGCATTGGTAACAATGCGGGGCAGGGAGTGATCTGAACAGCACCCCCTCCCCTCCCCGGGTTATGCTGGGAGGGGAGAGCACAGGAACTCAGAGGGACACATTTGAAACGTGTCCGAGCGCTCTCCCAAACCCACCGCACTTGATCTTCTCACTGCAGTCCTAGAGAATGGCTGACGGGTCACAAAAGGAATGTCCACTTTGCAGATAGGTAATCTTAACCCTTTTCTGGAACAAAGACGGCGCCCTGGAAACCAGCGCTCTGAAGAAGGACCCAAAACAGGTCCATTAATTCCTATAAATATAAAATATCAAAACCCCTCCAAGTTCCAAGAGCAGAGAAAGGAGAGTCGAGGTAAAAGTTACTGTGCCCTCCAAACCTGTAAACAGCCCAAGCATCTTCACTGAATTTTTGTTTTCCTTTTTCACACAGAACCTGAAATACGGGAAGGGCCACTTTCTATTTGGGGTCGATTTATACTCCAAAGACTGCAGAGTTTGCGCTTTTGAAGGTTATGAGGCTGGCCGGCCTTGGAACTCCAGAAGGGCATTTCACCGGCCTCAGGAGCCTCCTTGAGGAAGCAGGGCCCCTGGGGTGGGGGTGGGGGGCTTGGCCTTGAATCCGGAGGA
Organism: Suricata suricatta; assembly: GCF_006229205.1. NCBI lineage: Eukaryota > Metazoa > Chordata > Mammalia > Carnivora > Herpestidae > Suricata > Suricata suricatta. The sequence continues at coordinate 27,735,642 of NC_043716.1, forward strand.
GGTGCATGAGCCCCTCACACACCACCAGAGCAGGTCTCCTCCACTTGGTGGGCTGAAAACAAGAATGAGGGCAGAGGATGTAGAGGGCGGGCACTGCTACACAACCTGCCACAGGCTTCAGATTTAAGGCACCTTCCTTCTGGCGAAGCGGCCTTCAGGCACCGATAACCCATAAATGAATGGCCGTCGGTTCTCCCAGAACCGTGACTCTGACAGCAAACCCAGGGGTCCTCCAGCAGCATGCTCCCCAGCCTGGCGGAGACGTGGCTGCCACCACCACGCTCCGCTCCCCACTGAACTCAACAGCTGCCCCCTCCACATGTGAGCGTGGTGGCCCGTCTCGAGGGAAAGCAGGTGTCAAAGACACTACTACGGCTTGAGTGCTCTCCTCCAACCCCTCTTGAGCCAAGTTCATCGTCACCCATCCCCAGGAGGTAGGTCCCTGCAAGGGACCTCCTGGAACTTCCTAGAACAGCAGTGAGACTCTTACTGTGTATGGAACAACTATAATTTCTGTCTTCTCTCTTTGCCTTTGCAAGATGGGATTTCAAAATCCAGGAAACGTGCCTCTTAGCAAAGAAGCACTCCATCCCTGGTCTCGATGGCCAGCACTCTCCTGGTCTCCGTGAGCCCAGCCGCCAGTGGGATTTCCTACAGACCAACACCGCCCACCACGGTCAGAGCAGTACTTACTGGGCATATATTGTGTGCTGGGCCCTGCGGGAATCTGACACATGTCACACAGAAGCTCATGGAATCCTCACGGCCTTGACAGGCAGGGAGCAATGCTCCAGTCAAAATTATGTTTGCGATTCATTTTATTTTTTCTTTTGTTTTTTTGTTTTTGCTTTTTTTTTTGCCTGAATGCTATTCCTTTTATACCAGTAAGAAAACTGAAGCTGAGAGAGAATACACAACTCACCCAGGGTCTCCCCACCGCCCCCCCAGCTGGTTAAGGAGCAGAAAAGGGATTCTGAACTCAACTCTGTCTGACCCAAGGCTCCTCTCTGCAGGGGTGCCGCAAAGGCTTCTGGGCCTCTCCCTGCCCAGCCTTCAGGTGCATGGGATACAGGTGGGGGAGAGCGGCTGGTGGGGCACTCGTTAACGTCTCCATCCACCGCTAGATACAGTGAGGCCTAATGAAGAAGTAGAGTGCCCCGAACCCTCACCTGGTGGGGGGGAAGGGAGGAAGAAGACAAGTCCCTTCCCATGCCACGGACCCAGGAGGACAGGGTCTGCGAGGCCTCGCCTCTCTGCTGAGCTCTGCTCTCAGGCCTGCAGGTGGTGGCTTGCAGGGGTGCTGCTCCAGCTCCATCCAGGATAACAATGGGGCAACTGGCCCTGGGCCACCCCCACCACAACTCCTCAGGAGGCAGCACGTGATGATGAGCGAGAGTGACCTGGAGCCCACAGCGCAGAAGTGGGACGCAGGTCCAGGCACGCCTGCCACACTGGGAAGGAGGACGGGAGCGGTACCATGAAGGGGGCTGCCACCCCGACTTCCAGGCCAGCCCAGTCTCAACCGACACACGAGTGCTAGAGCAATCACTCACCGAAGCCAGCCCTCCACCTCCCGCCCCCCCATCCCCATCACCGCATGTGCCGGAGGAGAGGCTAACGCCAGTGGAGACACTGCCCATCCGCGTCTCACGGCAGGCCTAGGCTGGGCCTGCGTCTATTGATTACTAATAGCACTTAACGCTGGCCTCGAGAACCCTTCTGCCAGAGTCGTGACTTCTCCCTCCTCTGCTCCGGCTGCCACCCAGCGGGCCTCCCCACGCAGGGCCTGCCCTGCCTCCCCTTCCCCAACTGCTCCTTCCCGAGCGGCTCGGAGCACAGGGAACCAGCACGTGACCATCTGGAGCCGACACCTGCTTTGCTGAGAAGGAATTCCCCTCAAGGACGATCAAGTCACAGAGACTAAATCCACTTTTATTTGTGCAAATAGTTCCTGATGCTTATGGCATACACCTTCCTTGCAACACCATACACACACACACACATGCAATACGCTGACATGTACCAGTTCACTCTGTGTGTACGTGTGTGTGTACCTACACACACACGTACACACACACATACATATCCAGCCTCTGTGATGTACTGTTCCCCATGGTAGGGACCTATGACAGGTGACCGATACAGGTTTGAAGGCACCTCGTCTGCAAGCCCATCCTGCAAGCTGACTGCTGGCAGAGGGGAAGAAGAGCTGTCAGGGGCCCAAAGCAATTTCAGGGTAAACTGGCACCAGGGGCGTGCCCCATGTAACAGGCAGAGCTTGCTCTGAACGCAGCTCCCAGCCCGAAGGAACGAGAGAAGCACTTACAAGTTCCTTAGCCCCAAACTCGAAGCGAAAATTCCCTGTGGTGATCATGCCCAGTAGGACAGATGATCTATAGACTTGCTCATATTCAAAGCATCTCTCTGCAGTACATTTCAACTTATTAAAGAGCATTAACATTTCTTTTCAAAGGCCTTCTCCAGCCCACGGAAGACCTGGGGTGCCATTGCCAGGAAGACTCGGTCTAGCTTGTAGGATCACACAGGCTGACAGCTAAAGACGTGATATCCACAGACTGTGACAAAAATACGGGCGAGCCCTCAATTTGGGAAACCTGCCAGATGATAGTAAGTGACCTTGAACAAGTCACTTACCCCAGCTCTAGGCTTCAGTTTCTTCTTCATTAGCGTGGGATAACCAATTGCTTCATTGTATTTAAACAGAAATTAATGAAAATATGCATATGAAAGAGCCTGGTACTTAGGAGAGAACCTGCACTTATGACCCTCTACTGCGTGTTGGAATGTTAAATTCATTATGTCACTGAATCCCTGAAATCACCTTGGAAATGATGGTGGCAGCACTGGGTGGCGGTGGTGGTGACGGTGGCGCTAATAGGAGTAGCTATCCCTGTTGGGTTTACTCTGGCTTACAACTTCTACGTGCCCAACACATCACCTCACTTCATCCCTACAGCCCCCTGAGGGACAGGTATCATCCCCCCTCTGTTACATATGAGGAACTGCTATCCCACAGCTAATACATGATAGAGCCAGGGCCACAACTCCGGTCTGTCTGACCACCAAGAGGCAAAATCCCACCGCCTCTCCGTGAGCAGATGCCTTCACTTGCTCTTCATATATTCACTAACCATCGCTGTGTGTCAGGCTCCAGATGAGGCACCTGAAGTACAGCAGTGAGCAAGACACTGTCCCTACTCGCACGGAGCGCACAGTCCAACAGGGAGAAAAAGACAACTGAACAAGCAACTACTGTGACAGGCGGTGGATTAGTCAGGGTCCTCCAGAGAAACAGAACCCACAGGAGATTTATATTGTTATGTTATATTGTTATACTATATTGCATTATATTATTATATATGTGTTATACTATATGTGTTTTATATATTTTTTATCATATTATATATTATATACCATATCATATGAAATAGACAAAGGATTATTTATTTCAAAGAATTGGCTCACAGTTATGGGAAGAGTCAAGTCTGAAATTCATGACAGGCTAGCAGAATGGAAAATTTACAGTTTTCTATGATCCAGTTTGAGACATAGACTTGCTTCTTGCTCCAGAAACTTCAGTCTTTACTCTTAAGGTCTTCAGCTGATTAGATGAGGCCCACCCACATTATTGAGGTAATCTGCCATACCTGAAGTCAACTGATTGAAAAACTGTGAACTACATCTACAAATCCCTTCATAGTAGTATCTAGACCAGGGTTTAACCAAACCACTGGGCACCATGGCCTAGCCAAGCTGACACATAAACTTAAGCATCAAGGGTATATGAAGTGTTACAGAAACACAGAGAAGAAACTTGAGGATTTAGGAAAGGAACAAGCAGGCATTGGAGCTCAAAATGCTCCTCAAAAATCATGGGAACGTACCTGCTATGGAAGAAGTCCTCATATTACTACAGCAGGGACTCCCCAGCTAACATAGCCCCTGGTGAATCCTTCTAAAAACCAAATACTTACTTAGTTCATCACGTTTCTTTTTCATATGCTACAGGAGGTACACTTATACCGTGTTTCCACAGTAAGTCACAGCTCTGTACACCTAAGACAAGGAGGCCAGAAGCAGAGCGTTTGAACAGTGCCAGGTACATAAAGAAAAGCATGTATGGGGGCACCTGGGTGGCTCAGTCGGTTAAGCGTCAGACTTCGGCTCAGGTCATGATCTCGAGGTTTGTGGATCTCCCGAGTCGGGCTCTGTGCTGACAGCTCAGAGCCTGGAGCCTGTCTTCAGATTCTGTGTCTCCGTCTCTCTCTGCCCCTCCTCCGCTAGCTCTCTGTTTCTCTCTCTCTCTCAAAAATAAACAAACATTTAAAATCGCATATGTATGCATCTATCAGCAGGTACTCCCAATTCCGGGGACCTGAGGGGCCCACAGAACCTCCCTCCCACCCATCACCTCAGGACCGACAGCAGTGTCCTGTTTGACCCTTCCAACCTCATCCCCATCTGGCCAACTGCAGACCCCAGACCAGAACGCCAGGGCCTGTGGCTGAGGAGTAAGTGGACAACACGGAGGGAGAAGATGTCCCCAAAGGAGACGTAAAGAAGCGGACAGGACTCCATCTGGTTCCCCAGTCACAGTAAGGTCATCTGTTTAGTGAAACTGCAGAGGAGTCTAACTTTTTAACAAGCAGATCTCAGTGGGACTCTCTCTCTCTCTCTCTCTCTCTCATTAGCAGGCAGGAAAGGTTCTTCTCTACAGGCACCAGTGAGTTCCAAGCCCCAGAAGGCCTGCAGGTGGTAAGGGACATGCAGACTGCAACGCGAGAGCAGCCAGACAGCCAGAGAAGCTCCTCGTCGTCCAACCGAGGAAGGGGTGGGGCCTGGCTCAGCCTCCCCAGCGCCCCCACCCCCGAAGGCAGGAGCCAGGCTTCCCTCTGCCCTGCGGGCACGGACAGAAGGAGAGGCCCACCACGTTGGGATCCGCATTGGTTTCACTCACACAACAGACGCTCAGAAAGTATCTGGTGAATGAGTGTGCAGCATCTTGACCTTAATACTGGACGGGCATCATATCCTCTTTCAATCGACAGAGCGCAGACGTTTGGAAATGCTTTTCCAGTTGGACGTGACGGTTCACACAGAGCCTTTCACAAGACCGTGCGGATCATGCTACCTGTTTATAAAGAGCTGGAGGAAGGGGGATCATGGGAGGGCCATCGAAACGGTGGAAAAGAAACAGCACATATGACCCTGGGCTCCGTGAAACCACAGCTCTTACTTGGCGAGTGAGCCTTAACCTGTATGTCAGATTCCCCTCTGTAAAACGGGATTGTCTCCTCACACGAGGGCCGTGAGAGCAAGCTTTAACACCATTAGCGCCCACTGGCTGCCCCGCCCTCCAGGAACCCAGCCGCACGCTCGCCACGCGGAGGGCCTCGTGTCTGAGGCCGGGACCCAGCTGCCCCAGCTCGAGTCAGCAGCTACACACAGTCATCGAGGTGTGTTCGACTACATTAGCCAAGTCCCGGCCTGGGCCGCTGAGGCAGAGTCTTTTCCCAGCAGATTAATTTATTACTTCTTCCTGAAAGCTGTTTGCTCGGACAAAGGACGTACCACCGGCTTTGGTAAGCGTGGGTTGCTAAGGAGAAAGGGCCCAGAGAACATAGTGCTCCTAGCCCTGGTCCTCAACATCCCCAGAGACTCCCAGCTTCCTCTGAGACCCTGGCTCACCCCCCCACCCTGACCGATGAGCCATGACAAGGGACCCCAGACACACCCAAGGCCTTTCTGGGGATCCCCTATGGGATTCTGCACCACAGAACCCCATGTATCCCAGGCCTGAATCCTGAGAGCACCTTTCCCTGAAGGCAAAGACCTGGCCTGCCTATTTCTGCCGTTTACCCAAAGCCTGACAAAACATCGGAACACAGTAGGCGCCCAATATGCACCGGTTACACTGAGTCGGGTGCCCCAAGGATAGGGCGTCCTCAGATGCAGTAGGCAAAGCCCTCTGTGTGTGGGCCTCTTGGGGTCCTAAGTGCGTGTGTATGCAACCACTGTTCTCAGGAGAGGGTCCCAAGGCTTCACCACAGGCTCAAAGACGCCTCGCCAAAAACATCCTAAGCCCACTGACCAAGGGTGAGCCCCGGGGAAGGAGTTGTGGGTGAAGTCCTATCAGTTACCCCCTATCTCCACAGTCAAGGAGTCCTTCAGGGCCCCTTCCCTTCAGAGGAAGCACTCCTTCCCTGCCGACGGCCTTTCCTCCTCCACCATTCAGATCCTCAGGTGCGCCAGGAACTCCCTCAAGACCCCCTCCTCTGAGAGGTCTTCCCCGAAGCCCCCCAACAACAGCCTGCATGCTCGTCCAACGGCACGGGCAGTAAGCCGGGTGCCACCTGGCATGATACCCACTACCCTCCTAGTAAAGTATCGCTTACATCCCGGGTACTTACATTCTAGTACCCCACACTGGCCCGTAAGCTTCGTCTTGCTCCTCAAAGAGGCCACCACATGAGGAACTCAAGAAACCAACATGCGGGCAGGCATTCGGAGCGGTGTATTAAAATGGCAGGCTGCAGAGTCAGCATTCTGTTAAGTCTTTTCTTTTTAAAGAAAATTTTTTTTAACGTTTACTTATTTTCAAGAGAGAGAGAGACACACACACACAGAGTGTGAGCGGGGGAGGGCCAGAGAGAGAGGGAGACACAGAGTCTGAAGCAGGCTCCAGGCTCTGAGCTGTCAGCACAGAGCCCGACATGGAGCTTGAACCCACGGACTGTGAGATCATGACCTGGGCCAAAGCCAGACGCTTAACCGACTGAGCCACCCAGGCGCCTCCGTTAAGTCTTTTTCTTACACAATAACACAAGAGCTTTTAAAACATTCGTAATCCCACCACACACACAAAATCTACTAAGATTATTTCTCCCAGTCCCCTCTCAGATCTAGTCCACAGAGCACAGGTAAGATTTGTAGACACAGCTGTGTTCATCATATAAATCCCATGTCAGCCTCTGATACTTCCCCCCAACCCTGTGTCTCTCAACACGCTTCCACTTGGGACTGCAAGCCTGTATTTTGTCCGCGATGCCCCTCATGGGGTTTACCAGAACCACCATCCAGCACAGTGGTAAGTGGTGTAATACCATTCTTTCATGACAGAACATTTTTTTTCCGCAGGCAGCTTCTCTTCCCCAGGTGTTCAACCTGCTTTTCTTTTTCGTTTTCCAGAACATCAAAGGTCTATTTTCACATGAAAGTGCTCATCTGAACATGTAGTAAAACAGACTGCCCTCCCCCGGAAGCCTCATTCACAGCAGGGTCCTTGTACGTGACTGACAGGTTCCTAGTACGCATGGGGGAACCACCCCATGCCAACTCCCATACCCCAACAGTCCTGCCCCACCCCTGCATGGACCTCTGACCCTCCCCCACCCTCCACCGGGAGTCAAGTCCCTTTCTGTCTTCTGTCCCCCTCTCTCCTCTCCCTCACTAGAGAGCCAGCCAGTCACCACCACTGTCCCTGATGTTTGCCCAGAACTATCCCAGGGCCTCCTGAAAGCCACGCCCCCGCCCAGGACAAGCTGCCACCAAACACCCCAGGGAAGTTTGCCTGGACTCTGGTTTATTTGCGAATTTGCATGGAAGGGACAGCAGGCTCCCATCACACAAGGAAAACGATGCCTTGCTGTCACTCCGGAGCCTGTCATAAAATGAAAGGGCCAACAAGCCCAGGCATCCACGGTGGTCCCCCAACGCAGTACGTACAACACAAAGAAAGTGTCGCCAGCTAACAGATGCTCCCCCAAACTCTCCCCCGAAATGAAACAAATCCATCTGATCCGGTTCCAAGGCAGGGAAACCGCGTTAGGGAAGACGGGCCTACCAAAGCAGCGGGTTCCGCAGCACCGAAGAAGCAGCATGTTTTAGGGTCCCCGTTCTTTTCCCTAAAACAAAAACAAAAACAAACCAAAAAAACAAGCACGCCGTTCACCCTCATTACTGCCTGAGAAAATGCAAATGAAAACCACAACGAGATCCCACAAGATTGGCAAAAATTAAGAAGTCTGATGATACCAACTGTCGGTGAGGGTCCCGAGCAATGATGACGTACAGTGCTGCCAAAGGGGGGTCCTGAGAACGTGATTTCTGGTGAACTGAAGTTACACACACCCCAGCTCCGTGGCCCCACTCCCACCTGCGTGTTCGGGGGAGCGGCGGCAGCCATACGCCGGGAGATGCATACAAGCGTCGGCAACACCGAGCAGCCAAAAGGAAACACCCTCAAGAATTCAAATGTCCATTAAAAGGAGAAAAGAATGGTAACCGTTCTTACAGCGAGCCTGGTCCGGCACTGAAAGCCCGTGAGCGTGGCCACACGCATCCACAGGGATGAAGGCACAGACATCCCCCCCCCGCCCCACCCCAAGTGCAACAAAGCATTCTCATGAGGGTGA
>NC_043716.1:27744176-27756987 GCF_006229205.1 Suricata suricatta
AAAACCAAAAGGGAAATGAGTCTATTCACACCCAAAGCAACATCTACTCTAGAAAAGTCTCTGCATCCACAGCGCATCACTGACCGGGGTTGTGTCCGCACAGACAGCACTTCTGGGATTTCTCCTAACAAGGAGTCCCACCCCGGGCACTCCACACTGCCACTCCTCTTCCGGAAAAGAAAGAGGGCTTCCCAAGACTTCTGAGGACCCAGCAGGTCAGAGACAGACTCTGCCCCTACTCCATGAGCTCTCAGAGGTTCCTTCAACACGCTTCTCTCCTAGAGCACGGCCAGCGGAGACGGGCTTCCTCAGCAAGAAGCTCTTCAAAGAGCGCACCCTCTCAATGCCAACAGATTCCTAGTCATTTTCTGTTCAACTCACACTTCAATCTAGCAAAACTTTTTCTGTACCACTATTGTCCCCTCCACTCCGGGCAGCCCAAAAGCTACTGGTGGCCAAATGCCCATCCCTTGCACTTCAAGTCATCTTGAACTGCCAAGAATGGACCCCTACTCTGCATCCCTGCCGCCACCCACGACACCAAGTGATGCAGGACTTGATTAGCACTCTTCCTTTCCCAAATCACCCTCCGACCACCTGTCGCAATTCTAGCTCCTGAAATTCTAATGCTTATTTGTTCAGGGAAGCTGATCCCAGGTACCGAGTGGATAAATATCTCCCTCCCAGCAAAAACAAGGCTGTACCGTAAACCGCGCCCACGTCCACCTGCACCTTCTCCTCCGAGCACACGTTTACCACGTGTTCTCAATCAAGTCACCTGACTGAATACAAAACAATAATAGTAACAGTCCATACCTGCTGCATGTTCACAGGGTGCCTAGCAACAGTTACCAGTCAATACGGCAGCCCGCCCCAAAGGGAAAGACAAGGGGCCCAGAGCACAGCCCTACAAAGGGATCGTGTTAACTGAGCAAAGCAGACTGCAAAGTGGGATGTACGAGAGGATCTTCTACTTGAAAACCATAATATATATCTGTAATTGACACAGAGGAAATAAAAGTGTGAAAGAATGTATTCTAATGCATTAAGGGGGGTAGAGAGGGAAGGAAGCCCTCTGGGGAACTTTTACTTTGGATGCAACAAATTCTCTTAACGTTTCATTTTTTTTTATCATGAATATGCATTATTCCTATACTGGAGAAACTTTGAAAAATCAATGTTAGAAGAGAGCAAAACAAAATTCCGACCCTCAAGAAGCTTCCACTTTGGCTGCTGAAGTAAAAGTTGACATCTGTGGGGAAAAAGTGAGCAAGACGAGATAAGAAATCCGATCGCAGCCTCCTCCCTGGAGAAGGACAGGGTTCACAGGGTAACAACTGTCCACGTCAGACAATGAAGGGCCATGCAACGCAGTGAGGAGAACAGATCAGCTGGATGGAGATGTGATTGATGGAGAAAGGTGGGAATGAAGGGGACGCAAAGGGGGACAAGCCAGGAGTGAGGGGCTCCCTGGGGCTTCTCGGGTCTTCATTTCCCAGTTTCCAAAGCGGTAATGGAATAATGGCCCTCCCTGTAGGCAGATCATTTTGAATGCATGCAAGACAAATAAAATCCCAACCAAGCCAAAAGGAATACCCCCTAATACATATTTTCTTTAGAGTTTATTATTCAGAAATGATTTTAGAACGACAGAAGAGAGGCAAAGAGTCCGTCCCCTATACCCTTCACTCAGCTTCCCTTAAGGTTCCTGATCTGACCTTAACCATGACACATTTATCAAACTAAGAAACTATGATTCAATACTGTTAACTACAAATGTTTCTTGGATCCTATCGGTTTTTCCACGGCTATCCTTTTTCTGTTCCAAGATCCAAATGAGGAAACCCACATTGCATTTAATAGAAGTTGTTTTTAACAAGAAAAGCATCTTATGATTATTTATTCTCCCTTGGTAAGAAAATGTCCTGGCAGTCAGGGCAAAAACTTAGCCCTTCTCCTCACCATCAAAGAAAGCAATCTTTGACACGATCTGCCAGCCTCCAAAGGGAACAGAATTTGATCTACAGTGAGATTAAAACTCAGACAGTGACCAAACCTCTTAACCTTCCATAAGCAGCCACAACCCTGGCCTCTCTCCACGGCAACTAACTGGTATTTAAAAGTAATTTATGTTAATTGCAATCGGGCCTATATGAACATTACAGAGCAAGCTGGCTTCAAATAAAAAGGCTCAAGAGAAGAGCCTAACAAAAAATTAATTTCGTAAAAGACCTATTTCTTATTCCAACTTGTTTTTAAATATATGTTCTGAGTCACACACCATTAACTGTCTCAATTTATTAATAATCTCAGGGCAAACAACGATCTCAGATCATGCAAAGATGAAATCTTGCATAAAGAAGAAAATGAAATATCTACACACCAACATTAAGCAGGTAGTCAGCTGTGATGACCAGAGAGGATTATTAGTATTTTTTTAACCAGAATTCGTGGTAGGGCAAACGAGGAAGGCCCGTGAACCAGTAACTCCAACTCTGAGAAGAAAATGTTTCTCCACTGAGCACGAGAATATTTTAGAAACGATGGTTCAAAGCAAGTTCTTTGGAGTTTCGCCTTCCTCTTCCCACAAGAGAGGTCTGTGATGAGAAAAGGCCCCCATATTCTCAAAGACCCCTCAGTTAGCTGAGGAAATGACAGTGCTGTTTTGGCATTTTAAAGCAAGACCAAATACTTTAGCTATAAAATCCACTTTGTAGATTGAATCAGCAACACGACTGTTTATACAGAAACCCTTTCCTCTCTCATCCGAGCCCCTCACGACTCATATCAGTAATGAAACACCGGCTGGAACAAAGAAAAGCAGAGTTTGAAACAGAGAGACGCACCGATAGCACAGCTCAGCATCTGAATAGCAACCCGGCCCATCTCTGAAGCTACCTCACTGGTGAAGCGAACAAACAAACAAACACAGTCGTCCCCAGCAGGCCAACTTTTTGTCGAAGAGCCAGAAACTGGGCTCTTATTTGTGCAAAACACCCAGTGGGTGTGACACAATTCATCTTTGATATGCCCTAGGCTTTGAAGTGCGCTCTCTTTCTAGCCATGGGGAACCTGCATGACTCATCAGCACCCTTGTCTCTCCCTTCCTCCCTCACTGCAGGACCCCCAGATTAAGTCCCCTGAGGGACTCAGGCTCCAGGAGGGAAGGAGGACAGGAAGGCCCGTGACCATCCATGGGGGGAACAACAAAACCCCAAGAACCATATTTGCCCTGGGGGATGAGCACTTCCCTCCCCCCAACCGTAATTCTTGCCAGTTCACTCCCCAAGGCCCAAGTCAAATGTCACTTCCTCTGTAAAGCCCTCCTCCGCTCTCCCCAATGGGCCTGTGACACCTTTAGCATCCTTCTGCCTGTTGAGTTAGCACCTATGCCTGTGGGTTACCTGCTCGCTCAAGGGCACAGGAGGCCCCTTCCTCTTCTCTGTAAGCCTAGCACCATGCCTTGCACCCAGCCTAGAGTAAGGGGTCAACAAATGTTTGTTCAATGAATGAACACAACTCAACTACCCCCAGAAACCACATTCCTAAATGCTAATTACCACTCGCTGCATGAATAATGAATGAAGAGATGAACTAACAAATGTGTCCTTGTTAGCCAACTTGCCAAGTCCTTCGGGAGCACAAAGAATGGATCAACTGGCTTGTGGCTGTGGTCGGAAGGTTCAAAGACAAGACGAGTTGTCTTGAAGGGGTGTGTGAGATGCAAGGGGGAAGGGGACCGCCCTGGCCTGCAGCTGGCTATGCCCTGGGACTTCACCGGTCAAGTTCACTTCCCCACGGCCATGAGCCCCCTGCAGCTGAGGTTTAGGCACACTGGAGAGAACCCACCAAGTCGCCCAAGGACAAACCCAACTTCATTCTCTCCCCACCCCCGTACCTACGCCGGCGTTGCCCACGCCTCGACTCGCTCATGGGCCACAGCCTCCTGCACCTGCTGGTACTTAAACCCCAAAGCCAGATGCTCAAACAGCACCCAACTGGAGTGCATATCAGAGCAAACAGCCAAGCAAGATTTATGATAATGGAAGCACGGATCTCTTCCCACTCACTGGAATAAAAAGGTCAGGCGAATATTCGATTTGGTGCTGGCCAGAGCGGGATGCTCTCAAGTCTGGGATTCATTCTACCCATCAAAAATAAACAAGCCTGCCTCTGGAAGCCTTCGTTTGGGCCATCTGTAGGGCCGATCTACGCCCCAGTCCCACACCCCGGGAGAGGCAGAGGCAGAGATGCACACACCCCCTTAAGAGAGACACAGGAACTTTGTTCGGTTTCTCCGGACTGATCCTCAAAACAAGTAAACACGGATCACCTATCCATCTGTGACATCTAACATCTCGTATTCCTTAAAAAAACAAACAGCAGCACTGATTAAATATTCACAGGATGTGCTATAGATCCAGGGAAAAATCATGATCAGATACTTAAGGCTTTTCTAATTCTGCAAATAAGTAAAGACAATGTAGAGCCAAGCCCTGTCCCAGCGTGGGGGGTGGGGAGGGCGGTGGAGGTGGAAGGGAGGGCTTCGCCGCCCACGAGCTCAGAGCAGGCCTCAGCCCAACAGCCTCACAGGGTAAGGAGCCCCCGAACTCTGCACACACCTCCTGGTGGCTCCATACTCCATGCCAGAAGCAGGACGCACCATGTGAAAGTCCTTCCAACATTATGGCCCCGGGTCTGCCTCTCCCCAGGCTCCAGAGAAAATACCACCCCAGATTCACCCAGGAGCGGCTCTGAAAACCACTGGCACTCCAAAGACTGCTGGCCAAGTAGATGGACTTATTTTTGTCAACCTTGTTGAACCTAAGCAGTAAACTGCCCAAATGTCTTTAGTTTTGTGACAGAGGCGATCTACAGAGAAAACAAAATCTTATGTTTGAGGTTGAAAGATCAGCTCATTACCGGAAAGGATCTCGTTCTAAAACCTTTGGTCCCAGGAAGAATTCTCTTTCACTTCACTTGTTCCAGAAGTTCAAGGGGTTTCTATAATGGATTTTCTTAAAGTGGGGCACACCTGTGTAATCAGGGTGCATTTGCACCTCCTTCAGCTCCCTACAGTCTAAAGCCCTGAGGCACATAAAAAAGCTGTAGGCGTTCTTCCCTTCTCAGCCCCACATGCTCTTTGTGGAATAACCCATCTGATCCCAAGGGACCCTAGGAGCCACCTCTCCAGATGGCTTCTCTGGGGGCCCTGGTTACTGAAGACACCGGGGACCTCAGCAGCTGGCGATCTCGGGGGAGGGCCTCCCACCTCCGCTTCTAACAAGCACCCACGGGAAGTTCTGCAACAGTACTGGCTCAGCACGGACTCACCCTCTCCAGGCACCCCGACCCCAACTCCAGGAGTCCTCGAGTCTCGGGCACATGGGGGATCTTAGCCCTCGCTCCCTATGCTCACACTCACTGGCCCCTACTCTTGAGCAGCCCCTGCCCTCTTAGCCAACAGGGTCTCTTTCAAGCCCCACAATGCTGCCATGAATTCTCTCTAAGCTGTGCATTGGGTCCTGCCGTCGCTCACACACCTCAGTAATTCCAGAATGACTTTCTGGTGCAGGCTCTGGATCTCGGCTTGCCTCTCACCCACTGCCCAGCCTCGTCTCCCACCCAAACCCTGACCCCACCAACCTCCAATACCCCTCCCTTGGGGCCGCTGTCCTACTTCTCTCACCTGAACTCAGGGTACCCCCAATGGCCTTCCCAGCCACCCTCGATCTTCCTCCACAAATGCACCTTCCCCACGAGTTCATCCTCTCCCCCATTCTCCAGCCTCTGCCTTGAATACAGCATTCTCCACCCTTGGGGAGGGGGCTGCTGTGCTTCTGTTTACATCCTGGTCTCCCCACCTCTGGCAAAATGCTCAGCCCTTGGTGGGCTCAGTCCTTCAATCTACTGGGAGGATCAGCCCTTTCTGGTGGGTTAGCTAGAATGGGATGCTAATAAGGCCAGGCTCACACCTTGGCAACCCTGCAAAACCCCTGTTGGGTGGTTAGCCACCTGACTTCTGGTCACAAGAGGGGCGAGGTCACAGTGCAGGGAAAACAACTCCAGCCAAGGCCCCGCTGATAACAGGTCAGGCATGTCACCTCCACTCAGAAGAAAAAGAGAAAGTCAACCCATCTTTCATCAGCCTCTGATGGTACTAAGCAGCATGTTTAGCTGTTATTTCAATAAGCCTTATTAAGACCCAATTTTCTTGGGTCTCCTTTCAGATTCTGCAGCATTAAAAGCCTCGCTGCTTAATTACATTAGGAGCACCTGTATATATTATGTGCAATAAATCAACTTTAATTTACCACCACACAAGGCTATTCATCTTCTCTGGGTTATTTATTGCTCAGTATTATTGGTGCTGAATTGTATCCTCTCCACTGGAAGAAAGAACAGTTGGGGTAAGAAAAGCCAAAGCTGTATTTCAGAATGCTCCGGGATTCTGATCACACATGTACACGGCAAAAAGGAAAGAAAGAAACATATAAGCGAGTCTTGGCAATCTGCTCCTTGCTATTTTCCTAAAACACTCCCCAAACATTTTGATGTTTTCTTTTACACGCATGCACACACACACACACACACACACACACACACACACACACCAGTTACCCACTGAAACAACACAACCTATAAGCAGGCCCACCGCTCTCGCCGGCAAAGTGAGAGCCGGATGCGGGACGCCAGCCTAGCCAGGGACAGGGGCCATCCTCCCTCGCCCCACGGCTGCCGGGCTGGCCCTGACCTGGGAGGGCATAGGCGGGACCTGACCTGGGCAGAGGTTAAGAGGCTAGCCACCATCCACACCCACCATGCCCAGCAGCGGCCCAGATCAGACCTGTGTCCAAACCACCTGGGGTAAAGAAGGCCACTGTGGTGACACTGGGGGTCCTCATTCCTTGAGGATCTGAGAAATGCTGCCCTTCAAGATTCACAAAGTTCTCTCTGCAGACTCCCAGCGCTTCCGCCTGAGGCATTAGATGCAGATTCCCGGGCCCCTCCCAAGACCCCGACTTCTGCACGTCCAGGGAAGGCCCACATGCTTTTTCTGCAGAGTGAAGTGTAAGAACCGCTGTCATAAAACCAGAGAAGCAAAGGTCATCGTGCCTTCCAGAATAATATAGCAACTAATGGCGTGACTAAGTGACTCGTACTCCCTGCCAGGCTCTAGACTCAGCCCTCTACTTCCATTGTCATCAATTCCACACCCCCGCCACGGAAGCAGGCACATGACCCTCCTCCCCATCTTACAGAAGCACAAACGGAGGCCCCAAGGGATTAAGCTATCCTTGCCCAGAGTCTTATCTTCATACCTGGTCCCCTCACCTGTGCCCTCAACCCCTAGGCTATCCTGCCTCCACCCCTGAGTGTCTTTTGTTCTAACTAAACAGGAGGCAAAAGTCACAGAGATGTGATGAGAGCCACTTCCAGCCCCTAAAGCCACCCAGTTCCCCCAAGTTTAAGATCTAGAGCAACTGCTTGGCAACTTGCTGGCAATATCCCGGTCCCCTCTCCAAGCTCCCCACCAGGCAGAGGAAGCAAGTCCCTCGCTCACTCGCTTACCAGACAAAAGCTAGAGAACAAGACCCCACGACACTAACGACAGGCCGCCTCCCTCCGGCGTTGAGAGCCAAACCACGGGAAACCAAACCGACCTCACTAAGTATTTCCCAGCCCTCTTGCCTCTCACCAAGGGAGCCGTGAGGCGTTTTATGGCACTCGACTGACTGGTTTACAAGCATAGCAACCACATGCAACTTCCACTTGATAATTTGCCTTTAATCAGGGTCTAGGAAAATCCCTGGCCGGCCAATCTCACCGGACGGCCCCCTCAAGGCTCGTCTCAACAGAAGGAAGAAAAGGGAGAAAACTGGACAGCAGAGTTCTAACAACTCTTCAACTGAACTCATTTCAAATAAAACTCTGTTTTGTACGTGCAGAGGAACCAGTGCCTCTGAGCTCCTATGAACCCGTGTGTGGGCAGACAGAACTCAGGAGTGGCCACTGGCCTGCTGGCAGCCCGAGACACCAGCTGCCAGGGGCCCCTGAGCGGGGAGCCGCGCTCCGCAGAGAGGCTGGCTCACGGGAATGTCTTCCCCTGCACTTTCTCTCGGCCAGAGGGGATGGTCGGGGCCGCGGCCTGGCCCAGGCCTCTTGGCTGGCTGCCTTCCAGCTCTCGCAGTCCATGAATCCATGAAATCATTGCCCAGGTTCCAACCCACGCGAACCAGAACCTCAGAGCGTCTCCACACCTCTCCCCTTCCTCCTGCCCAGAAGCCACCTGCGAGGCGACACCAGTGACTCTCAACCACAAGGGACGGTGCACCCCAAGAGACATTTCTAATTGTCACAACTGGGGAGGGGCTGCTGCTGGCATCCGGTGGGTAGAAGCCAGGGATGCTGTGAGGCATCTTGCAATATGCACAACACACCCCACTGCCCCCTTCTCCCCAGCTCCAGCAAGAGGATTACCCAGCCCCAAATGTCAGCAGTGCTGAGGTGGAGGAACCCGGGCAGCAGCCCTGAGAGTAATTAAAGGCTCGCACTCATGCAGTCTTCCCCGGGCCTCTGCCCCTTCCGCCACCCGCCTCCCCACCGCCCTGCTAAATCAAGAGGAGTCACAAACCAGACTGGAGCATGCGGAGCCCTAGCCGCCCTCGGTCGCCCGTGCGAGCTGAGAAAAAGAGGCCGAGCCAGAAGCCGGGACGGCCTCAGACTGACGAGGAAGGGAACCCTCAGGTCGGCAGGCTCCGAGGGGCTGGGGGCGCAAGCAGATTCTGCAGGGATGAGAGGAGGGTGCAACTAACCTTCCAGGGCTGAAAGGTTACACGACACACTGTGGCCTTCGGTCCAAAATGAGAATTAACTACCTGACGACGGCTGACGCCCGCACAACCTCCTGCTTTTCCCAACAACAGCTGGATCCAGCCCACTGAACAATCGGCACCGAGGAGGCACCTCCTGAATGCCAGGCACCGTGCTAGGTGCTCTACAGAAGGCGCCCCTGTCCCCACAGCCACCAGCAGGTCGTAGGACCCTCATTCTACATATGTCATATGTCATACATGCGGCTCAGAGAGGTTCTGTATCTTGGCCAGGTCCCGCAGCCAGGATTCAATCCCAGAACTGTCTTCGAGAACAGGCCCTATCGACGACAGCACATCGCCTCTCTTCTCCCAAACATCCCACCACAGAGAGATGGACAAATAAAGAAGGAGGGAAGCCCCAAATCCCCTGGGCTCCTGGTCCCACCCTGGGCCTGCTCTCCCACCCGGCCCTACTGCTGTTTTCAGAAGGGGGGAGTCTGATTGCCTCTGTCTCGTCTCTAAGGTCCCTTTAGGAAGACGGCCCAGCACAATCCTCCCGGTCCGTTGACACAAGCACAAGGCACTGTCAGCAGGTGGTCTCTCTGACCAGTTCCATGCAGACCTGAGCACAGAACTGATTTCACTCACAACCCACCACACCCACCCCCTGCCTCCCCGAAGCAGAGCCTGTGACGGGTACCCCTACGACTGCTTCTAACTCACACAAAAAGAGCCTAGGAACTTGGCTGGCCAAGAGTCCAATGAGAGGCTTCAATGAGGCAGGGGGAGGGAATTCCGATGCCCCAGGTAAGAAAAGAAAGGCCTTAGAAGCCTGGTGAGCCACTTCCAGGGGTTAAAGCCCCAGCTCCCACCTGTATCTCGATGCCCAGAGCATAGCAGAACATCAAACACGAACCAACCACTACTGAGGCGTGCGGCCAACCGAGTCACGGGTGAATGGGCACTCGAGGCACTGGGGTCAAAGAGCCAAATTAGGACAGATACACTGGTGGTCCGAAACCATCCCTGACGCACTCTCTTTCCCCGCTGCGCGTCCCCAAGCCTGGCCCTGAAGCATTTTGCGGAAGAGGTGAAAAATCATCAAATCACACGGTACCCAAACGCAGGCCCAAAGGGGCCTCCAAACTCACTGGCTCCCAAGATGCCAGGGTGGCCCCCACGGGGCCGGATGTTCACGGAGGGGGGCAGGCTGCGCCTCCTTTTCTCTGGGCTGCGCTGCTCTCCCACACCCACGCTACAAGGAGGCACTCCTGGCCTCCTGGGGAGGCCCTAGGGAAGGGTCTTATTATGAAGCTTTAGCCAGGAGAAAGAAAAACAAAAAGGAAAGACAAGAAAAGAAAAGAGCTTTCTGAGACCACTAATTTGCAGAGTACCAGAGAGACCATGAATATGGAGTAAATGGGGTTGCTTGTTCTTTTTAAATTCCCAGCAGCGCCCAGAGAAATGTTCCTTCAGAAATCTCTGCACCGTGTGTCTGCAGGCTGGCCCTCTGTTGGCCTCGCTTTGTCCCCAGGCGTTTTGTCCTAACTTGCAGGGCCCCACACTTCACATTCAGCCCAACCCCACCTTGGCATTTTAATGAGCTGCTACTGGTGTCTCCCACACTGTCTGCTTTCTGCTAGAACACACCTTTCCCAATCCTGGTTGTTCGCTTTAAAAAAAAAAAAAAAAGGCAGGTTTACTGCGAGGTCATTTTGCCCTAGGAAAGGAACAAATTAAGTTGGGGCCCGAGGTGGGCTGGGGAATACACTCTCCCTCAGATAAGCGACCTTGGGAAAAGGGTCACTGGCAGCCCCTTGTTCCCGGAGCCCGGATGCGGGTGGCGCGGTCACCTCTGAGAGCACAGCTAGCTACAGCGGCCCGCCAACTCTTTTATGGGGTACCTCTTAAACACTCCAGAAATCCGTCCAGCTCCCTGCAGAAGGGCAGAACACAAAAGTGCTCTCAGCAGGAGGGGGAAGCCAGGACTCGATTAGGAGCAATTAGTTGAATCAGTGATTCTCAGAGACACTGATTTAGGCCAGCAGTTATTAGCGACCCTCGAGGAAAATGCAAGGGCCCCACCGCTTCGAGGAGACGAGGCAAAAACTCGCCAAAAGCTACCTTCAGAGTTTTCTCCCTCGGACGTCTAAAGCCTGTGCTCGGCCTTTAAAGAAGAATCTTTTGTAATTTGTTTCCTCAATGCCAAAAAAACAGGCAAAACTACACCACCAAGTTCTGTTGGCCAACATGAAATCACTCTCCCCAAATGCTGGAAACGGGACAAGGAGTTAGGTATCGGTCAAAAGAGAGAAAGAAAAGAAAGGCAGGGAGGGAGGGAGAGAAGCTGGCTAGCTCATATGAGCAGCGTGACCCTTTGCTCGCCCTCATCAGGGCGGGAGGGACAGAAAACAGATTGGGTCCCCACCTCCACGTAGGATGGTATTGATTCCTGTGACATAAAGTATCCTTCAGTATTTTTTTTTTAATATAAGCCCTCACCCACCCAGACACCTGTTCGGGAAGGCAGAAGTACATGGCAGAAAGCGCTCGGAGCTTTGCTAACTGACGGGTAACGAGAAAAGGAAACATTACTAAAAATATATTGACGCTTGCCAGGAGAACAGGGCTCCGTTTACACGGAAATTCAAGGGAATACCTCTTTGTGGAGATGGTCCTGGAACTGTTTTCAAACATTCAGTTCTATACCACAGAATTCAAAACAAGCACTGAGAACACAGCACGCTTCCCACACACCCCTGTGGGGGCCCTGTCCTCCACACCCGGCTTGACTTGAAGGTGGCTGACGGCACCCAGCCAGCCAGGCCCACTTCCCCCACCAGCGGGGCCTCGATCCTGAAAAGGGTCGGGCCCACTTTTTTTTCCCCCCTCGTTTTCCTGATTTGTGAGTACTAGGAGCAGGCATGAGGGCCAAGGGGAGACGGTAACGATGCAAACCCTCGGGCTAGCATTGCAAACGTGTTTATTCCTTCGGTTCTAGTCCACTTGGTAATCTATCTACCCTAAGCAGTTGGAAGAGGACAGCAAAAGAAAACAACACCAGGCTCTCTTCCTAGGAGGGGGAACTGGTCTACTTGAGCCCAAAGAACTCTCCCTTGCGGACACTCGCCTCCCCCGAAAGCTTGTTTCTCCCTGACCTTGAAAAAAGGGCTGTCTGCAGCCCTCTGTGCTTGGCCCCCACCACCAAGTTGAGGAATCTTTATCTGAAAAGGCGGGTCCCAGCAGAGGGATGCAAACCATTTTGTAAAAGCTGGAAATTAGAAACTTTTGAGAAACCAAAGCTAATCTGCGCACAGAAACTTCCCTTCTTCCTACGGGGCTTCCAGAAAGGGGACAGGTTCAGGCAAAGGCAAATCCAGAAACTGATCACTGCTCAGCTAAGTAACTTCAGTAAATTTTTACCAACTGGCCTCCTCAAGGTAAAAGAGGCAATTTTTTGTTTGCTCTCTTTTTTTTTCATTTATTTGTTTTGAGAGAGAAGGAGAGAGAAGGAGCAGGGGAGGGGCAGAAAGAGAGAGAGGGAGAGAGAGAGTCCCAAGTAGGCTCCATGCTGTCAGCTCAGAGCCCGATGCAGGGCTTGAACCCACAAACTGTGAGCATGACCTGAGCTGAAACCCAAGAGTCAGACGCTTAACCAACTGAGCCCCCCAGGTGCCCCAGAAAGGGCAATGTTAATTCTAGCTAACAAAGCACAGGAGAGAGAGCCATCCACACCTCTCTTCAGGGCCCCCCAGATGCTGCGGAGCACAGGGCAAGCCTCCCCCCACCACACACTCCCGGCAGGGGAAGAAGATGGCACCACTGAGCACCCCCCCCGCCCCCCCCCCCCGCTTCTCATCTCTATAGCAACCAAAACAACAACAACCAACTCTATACCAGGACAAACAGGAATCCCAAAACAAAAACTTTCTTCTTCTCAATAACTGTCTTTTACAATATTTTAATTAAATGCTTTCTTAAAAAATCGGGGTCAG
>NC_043716.1:27757087-27783532 GCF_006229205.1 Suricata suricatta
ACACACACACACACACACACACACACACACACACACACCCCTCTAAAATACATACATAGCACATAGGTTTATTTTTTGTTTGGAGTGAGAGACACGAGTACCAGTTCTGGGCCAGCAGCTGCGCTGCAAATGTGGAGGGGGCTGCGGGGGAGACACCCAACACGAGTGGGAACCTTAAGGACACCGAAATGAGGGCCACCCAGGTGTCGCCAGGACAACCTCGCCGGACTGGAGGGCCAGCGGGGCCCCACTGAGCACTTCCACTAAAGAGAAAAAAATCGACGAGGATGAAAAGAAACCAATACTCGGACACGGCTCCACTCCACAGGCCCCTCTTTAGAATTAAAAAGGAAAATAAAATCTGGGGCCCGTGCTGATCCAGAACATCAGGGCAATGGGCGTCCCTGTTGAGAGCCTCCCCTAACACACTTTCATCACCCGAAGTTGGCTATTTGGGTTGGCACTACGTCCCTTTAAAGATTGTTTACAAATCCAGAGCAATCGATATTTCCTAACTCAGGGGAATCCTGAATAGAAACAGAGCTCCTGCAGGGCGCTGCGTGAATGCACGCACTGGGTCCCACTAACGTGCCGCCTCTGCTGCGAGCCTGGGGTGCGCGGGTGGCCCCCAGACTCTGGGAAAGCACCCCCCGCCAAGACCACACTTCCAGGGTGGCCACGAGTGTCCTTCACCCGGTTAACATCCGTGACCAACTCTGCCGGCTCTGAAGCCAAACCTTCTCCTCCTATGCCTTACAGGGGCCTGGATGGAGGCCGTTTTGTTGTTATATACTGTCATTTGGGGATTTTTTGTTTGTTGGTTTGGTTTGGGGGAATTTGAAAGAGGCTCTTTCTTTTTTTCTTTCTTTCTTTCTTTCGTATCTAAATATACTTTCCCATGTTCTTTACGTGGTTTATGGTTCGGGATCCATCTCAAACACATCTATAAAGGACCAGGAGCCAAAATCTGTTTCTGATTATCACAAACAAATCAAGGTCCCTGAAGCTGGGGGTGCGCAGAAGCAGGGAGAACCATCTACGGGCTCCTGAAAGGGTCAGGGACACGGAGCGACTTCGGGGTTCTGCCCACAGAGGCAGACGCCCGTCAGCCCCAGCGACTGACGTTACTGACTGATCACATCCCGGCCTTGGCCTATGAACTTCCTGGCCACTGGCTTTGGAGTTTATGGGTGGGGACTCCACACCTAGTGGAATAGTGCTTTCTAGAAATCCTGGTGACTTTGAAAGGGAAAAGATGATGAGTGGAGAGGGACACAGGAGCTCCCTCCCCCCCCAAACACGGCCAAGCCCCCACACAGAGAACACAGCTGCAGGAAGATGAAAAACACTTTATTGTTTCAAGAGTAGCAGAGGGTTTCTGGACATGGGCAATTTAAAATTAAATACCACTCTGTCACAGCCGTTAGCAGTTAAAGGTGAACGCGTTACTTTAAAAACAAAATCATCTGTGCCAGGAGGGCTGCCTTCCACTCAGGGACCCAGATGCCTCCTCCATTATTCAAACTTTAATAGCTGGCCACCCAACCGCCCCGGACGGCAAGCCTCTCCCGTAGACAGATGTTTCCGGGGGGGAGGGGGGGAGGGGGGTCTTGCTCTCTCCCTCCCTCCACAGAGAACAAAGTAAACGCTTTAGAGAAAGCGAGTAATACCTTGTGGCTGAGGTAAAAGACTCAATGATAAAACCTTCAGAAGGATTCTCAAGGAACATCTACCCACTGTGACAGCAACTGACGGAAGACCCAAAGTGGAGCTAAAGTATTTCCCCTCTGCCCACCCCCTACCTCCTCCCACCCCTGCAGAGCACAAGAGAGGAGGAAGGGCCAGGGAAATAGGGGAGAGGCGGTCCTACTACATCGATCGTGAGGCCTGGACGCCCATCCGACGTAAAGCAACATCCCCCAAACCCGAGAGACAAGCTGGCCACACACACGCTTCTTTATCACCTCAGCAAGAATTATGGCCCAGGGGCCGGCACTAATTTTAGTATCAGATTTATTATGCAGCCGGGGAAATCTTCAGGCCTGTCCCTTGTCTGTGCCGAACTGAACTGCCTTCAGGACAGCCCCTCAAGTAGAGCAGCATGGCTGACACAGAAACTTCCAGACTCCTGATGTCTGGGAATCCTCGGGAGACGCGGGACTGGCCCTCAGGGGTGCGACCCGGTCCTCTCCAAGTCCTTCCTGGGCACTCCTCAGAGCTCTAACTACCGGACGGCAATGCATCTCCTACTCTGGGTTTGAAACAAAGTCACCCCAAGCAAAGACATAAATCCCCAAGGTCACAAAGCGAGGGACACCAACGTCGACCGAAACCCAGCCCAGGATTGGCAACTCCGGTCTCCCTGCTTTGATCTCAAAGGAAATAAAGCCAGAGAAGTGGAAGCGAGGACAAGCTGTAAATGTTGACGCCCTCAGTCGGCTACTTCAACCTGGCTCCGCGAAACCTCCGCACTGGAAGGCAGACTTCCGGGTTGTTTTATCTCCATCAGGCTCTTCCACCTCGGGTCCTGGGCATCCTTTTGTCTGCCCTTGGCCCCGGTTTCCCTCCGAGTTCTCCCACGGAGCAGGTCTGTTGCTGGGTAGCTCTGGCGGTTGTCAGTCATCCTGACTGCTTTACTCCGGAAGGTCCTTTTTACACAAAAGGCCTCACTGAGGCAGAACGGGCTCACCTTTGATTTGCTCACCTCTCACATGTAAAAACAGCTCACAGGCCTCCGCTGAGCACGGCTGCACTCAGGGCAAGACTGAAACTCAGTCTGCGGAGAAACAAGGGTTTTTTAAAGCACTCTCTGGAAGGGGAGATCCTCGCTTGGGTTCTGCTCGAAGGAAGAGCTAAATGGAGCGGGCTGGAGCGGAATTAGCCTCCGAGAACCCAGCCGTCCCCTCGGAGTAGCAATACCAATTTGCTGGAAGCGACCAGGAGAGGAAACTCAAACGTTATGTTTGAATTGCAAAGAGAGAAACAATTCACTTTAAATCATTTTCAGCCTTCAGAGTTCGGAGTTCGATAGGGAAGTATCATTATCAACCCAGCAGACAAGAGGAAAAGAAAGGCCCAGAAGGACTCAGAGTTGGCTGGGGCAGCACTGTGGGCAGAAGAAGCGCGGGGGCCAAAATCTATACTCCTCACGTATGCCAAGCTCTCTGTGTAAGATCCGCTCTTCATGGCCAAGAGTGGCCGTGGCCCTCCGACTGAACAGGATGGAAGGGGACGTGCCTCCCTGTGTACTCTGTGGGATGGGCACACGCAGACTAGCAAACACCCAGCTCCCGGCGTATAGCCACCTGTGACGCTGCCAAGACCACTTCTGGGGGACATTACTGTGTAGTCTCGTGCCCAACTCAGCAGGCCACACATGGTGACGGGATGGTGCGGGGACCTCCTTGTGGACCCCCAGCATGCACAGACCTCATCCAAGAGTGCCCGGATGGCAGAAGGCTCTTTCCCCAACTCCCGCTTATCCAGGCTGCCCGCCCCTATAATGTATCCAACGGTTCTCCATGGCCTAAAGCTATGGTCTAAAGCAGGATTTAGGGGGAAAAGACTAGAACTTCCATTTGTGTTTAGCTTTTCTTCTCTTCCTTTCTTATTCTTAATTGTCTATAACTTACAAGGTGCATACAATTTCAACACAGTGGCACGTGTATGTCATTTATAAACGAGTAAAGACACAAGTGGATGCTCAAAAGAAAAGGTCTACCGCTGCACGAAGACCACCAAGAGTGTGCAGAATTCCCGCCAAAGGGTTACGTTCGACCCCGAGCCAGGCGTGTGTGCCCTGACCTTCTGCGTGGTCACCAATGTTCCCGATCTCGGCAAGGTGCAGGCAGGGGGGCCTGTCCAGAAGCTGAGTCTGCTCTCACCTTTAGCACCTCCCACTCAGCTACCAAATCGCCCAGCTCCTGCGCTGATTCACAAACACACCTCCATCGGTCTCCTGGCCTCGACTTCCGCTCCAACAACCCAGCCAGACCATCTTCTTCCCCGTCAGGCACCATCTTCCCTCACGCAAGTCACACGCCAGTCCCACCACATCAATCCTGGGGCTCCCACAAGCCCTTCTCCACACAGACTACCAGAGAGATCCTTCCCAAACTGAAAACCGATCATTTCCCACCCACTCCTAAATCCTAAGTAGGTCTCCCCTCCCTCCCTCTTGGAGTAAGACCCAACCCCACCCACGTGCACGCACGTGCGTGCATACACACACACACACACACACACACACACACACACACAGCCCCGTCCTACTGCTCCGCTCTCTCCTTCCTGCCCTCTAGCACGCAAAATGCACCCTGATCCTCCCTCCAGAGGTCACGCTTGCATTCACCCCTCCAGCTCAGCCTCTATGTACTTTTCCAGGATGCCTTCCCGAAACCCTACAGCAGATCCAGTTTCTCTGCTACACCCACTGACACGGCCTACATGTTTTCGTAGCCTTCATTGTAATCGTACTCCAAGAACAGATCCTGCCATAGGCTGTTGAACGAACGTGTCCCTGCCAAACACAAATAGGGGGACAGGACGGTTCCCCTCACAGTCGGACCCCGCTCCCTGGCTCTGGGCCTGGCCCAGGACAGGGCTCCAGTCACTTGCTGCGTGGTGACTGAACCCATCTCTCAGCCTGCCCTCCTCCGCACAGGACACTCTGGCCTATATGGAACAGTGCGCTACAGCCCCTGCCCCCACCAAAGCCAGGCTTACTGACTGCTCCTACAGGCCCCTTGACGGGAGGCTCTTCCCACTGTCAAGTTCAACTCACAGGGGAGCTCCTCTGTGAGGCCTGCTCTGCCTGCTCCCTCCTCTGCGTCCCCACGGTGGGCAGCACAGACACACGGCCACCATCCCCACACTGGTACGTTGCCTTGTGGATACACCCGCCCCCCTGGGAGGGAGGGTCAGCATCTGAGGGCCGGTTCATCAGAGCCTGGGAGCACCTCACACAGCTCTGTCTGTCCTCCACCTGGCCTGCACTGAGCTCATTTGCATGTGTGTCTTTTCTCCTGTCACGCAAAAACGCTCTCCACCACGGTCCCTCTTTCCATCCTCCCTTCAAGGGAGTGACAATAATAGTCTAACAACAGCTCTTAGGATGTTCCCATCTACACCTCCTACCCAGACCCCCCTCCCCGAAAAGGAGACTGGCAAGCAGCTGAGGGGACCTGGCTGTCCACCCGAGCCGGTGTCCGCGAAGGGCACAGACCTGCCCCCGCTTTGGCATTCCTGGGGCGCACACAGGCGTGAGCAGCAGGGGCCAGTGCTCACCGAAGTGGGGGAGTGCAGCGGAGGAAGCGATCACAACGCAGGACTCCGTCTGCCAAACACACTTAAGAACATTCTGAAATTGCAAATGGCCTTTGATCAGACCTGCCTCAGTCACACAAGGCTTCTGTATTTCAGATGGTAACAGACGTGGGAATGTGGGTCTCCACGTCCTTTGGTGATTGCTTCCCCTCCTTCCCCTGCACTCAGACGGCTACGCGGTCGCACGGGGGCAGCCCCGATCCCCACGCTCAGGGTGCTGCCTGGTGCTGGGGGACTCGAGCTGGGGACTGCAGGCAAGCCTCCTCCAGGCTTCCCTACACTCCGCTGGGCTCCTGGGGCAGTCGGGAGCACACCTGATGCGTCACCGAGACCCTCTCCGTGTGCAGTGCGGGGTCACTGCCACAGGCATCCCGTCACCTACCGCTCCAGACCAGGCAAAGCCTCCCTGACTGCAAACCTTCCTGCGTGGGAACCTCCATCCAGACCAGAAAGTCCATCTCCGCAGCTCGAGCGTGTCCTTGATGCGGCCCATCTGCTCCGCACCTCCACATCTGGGCAATCCTTGGCCAGCCTGCTGCGTAGCTGTTAGCAGTAAACGCAACTCCTTCAGGTGCCGTGATACTTGCTGTACGAACACTGTGGCCTGCAGTCCTCATGACGATGCTACTACCCCACTCTACGGGCCAGGAAACTGAGGGCTGGCCAGCCTAAGTGAACTTCCTGAGGTCACGCAACTAAGAAATGATTAGGCTAGAAATAAAACCCTAACGCTGCCTAACCTTGAGCTCATTCTCCTAAACCCTCAGCACTGCTGATTCCCACCACACAACTTATTCTCCTTCAGTCCACAGATGGGGGAACTGAGGCACGGAGCTGCAAGGCAACGGGCCCAAGGTCACATTCGGCTATTTGGCACACAGTGAAGAACTAGAAGCCAGGTCTCTCCCACCACACCTGGAACATTCACACCCAACAGTCAGCCACCCTCCCTCCGGCCCCAACCACCCTGTCAAAAAAGAGAATGAACCCAAACCCACAGGCCAGAGAAGACAGATCCCTAACGTGATCCAACCTAAAGAAAGCAGATCACTTCCTCTCTAGGTCTCTTGTCCCCTAAAGGTCAGCAGAGCTCCCTGGCTCTCTGTGTCTTTGTCCTTTGCACCACTGCCCGCCCTGGAAAGACTCAGTCAGCACCGGGAAGCTCCGAAGCAAAGATCCGGAGCCTCAGCACAAACCGAGGCGCCTCCCTGTGACCCAGCCCTGAAAGGGGACTGCCTCAGAGAAATCCAACCATCATCCGATTTAGGAACTAAGGAGATGAGTCGTGTCTCTTTCCGGAAGCCAAAGAAACGCGCACCTGCAGGGAAGGAAACTGAGGCAGCAGCGGCCAGCTGGGCAAGGCCCAGAGGCGGAACCCCCACAGGCCCGGCATGCCCCTCTCTGAAGACCGGGGAGGGTCTTGCCACATTTCCCTGGGAGCAGCCCCTCCTCTCCACCTCCTCTCTACCCCTTTGGCTCTGAAACCTAGAACCTTCCCAAGCAGCAGGCATGAGCCGGAAGGAGCCAGAAGGAGCCAGAAGGAACTACCACTGTCACAACAGTTGCAGCCCGCTCATCAAGCAAGCAAGGTCTAAACTGGCTCCTAATTAATATTAACCCTCCAAATCAGAGTCATGCTCAGAAAACCTTGGATGAAGAGACACGGGGCGGGAGGGGAGTCTCCAATTTTCTTTTTACTTCATCTGGAAAATTAAGAGCACCGCTGATTTGAACAAGAAATCATCAAGGAAAAGCAATCACAACTCCGCACGGCCCGTAACTCGATGGACTTGGATGTGTAACCCGCCACTGTCGTGAGCTGAAATCCAAACGACAGTGGCAAGAATAGCAATGACGGCACGGGTCTGTCCCCCCTCCTCCACCCTCAGAAAACACAAAAACCCCGACAGAAGACTCCGAAGGAGATCAGGCAAGACGTCTCCTCGTTTGACGAAACAAGGCAGCAGAAAACCGGTCAGAGTCCCCATCTCAGTCCTTCAGATGAGGGTTTCCCCAGAGACGCTTCCCCTCCGAGGATAATGAAGGAGGCAGTGGACGTAAAGGAGCAAAAGGGGCAGGGGCACCGGGGACCCTCTGCTCCAAACTTAACACTTAATCGCTGTTTCTGCATTAATTACAATAAACTGCTTCATAGCCTAGCGATCACTTAATGGAGCAGCAAATATGGCTTTTTCCCTATAATTAGTCAATGTAATCCACCACTCTTCCCCTCCTCCAGGCCACCCCCTTCCATCCTCTACACACACATGTTCACACACGCCCCAACCCCTGCCCAGCATCAACTCATAATCATAATCTTGCTCCTCATTCCTGACATCTGGAAAATTCCACCTGATGGGCATGGAGTGAAGGGGGCTGATCTGGAAATGGGCACAGAGATGTGGACACACAGATGCCCTAAGGCATCGGGGGGCCTTCCCAGCCTTGACGGTACCATCGGAGGGTCAGGGCTTGCCGGGCCAGTGGCTGGGCATCAGGCACATTTCCTGGAGCTCTGGTGCCCACGTGGTTGTAGAGCAAAACCTACTGGTCTGTGTCCCCAGGTGAAAGGTTCTGTGAAAGGCCACCTTCACCCAGCTCAATGTCCTCCCTCCCTCGCACTGTCCTCAGTCACAGCCAGAAATCCGAACATCCCCCAAACCTCTTCAACCATCCAGCCCCGTGCTTCTGGTTACCAAGTGTCAAAGGAACAAACAAACCTACCGTCAGAGGCTTGCAGAAACCATCTAAGGATCCTGACCAAATAAAATCTTCCGGAAATTTGGCTTTTGTGAAACAAAGCCCTTAAAACAACCCGTTTGTCTGTAGATTAGAGATAAGAGCACCCCCTCTCATGACTAGCTTTGCTCTGAGGACTCATCACCCTAACTCCATAATCTCCAGCAAAAGCAGAATACCTCATGGTTTTCTTTAGGTTTTTTTTTAATGTTTATTTCTGAGAGGGACTGAGAGACAGAGTGCAAGCAGGGGAGGGGCAGAGAGAGAGGGAGACACCGAATGTGAAGCAGGCTCCAGGCTCAGGGCTGTCAGCACAGAGCCCGACACAGGGCTCAAACCCACGGACCACAAGATGATGACCCGAGCCAAAGTCAGATGCCTAACGGACTGAGCCACCCAGGTGCCCCAAAAGCAGAATACCTTGTATCTTTCTCATTTTTCAAGATACCCCACAAAACACACACACACACAGAAAAAAAGAAAAAGAAAAAAAACCCTTCTCTTACAGACGAAGGAATTAACACATGCTAAGCATCAACCACACACCCGGTGCCTGATTTACAGTGTCTCATTTCATCCCACAACTCTGGTATCTCCATTTTTCAGGTTCAGAATCGAAGTTCAGGAAAGTTTAGACTCCTTCCCAAGGTCACAGGGTGAGTGGCAGCACCAAATTCCAACCAGAGGCTTGAGACCCAGGGCCACGTGCCTACCAACCCACATGCCTCATTTGTTACAGCACAGACCAGTTTGTTTGAATCCGAATTATACCGTGGTTCCTCCGAATTATATATATCCACACACACATACATCCATGCATGTATCTACGCTCTCTTGTATTTCTCAATTGCTTACAGAAAACATACGTCAGGCAGGAGGACTGTAGTGTTGAAGAGCAAGTCCCCAGGTATCAAGCAAGCGCAGTCCGCGGTTTGTCAGGCTCCCCCTCACGGCACCGTAACACGCACACTCAAAGCCCTACTATGTTCCAGACATCAGCACTTTATATGTCAACTCATGGAAAACCTCACAACAACCCCATGAAGGAAAGACTATCACTGGATCCAGTTCACAGACAACAAAACTAAGGCACAGAGTATTTCGATGCCCTGCTCAAGGTCACACAGCTGGTAAGTGGCAGAGCGTGGACTGAAACTCAGCCTGCGCCCTGAGTCCAGGCCCGTAAACACTCAGCTATACGACTTCATCAGAAAGGAGTAAGAATGCTAATGTCAATGATTAAATGTCGGGTGGAGAATGGGGTGGCATCAGGTCTACATCTGGGGACCTGGATGACACCACCTCACTCACAAGCTGCCTCCATGATTTCTCTTCAGGGAACAACTGTTGCATTCAAGCTCTCCTGCCAACATTTGAGCTGAGCCCAGAAAGCCCGAGGAGCTGGTCTCTAGGCACCTTTTAAAGCCCTTGCACAGGGGGAGACGTCTGAGGATGCTTGAGTTCCAACCTACAAAGCACTTCCCTGACGCCTGAGGGCTTTGTCTGGACAGCCCCGAGAACCGGGCATCTCCCACCAACACAATCAGCCCTTGCCCCGGATGCCCAGGGGGGCTGCTCACCCCTCTGCCTCCTCTCTTTACAGCTCAGGAAGGGGCTCCGGTGACCATTTCTGCGATGGCTTCTGCTCTAATCCACTGGGGTCCTGCTGAAGAGGGGTGGCACAGGTTCCAAGCAAACAGGGTTATGGAGTGATAAAGGGAATCACAACATGCTAACGTGGCAGCGTGCCAGACACAAGCTGCCCAGGCAGGACTTGAGCTCGAAAGAACTTTAATTGAATTCTTTCAGCAAGTGCAGCAGAAAAATTCATAACGAGGTACCCAACCGCCCCCACCCCGACTATGTCACTCAGTTCTACCCTTGTGTGGATCCAGGGAAAAAATCACTTTTAACAAGGATCTGGGACCGTGTGTGGACGTTAACCTGAACTTTGTGTACTGCAGGGAAAAACAATGATCCAACCCGTGGATTTTTATTTTCAAAGCCATAATCAGCTTTACTACCCCTATTAGTATAGGAAAACAAGTTCTGAACCTAGCTCCCTCGTGGAAAACGCAAAATTTGTATAATTAAAATTATACTTGTGAAATTCAAACACACTTTAATTTCCTAAGGGTCCCCTAATCAAGTCAGAAGTTCTTCCTAAAACCAATTATCCGCTTTGAAAACAGAAGAGGAAACATACGCACAGAGCACTCTTGTGGAGAGCCACGGCCCAATTTTTTTTTTCCTGGGCTCAAGCGCCCCTGATTCGAGCCCTTCTCCCCAGGCACAACGGAAGGGACCTAACTCGCTGGTCTTTACGAAAGGTTATTTGCCCAAGTTTAGACATTTTTGTTTGTTTGCCTTGAGCTACAAAAGCGACACACTTGAGAGAGATCCCAGAGGGAATGCCGTGGAAGGGATAAGAAAATAAACCAGGCGAGTGTCAAAAAATATACAATTTCCACCCAGCCCTCCCCACTCCGGGCCCCATCGAGGTTTTTTGGGGTTTTTTTTTTGTTTTTCGGGGTTTTTTTGTTTGTTTGTTTGTTTGCTTGCTTGCTTAAGAGCTCCCAGCAGTTTTCAAACATCTGCCCAGTACTGTTCAGGATACTCCCAACGCTCCCTCTGAGCCCTGCCGAGGCACAACACAGAAGACAGCGTCACCCAGGTGTCTCACCTCCTCACCGGTCATCTACCTGAAATGCTGCTTTTCTTGAGCAACTGGAAATTCTTACACAAGAGCAGCATGGAAATACACAATACACTTCAAGGCACGAAAATATTTACAAGCAGTTGTGGTGATGTTCCCTTTATACCATCAATATGAAATGCTATCAGGCCAGGGCTTGAGAGAGAGAGAGAAACTATAAGCGAACGGGTTTTCTCCTCCTGCTTCCCTAGGACCCATTTCGGGGATAAGAAGGTTGACTTTTCACGCTTGTGGCTTCGGTGTCCCAGCAGCACTCAGCACGGTGACGACACCCTCCCGTGTGCCACCCAGCCAGGCTCCCGCAGGTGCCCGGGTTTCAAACTTTACTTTGCAGCAGGAGGAAGTGGAGAAGCCACCCCTCGTGGGCTCTCTGGGATGGAGAACAGCAGAATGCTCGGGGTCTGGTGTCGGAACTTCCATCGGAAGACCCTGGGAACCGCCGCGCGTGTGCGCACACGCACCCCCCCCCCACACACACAGGCCCCCACGCAAGCACTCAGCTGAGAGCAAGTCATGGGAACTGCGGCTCTGCCGGTTCCTTGCCTCCCTCCCGCCAGAGCGGTCACCTCATTAATGTCACTCAGCATCACGTTCTGCTCACTAGGTCTTTCCGCACTCCGTTCCCGCAGGCAGCCCCACAGCCGGCTTCCATTGTAAACTTCTGTTCCTTGGGAAACTATCAAAAGCTTTGACTGGAGAAAAGAAAAAAAAAACTTGCAGAGGGCCTCTCTGCTCACTCTTTCCACTCCTCCAAGTTCTTCTCTGTGGTGCTTTATTCAAAATCACTACACACACAAACCAGGCTCTGAAAGTCATTCACAACATGCCAGCGGAAAAAGAAAAAAAAAAAAAAAAAAAGAGCTAGTGAGGGCTGGGGCCCGTCTACCTGCAATTGCCCAAAGAGAATAATTCATTTCGGCGGAGGATATGGATGGAGGCCTGAATACATTCTAACACCGTCTTCTGCCCTTCAAAACAATAAAAATGTAAAAACCCAGACGAAAGAAGGCCTGCGGTGGCAAGAACGAGAATCTCTTGACCCCCAGGAATTTATTCTCTTGGATCTTCTAAAGCACTCTCTCCTCAGAATGTATCATCAAGACCATTTTATTAGATTTTTCTAAACCCTTGAAATTGTCACATAATTGAAACAGAAACAGCAATTTAGAGCTCTGAATGGATTTCTTTAAAAGAAGATTCTGGGCTGGCCCGACATCCCCTCCTTGGCTGCTCTGGCCCCCAACCTAAATTTAAGACCCTTGCACACAAAACCCTATTTATCTCTTGAATCCTCCTTTGCCATAAAAGTTACACATTCCCCTAATGCCTTAGATTTCAGGACATTTGGGAGAAACTCATCGCAGACAACAGGCTAAAAAAAGAATCCATTAGCATTAACTTGCCTGTCACAGTCAGTGACAAATAAATGAATGTGATGCTTTCAGATCAGTCATTGGTGGAACTACCCCCGGGCAGATAAAGCCCAGGCCTGGGAGAGCGAAGGCTCCCAGGGAGACCTCTCACACCGCGGAGTCTTAGCTGTCCCCCAGCTGCTCCCCAGGACTTCGCTCTCAAAGGCAGCAAAAACCCAGGCATCGGATCCGGAAAAGGAAATGCATTCCCAATGCCCCCCGGGCAACCCAAGATGAAGGATGGATGCTATATCCCCTTCGAGAGCCAGCACCCCCGGAGCAGAGCGAGGCACCGGCCACACCATTCCCTGACTCTCAGCGTGCTGTCCTAGCCATCACCCCGAGAAGGGCAGTGGTACCCACGAGCTGCTAGGTACGGTCCTCCAAGCCCACGCCATCCTGGGAAACAGGAACAGATAACCAACACTGACACCAGGTGCTCCCTGTACAGATCATGGACCTATTTAATCTCCTGAACAAATCCAGGATGTGGGTGCTGGGAAACCCCCATTTTACAGAGGAAGAAGTGGAGGCACAACACCATTACGTGATCTGCCCCAAATTCCTTAGCTCGTAAGTAGCATCCAGCAAGGTTCATAGAGAACAAGCAACAGACACTAACCTGAAGCTTCCGGCGCAGACTACCACCAAATCTTTCCTTCAGCCTGAGCGCTTTACAGCAGTCAGGAAAAGCACCAGAACCTAAAATCTACCCACTCGCATTGGATGCAACAGGGCTGAGTGGCTAAGAGAGCAAGGACCTGGGGCACCTGGGTGGCTCAGTCGGCTAAGCGTCCAACTTGGGCTCAGGTCATGGCCTCGTGGTTCGTGGGTTCGAGCTGTGCTGACAGCTCAGAGCCTGGAGCTTGCTTAGGATTCTGTGTGTGTCTCTCTCTCTCTGCCCCTTTCCTGCTTGTGCTCTCTCTCTCTCTCTCTCTCTCTCTCTCAAAAGTAAACAAACATTAAAAAAAAAAAAACCCTAAAAAAAAAAGAGGGAGAGAGCAAGGACCTGGGAACGCAGACAGACTTTGGGCCAAAGGCCAACACTGACTGACCCTTACTAGTATTCTGGCCCTGGGAGAGCCTCTTGCCTTCCCTGGGCCTCAGTTTACCAATCTGTCAAGCGGAGAGAATACCCACTACTGCAAAGGACTGTTGTCAGGATGAAATTAAAGGAGACTAAGTATACGGAGGCTTAATATAATGTCTCAAACATACTGACTCACAATAAGTAACAGCCCTTATTTTAAGTTAGGCTTTTTTTTTTAATTCAAGGTCTCAAAATAAAATAAAGAAGTACAGCAGGCAGACACACACCCTTGAGAAACTTTTCAGATCGTTGGGACCTTGATGCTACCTACCCTTGAAAGAGAGAGAGAACAGAGACACGTCAGTATATATGTGGAGCCCAGTGGGATTCCAGTCCCAGCAGGACCAAGGCTGCCGCTACAAGGCACCATGCGCAGGGTGCTCGGTCCCAAGACCACACTTGCTCACGCCTCTCACATCACAAGGTAGGCACAGGTCATGACTCCAACATCTCACGTTCTTCACACTCTGAGCGAAAGGTGACCCCAAGCAGACCTACGAAGTCATAAGCCAGGCTGCTTGGAGCCACAGGGCCCACACTGCGGTGACATACAGACAGTCTGTGATTTCCATCCCAAGAGATGACATCTCATTGTCTAAGCACAGTAAGGTCAAGATCATGGCTCAAACGAGACAGACTATAGAACCTGTGGGATTTCGTCTGTATCATGGCCCCTTGTTCAGCAGGTAAAGAGGAGAGGAAGGGAGAAGACGGACACAGGAGAATGACAGAGCTCTTTCCCACTGCCCCACACCCAAAGAGTGGGCGTGGCATCTGCCCAGAAAACGGCTCCTGAGGATCTATAGCCAGAGAGAACACAGCATGAAGGACGCCGAAGGCACAAATCCGGGGCGGGGCGGTCTCCATGAGACCGCCTCAGCCGCAGTCCTATCAGTGACCCCGGCTTCTATATCGATCCCAAAAAGCTCAGAACGTTGTACAGAGCATGCCCTGCACACGCAAAACGGGCCCCCCAGCACGTGCCAAAGAAAGCACACTCGTTTGCTTTGCCTGGCATTCAAGGCAACCCACCCGGCCCCGGCTCCTCCCCAGGCCTCAGTCCCTGCTGGGTGTGATGCACACGCCCTTTGCTCCTTCGACACACTGACCTCTCCACCTCTCCAAGCCCCCAGTCCGAAGCACCGCATTCCTGCCATTCTTCCCTCCTTCCTGTTCCTCAGGATCTAGGGCAAAGACCGCCTCCTCCGAGAAGCTATCTTCGCTCTTCCTTCCTCTGGAGGCCGTGCCTGCCTCTCTGCTGTGCCTTCCACACCCTGTCCTGTACCACAGGGCAGCACCCCTCCTCCCAACCTAGACCCAAGACCCATGAAGACAAGAACCGTGTCCCCTTTGCCACTGTGCATTCATTCCACCTGAGCGAAGGCTGATGGTGTGCCTAAGGGCAGTGGTCAGAGCAGAGCTTTGCTGTTTTGTAATTAATAAAATATACTTGTGCCCTTAGAGTTCCCAGTCCAGTAGTGGAAGCAATAAGGCACGAACTTAAATGACCATGAAACTCAGAACAACACACCTAATGTAGTCCCCGGTGCTAAGCAGAAAACTTGGTAAATAACTGCCGAGCTCTGAGAGTGACAACTAAATGCACTGAAGGTACAGTCTGTCCCCACTCCACCCTCATTCTCGTGTGTTACATTTCTGTCCACCTGCTCTTTACTTACCTGCCCCGCTAGAGTGAAAGCCTCATGAGGGCAGGGACTTTTTGGACTTATTCTCCGCACTATCCCCAGAACCGCACACATTCTCTGGCGCATAATAGGAGCTCCATAATATCTAGTGAATAAATAAATGAACACGCGCCCAGCACAATGCCTAATGAATGAATGCATCCGTGAGTTTTTGCTGACTTATTATTGCCTATTTTTTGCTCGCTTATTTTACTGTGAGTATTCCTGTAGTTTGCCGTAACCAAAAGAAAAGATCAAGTGCTATGGAAATCCAGAGAAAGAAATATGATGTTGCAGAGAGCGGAAACAGCTCCATGGAAAAGGTAACCCAAATCGGGCTTTGAAAGAGAGGTCTGTTTTGCACAGGAGGGAGAAGAAAGGGGGGTTCAGGTGGGGATACACGACAGGGGAGCTATTCAGACAAGGTCGAACGTGCAGTTTTAAGGTGGTAAAAGGTAGAAGAGTTGAGAAGTAAGCTGGAAGAAGACAGCCCCCTACAGATCTTGAAGGACCCTCGCTACCAAGCTAAGAAGCTCAGACTTTGTTCCATGGGCATTGAATCCCCCCAAAAGTGGGAGCACAGTCAGCAATCAAAAACAACTAAACAAGCCCTTATTCGATGAACACATCAGATCCAACAAGAGACCAGAGGAGGGGACTGCATCTGCCTTTTGCGTTCCTGGGACTTTCAGCCACTGAACAGTCAGGTTTAAAAACATAAAAGGACGAGAAGGCGGATATGCCATCTCAAGGGGCACCCAAGGGGGTCCGCAGGTTCCAGGACAGTGCCTCCCTCTTCTTCTAGGGGGGGGCAGAGGGGTCTCACCTGCCTGCCAAAAACATGTGACACAGAACACATGAGCTCCAGCATCTCGGCAGACTGACCTTAACACCGAAACGAAAGCATGCAAAGGAAAGGCACACATCTCGGGGAAAGGACGTTTGGAGGACGGAGTGCCCCTCCTCTTGAGCTGACACCTGCTGCTGACAGGAACACAGGAAGGAGCCACGCTCCCCGACGAGGAAGCAGCTAGGCCACTAATCCCCCGGGGTCCTCGCAGCCGTGGACAAGCCTGCAGACGTCCCACCAGGAACCAGAAACCCACCGGCAGGCCGGTTAACGGCAGGCCAGCGAGGTGACAGCTGCAGATCGTCCGAGAAGGACCCGACCCTCAGCAGCAGGGGAAGGCCAGCTGCCGAGAACTCACCCCTCGCCCGCCCTTGAGAAGCTGCCAAGAAACCACTGCCCCAGAACAGGAGGTGCATGGGCAAGACGTTCGCGCTGGGCTGCACCCATCTGGACGGATGTATGCTCAGCAGAGAACCTTCCAGGCCCTAGAGCCTCATCAGTGGATGAGACAGGAGCAGGAAAGCCCGGCCTTAGCTCAACCTTGCCACAACTCAGCAGTGCGAGCTGGAGCACCGACCCAACTTCCCGAGTCGTCCGCAGCCTCCGCCATGAGAAGGGGCAGGCTGGATCCTTGTCCAGCATTTATGTTACTCCAGACCACCCAGCAGCAGCAGCCCCCTGCCGGCAGGGGGCTTACATTCCAATCAGGATTTTTGTTAGGTCATTTTCCATTACTCTAACTTTTCTTCTTCCACACACATAATTCTAGAATAGGGCGCCTGGCTGGCTCAGTTTTGATCTCGGGGTCAGGAGTTCCAGGGCCTCGTTGGGTGTGGAGATTACTTAAAAATGATAATAAATGATTCTATAACAATGACATCAACAGACCACTGCGGGCACTACTGGGTATCAGGCTCCCAGGAAAGAACTCAGCGTTCACGCTGAAAATCACTCCATGCTGGGTATTACACCCGTTTTAAAGAGGAGGAAACTGAGGCCTGGAGGGGCTTACATGAAATGCCCACGGGTCACCCGGCTGCGACTGAAGACAGCTGGGAAGAGGATGAAGAAATGAGATCTCCGTTGATCGAACAGATAAGGTTCTGGCCTCTAAAACTTAAGACGGTAAAAGGCAACTGGGCGGGAGTGGAGGATGCTTTCCTCCACACCAGGATAATTAGGGCAGATGGTGAGTTAGACACCCAGGCTCACTCACGCCATAAGGTGCTCGGCAGCCTCCCGGTTTTTCCACCCAAGAAAAAGAACCCACAGGCTTGAGCGAAACTCTTCCGGGCAGCCAACACGTCTGCCCAAAGGGACTGACAAAATGATGTGACATGATTGATCCCAATCATCCCCGTTTCTCCAACGGCTTCAAATTAAGTCATCCTTTTAGAATAGCATGACCATTTTAATTTTTTAAAAGACAGAGAGGAGGAAACTCTTACATATTTTACAAAATGAAATAATCATCCAGAGAAATAAGAAGAAACGGAACGGACCTATCGTCTTCTGATCAAAATGTACTTCACTAATTAACGGCCACTAGTCTCCAAAGAGTCGCCCCTCGACTCGTTAATAAATCCCCATTATACTTCACTTGAGATGTGAGCATTTACATCGCAAAGGGGAATAAATGAACTGCAGGACTCAAAACCCTTCCTTCGGGTGGCTCATTAAAATTCTGGTCAAAACGGATTTTTATTTATATGATACATTAAAGAATATTATGACAGTCCTAATGTGAAATCTGCTCTCCACTGCCATGGATTTTCTTTCATATTAAGTTACAGTTTCTTTCCACTGGTCTTGTTTTAACACCTCCACGAGTATTTCTCTGGCGAGTGCTAGCAAAGAGGGACGGCCAGAAAGCAGAGAAATGCATTTTCACTGCAACGCTGACTGACGTATCATTTACAAGCTCCTCACGCAGCCCACGACCGGGGGCGCACAGCTCACCTCACACTGGGACCCTGACATATGCACACAGAAGTTTTATTGAAGGGGGATAAACAAAAAATAAATAAGGCTTGACTTAAAGTTCTATACTCCTGCCAGCCAGGTTTTGGCTTCTGCAACACTAACTTCGGTCTGAAATTCCCATGGCTGGGCTCAAATTCTATTGGAAAATAACCGTTGACAAGGAAGGCACTTTCTCCCCGCCCTGTCCCGACTCCCAACCAGCGCACGCCTCTTTTGCCAATTCCCCAGCCAGCCGCTCCCCTGGAGTTGAGCAACCCCAGAACCCTGTGAAACGATGCCCTCAGGGGTCAGATGGAGACACGCTGCCAGACAGAGTCACACAACGGGATGACGTCACAGGGGTTGGGTGAATCACCCAACCAGGGACCGGGGAACTTCAAGGTCTGCACTTGCTGCCCTGCTCCTCAAAGCCTGATGACCTTTCTATGCTGCCTCCTGGGCCATAAGGGACAGCTGATACTCCTAGATGCCCCCCGGCCCCCGCTGTCCACAGCACACACGACAGCACACTGGGTGAGGGCCCAGCTCTGGAAGCCAGGCTGCCTGTACCCCACTTCTCCACCCACGTGTGCCTCAGTTTCCTCATCTATACATCGGACGTGATACGAGTGCCCACCTCACAGGACACGGGTGAAGACGAAGTGAGTTCACATGCACACTGTCCCTGTAACAGTACCTGGCGCATAAATCCAATTAATATCAGTTTTGTTACCAGGCCTCTGGTGGTTATTGGGGTGACAGCCTCACAGAACTATGAGTCAAAACAGAAGGTAACACATACGGTATTACCATCGCGCACCAGAGCTTCCTTGTATGAAGCACTTTACCTTTATTAATGTATTTAATCCAGCAAAAACTTGAGGAGATGGGGGAAATGAGGTTCTGGGAAACCAAATGATGTGCCCAAACTCACACAGCTAATGAGTGGCACCGCCGGGATCCGAACCCCAGCTGTTGAGCTTGAAACCAGCAAGAATGACAATCTAACCAACAACAATAATGGGAGGGGTGAAGGTGAGGAGTTAGAGGAGTCCGCACCCTATGCCAGGCTCCTTGATTCCTCACCAGAACCTGCTGAGGGAGCTGGTCCATCACCCCCACTACACAGAGGAGCCAACGGACTGGGGAAAGTGGTTTGCTCTGTGTTTTGGGACCTGGGGAGTCATCTGGAAAAAACAGACAGGAAAATCCTTTGTGTCATAAAAAGCAAGGTACTGTTACACAATCCCTAGAACTCCATGGAAAGATGTCCTCCCCCACCCGGTATAATGTTTGCTCACATCCGCAAGTCTGACAATCTGCCTAAAACATCTCAAGCTCCAGGATGGGGGCAGGGAAAGGTGCACACTTTGACCAATTTGAGAAACAGTCTGTCTCGTTTTCAGGTTGAATGCACCGCTGAAAAACCAAATGCCAGAGTATGTTAAATTGAAATATAGCCTTCTTGATTTAAAAAAAAAAAAAAAAGCAGGGGTGAGGGGTGGGGAAACAAGAGGGAAGGAAAAACGGGTCAAATGCATGGTTTGACCAAGTCAGGGATTTTTCCAGTTTCCCTCTAGGGTAATCTGATCCTAGTGCTGGCTGATCGAATGACTAACCTGGAAATTTGAAGATTCACACTTATGGGAGAAACAGCAATTCATCCAAACCCAGGAAATACTGCTAATTCTGGGAGCCTCTGAAATGTCAAGGATCACATGCAGTTTGAAAAGCAACCTTTAAACAGGTAACAGTTCCAAAGTTTGTGCTCTGGATGGGAAAACCTCTAACCTCTTTGGTTCATTAATTCCTATTATTTGCTTACTCATTAGGAAAAAATGTCTCCAGATAGTATTTTGCCATCTTTACCAAAGAGGTTTGTGTTTCCTTCGAAAGGCAAGATAAGAAAGGAAATGAAAAATTATATGGAGGAAAAAAGGAAGGAAGGAAAGAAGGATTGTATGGCAAGCTCCAGACCTGACATTCTCCAAATCTCATCCACAAATGCTAACTTTTTCTTCATGAAAGTTCTTTTAATGCAATTAAAAGGTTGCATTTCCAGGAGACGATACTTGAAGACATAAACTGAATTTTCAAAAGCCATTGCACTTTCCCTTTGTGACCTAGAATCAAGAAGTTTTGCCATTTACCAACTCTCTCGAAAAGAATGCCAAGGCCACTGCATACAGAAAACATCTGTCTCCTGAGATCGTACAGGGAAGAAAAAAGTATAATTAAAACGTGCAGTTGTAACATATAAGGCTGTACAACATTTCACCTCGGGATCCTTGCAGCTCAGCTCGGTTTTCAGAGCCAGAGCTGAGGAGCTCCGTGGAAACCATGTCAGCCACACACTTGTGAAAAAAGGAAGGCCGATCTAGATCCCGGAAGCAAATCCCGAAGTACCACTGCTCCAAGGTTCCGTCCTCAGAACTTGTTCCCCCAGGTCCCGGCACTCGCAGAAAGAGTAGCAGCTGTTG
Organism: Suricata suricatta; assembly: GCF_006229205.1. Lineage (NCBI taxonomy): Eukaryota > Metazoa > Chordata > Mammalia > Carnivora > Herpestidae > Suricata > Suricata suricatta. The sequence continues at coordinate 27,777,347 of NC_043716.1, forward strand.
GTTTCCAGCAGGCCCTGAGGGATCCCACCAACCCCAAACCAAAACATCCACTGCCTCCTCTGTCAGATTGAGGGCTTCATGGGGTCTACAAAGTCATACTTCCAAGAAAAGACCAGTGGTTTACTCAAATCCTACTCCTCTCCATAAACTCCAAGTTGCAAGTCCTCAGAAGAAGAACCCCCCAAAAAAGAGTCACAAGGAAATGTCCAAGTTTTCCCGGTATGATCTTGGCAATGCTTAAAAAATAAATAGAGGGTCTGCATAAATATTGCAACAGATGGAGCTCTGTCCTCTCAGGAAGGATCAGGCTTGGCCCTGCCCCCTGTTGGATGCTCAAAACCCACCTCGGGAGGGCTAGATCGCAGACGCACACGGTTATCTCACAGAGAGCTCCTTGCCCAGCCGTGGACGCTCACAGCCACAGGTGGTAGGTACCCTGAAGGAACCTGAAGGTGCCAGGTTTCAGTGCTTCATTGCCAGGACTCTTGTTTCAAATCTGAAATCCTTGGCGACCATCTCTAAGCTCTGAAATCCTACTAGTGATTCTCCTACTTACCTTGGGTTGCGCCCGACGAGGAAATGCAACTTTGGGGTCGATCTGGGGGAAAAAAAGGGAAAAGTGAGAGTCAATTCCAGTATTTGGAGGAGGGGGAAAATTATGATTAATCGCCTAATTATTAATCACTCATTTCTCAGGCTTATACTCCAGCGTTTAGTAACCATCTTAGGAAACTCCAAAGTTCCTTAAGCTTCGACCCAAACTTTACCCATCCCTGCCACAATGTAACAAATAAAGCTAGCCTTTCTAAAATGTCCTACCACGTGTTTCAATGTGTGATGCTCCTAATAAATCAGATCTCACACGTTCTTATTTAAGCAAAGGCTTGTCTCCCACAGACACTGGACACTGAATGGTTACTTGCGTTTAATTTGCAATGCATGGCTGGGAGAAAAGATCGGAACATCGTCACTGAAAAAATATATAACCTGGAAAATTAAACGTAAGATTTGGCAGCAGGTAACCGGATAGTACATCTTCTCCTGGGCGACAACTGAACAAGGCAGGTGGGAAAGGGGATTCCAAAAAATTTTTTAAATCATCAACACCCAAAAACTCCCCAAAGAGATCCAACACGATGCTTGCCTTGAGTTCATTCATTCGTGTTGGCAAAGGCATGGTTACCTGAGTTGACCAAAAAGATAGGTTGTTAGACCTCAAGAGATAGCAGGTGTCAAAAACTATCAGTTCATAAGAAATAATAATAATAAATAAAAAGAAAGGAAATACATAAGCTAAAACCACCTGGATTTTAAAAACCACAGGGGGTAAAAATCTACAAGCAGTTTAAACCCAAATTACAAAAGTAAGGAAGGCCATTATAGGGAGAGGGTTAAAAAAAAAAAAAAAAAGGAAGTCAGATTCCAGTGTCGCGATCAGGGTATTCCTCTTACCCCAACCCCAATCAGCATGGATAAACATCCTCTACCCTAGATCAAATGAAGAATGCATGACTTTAAAACTCAAAAATCCCACGGAAGCATCTGAAATCTAATAGGCCGATTCTAGGATAGAAACTATGGGTAGGGAAAGAATAATAAAATTTCCCCATTACTGGTTTTCATTAGATTTCTAAATATCACAAATCTTTGGGTAAACCTCAACGCAGAATATTGCTCCAAGTTGATTTATAGGCTCTGGCTTTCATAGTACAATGTTCCCCTTTTAAAAAGGTAAACCCGAACCTTGTTTTCAGTTCTGCCCTGTCAGTACGGCGGGGGTGCGCTGATAATGCTTTGGGGAAAAGCACAGAGGTGGGGAAGGCACGCCAGATAGTTCTTGTTCCCAGACTTACATCCCCTAGGATACCCCAGCTGCGAAGACATACAAAGATTTACCACTTTTGTGAAGGTAGTATAAAGACCTAACAAAAATCCAGAGCAGGGCTTTCACCTTTAACATCACCTGAGAAATGAGAGATTACTTTTTCAAAAACTAAAATAGACAAAAATCTCTGATCTAGGAAACTACCCTTTCATCAAGATTAACATTACCACATCTACAGGCCTATTCAGCACTGACTAGAACTGTCTACAAGAGAAATACAACAGGTGTGGATTTTCCATTCTGTTGACCAATCGTTAAGACAGATACGTCTTTTTATAAACACTCCCCCAAACTATTGTTGTTGTTTTGTTTTGTAGCTGACCAGCACAAAATTGCAGTAAGAAGTCACCTTGTTTGTGGAATAAAAGGTGAAGGACATGTTGGGAGAGAGACCAGAGCTGGGGGGAATAGGAAAGAGCGAAGAAAGTGAAACACTCAAGACATATCTGAAATTACAAAAACCAAAGCCAATTCAGAATGCCTGTGTCGTGTGTTGTGATGATAGCATGTCACACCACAAGGCGAGTTCGAGGTCTTCAGTGTGCAAAGTTTGCACACTGAAATCTCTCAAGGAGAAGAACACAGGTCAAGATAGGTATGGCAAATCCCAACCTTTTGCACATCCCTGTCAACTATTTTTTTTAACGAACAAAAAACAAAACTACCAGAAATTAAAACATTAGTTAGTTAGGTACAGCTCTACTTACCGTGGCTACAAATCCTCTAGGAAAAGACTAGGGTACTATTTTGGATGTGAATGGCCGTTACCTAAACAAAGCTTTTAAGGTAACGGTAAACAAGATCCTCGTTTCCATGTCAATAAACCAACCGCTTCTGCCTCCTGCACTGAACGTTGAAACAAAGTCAAAATCTAGGTTATACTAAATAATAGTGACCAAAACATATCCACAAACAATTAGGGAGGGAAAACCCCAGGCTTTGCACCTGATACTGAGGGCTAGGACCCACCAGCCACCAAGAAACCAAACAACTATTTCTCCTACCCGGGCTGGGGAGAAGGAGTGAATAATAAATTCCTGAATTTGCCTTGAAATATTTTCCTCGTTAATTTTGCTAGCTTTTTGAAACATCTACCCAAGAAGTTAAGGAGGAAAAAAAATTCTTCAGACATCCATGATCACCCTATAAAAGATTGTCCCTAAAATTAAATGATCTAAAAGCACAAAAAGGCTGGGCTGCAAGTCATGACAAGTCCAGCCGATTAATAAAGCAACTTAAAATGTGTGGGGCCCTGTCTGAGGGGGTTAGGGAGCAAGCACCTGACTTCTGATCAGAGAAAGAGGGTGAATTTGCAAATAAATTCACTTGCACCAAAGGTGGCCTCATTTCTTTTCTTTCCTCCCCCCTTTCCCCTCAATGTAAAAGCCAAAAGGGACTTGGAAGATCCCCCAGTTCACTCCTGTATTTAACAGAAAAGGAAAACTGAGGCCCTGAGGCAAGGACTGACTTGCCCAAGTTCATAAACGGCAGCTGGGACTGGAACCTGACCCCTTGCCTTGCCCCACTACCCACCAAAGAGAAGTGAGGTCCCAAGCGGCCCAGCACTGCATCCCAGTGTCACCTCTTGAGCAGATGTATAAAATCTGCGGGGAAGTTCTAATAGAGATAAAAGGCAAGGGGAGAGCCATGAAGCCAACAGAGGGGTCTAAATAAAACACTACGAGCTCACCCCTGTATTATATTTACCTTTATAAAATAGTATCTTTCTTCCCTTCCTCTTCTAACCTCTACCTAGAGACTTCTCTCAACACCGGACTCTGAAACCTTCTAATGCTATAAAAGTATCTACATTCAAAATAAAGGATCTGAGGGGGGGAAAGCAAAAACAAATCACTTGGAAACCCAAGGCCTTATCAGTCTTAGATTTCACTCCATCTGGAGTCACCCACTGGATGCCCAGCTCGGCTCCGGGAGGTCTTCCCTTCGCAAACCACTTCCAAATCAGAAGTGCCCCAAGAGGAACCTGTTGCCTAAATCTGTGATTAGCGCCCCCTCGCCTTCTTCCCCGCCCGGTCCCTCTCTGCTGGCCCCAGAGCCGGCCGTGCCTTTTCAAAGCCAGTTCCCACAGCCACCGTTGGTAACGCGTGCTATGCTGGGCTGACAAAGAAAAGTTGCCTTTCCTCTGTGGTGTAGTTTCTCTGCAGGGTCCCCGGGCCCCGAGAGATAGCCTCTCCCCAAGCCGACCCCTCCCCCAAGCCTTCGCCTGGCAGCAACTGGAGCTGCAGTGGGACAAGCTCTGAAAAGAAAACCCCAAGCCCAGCCATTGCAGCAAACTTTACAGCCAACTCGCAAGCCCTGCTTATAAAAGTACCCAGTTCTCAGCACAGAAGCAAAAGAAAGCACTGTCCCTTTAAATGGGGCTGTCAATGCCCAGATCGGTCCAGAGCAGGGGCAAACAACAACAATAACAACGACAGAGAGCAACCTACCGTCTTGGAATCTAACTCATGGTGGGGCTGACCTAATACTTTATCTACACTTGCTGGGTCTGCGAACGTGACGAAACCGAAGCCTCTGAAATGAGACAAAGAGGGAGAAAAACAAACAAGAAAATGTGACACCATTGAAAGCAACAAGGAGTGAGCCCTCATGCAGAATGGAGAGCAAAAGTTGCCCCCTCGCACCCCCACTCCCCACAGCCCTCCCCCAATTCCCCTCCACCTCGCAAGAAAACACATCAAGGTTAATGGGGGAAGTGGAACGGGGGCAGGGCGGGTGGAGGTAACTTGGAAAATGCTGGTGTCTCCACTCTTTCGCCACCTCAGTTTCCTCTCCTCCTCCCCTTCCCTTTCTTAACGCTTTGTTTTATTCCGAAGAAAACCCGGCACTAGGAAGAGATTCATCCAGCTTTCTAAAAGGGGCTTAAGAGTTTGGGGAGCTGGGAGTGTGGGGAAAGCATACATTTAAAAAAAAAACTATGTAGAAAGTGAATGAAGCCGAACGTCATCTTAAAACAGGAGAAAAAGAAGCGACGGGAATATGACTTCAAACGGAGAAATGGGCATCTCTGTATCCAGAGTTTAGCCCCAATTAACAACAACCTTTGGGGTTATGGGGGCGGGGGCGGGGGTGGGGGTGGAATAGAGCGATGTTCGAAACCACCCACATGCCTGAGCCCCATTCTAAATCCGCTTTGCTACTTCCGAAGACACCTCCAAAAATAACACTTAAACTTTGTTCTGAAATAAAGACAAAATCCAGAAGGGAATGGTTTACCTGGAGCGTTTCGTAGTGGGATCTCTCATGACCATACATTCTCTAATTTCTCCAAATTTGCTAAAATAGTCTCTAAGGCTATCTGTAGAGAGAGAAAGAGAGAGATGGGGGGGGGGGAGAGAAGGTGTGGAAAAAAAAAGCAATGCAAATTTTGATCAAGGACAAAAACCAAAAGTAGTTTTCTGTTGTTATTCTGTTTTGTTTTTGCATTTTTTGCACACGCGGGGGAAATTCGGCAACAGAGGTCGCGTAGAGGGCTCGAAAGGATTTGCTATTTAAAAAAATAACCTTGCACAGGAGAAGTGGGGAGCCAATGGCGGGGGGGGGCCCTACACCGGGATAACAAAGAGCAATAAAGAAGCCAAGAAGGGGGGGACCCAGACGTCCCCCCCTCCCTCCCTTACCTGGTGAGGTCTGCCAGCTCAGTCCACCGATAAACATTTTACTAGAGGGAGAAAACATAACAGAAGTGAGCACCGATGTCAGATCGGCCATTTTGACGTGTAACTTACAAAAGCTAAAAGGAAAGCGGGGGGGAGCGAGCGAGCAAGAGCCGGGAGGTGGGGTGGGGGAGAAGGTGACGGCGAAATGCAATCCAAAGGTGTGTAACTTCCACGGGGGGGGCGCGCGGGAGGGGGGGGCGCGGGAGATGCCCGGCTCCGCGCACCGCCGTCCCCGCCGCTGCAAGGAGAGCGAGCCCGAGGCGGCGCGGTGGGCAGCGGCTGGAAACTTACCCGGGGTCGTGCTGGGAGTCGTTGGCGCTGCCCGAGGTGCCTTGGCTCCCATTTGCCTCCATATCTGAGCCCCCCCGCCCCCCCACCCCCAAAAAACCGAGCCCCACAGCGATCGGAGCGGAGCGGCGGCCGGCTCCGAGCCCCGAGATCTCCCGCTCCCTCCTCCCCCTCCTCCTCCCCCCCGCCCGGGCTCCTCCGAATCTCTCAGCGAGCGGCGGAGCCGGGGCAGCGGCGAGAGCCGTCACACGTGGGCTCGGCTTAGCTCAGCCCCGCTGCTCGCACACCCCCCCGTCCCCGCCCCCCCGGCCCATCCCCACCTCTCCCCCTCCT
>NC_043716.1:27783632-27816401 GCF_006229205.1 Suricata suricatta
TCGGCCCCCCGCTGCCGGACCCACGGGGGCGGCGCGCGAACCCCGCGGCCGGAGGGGGCCCCGCCTCCAGCCGGGCAGGGCGCTGGGCGAGGGGGAGCGCACCCCTACTTCCCTGGATCACATGGGCTGCGGGGGGCGGGTGGATCGGGGGAGGGGGTGGCGCTGGGAGCTCGCCGCCGCTCCTCGCTCGGGCAGGGAAGGAGACGCCCCCCACCCTCTCCAGTTCGGCCTCTCCATTCAAGTTCGCCGCCCCGGCCACCGGGATCCGGGGATGGCACCAGCCGCCCGGCCGGCTCTGCGCCCTTTTTCCAGCCACCGCGCAGAAATTTAGGTCAAGGACGTCGGGATCAAACCCAAACCCTGGCGCTCCTCGGCGGGCCCCGAAACCCCCCAGGATCAGGCAGCTTCAGGATTGCGGAGACCCTCCCGCACAAACACCAGCCACAAGTTTTATTTTCCCTTCGCGCTGGAAGTTCTGTCTGGCTCTCGCTCCACACCGGCACGTCTTGCGCCGCTCCCCGCCCTTCCCCGGCAGAGGTACGAATCCGTGCCGGGGAAAGGTTATTTTGGAACTTTGAGAAACTGACGCGATTCCAGTGGTGAGAAAGTGCTGAAGGAAGGCTTTCCGCGTTAATCATACAGGGTTTTAAAAATATAATAAAATAGGTTTATAGGGGTCAAGGTCAAATGATTGGGGTTCAAAGCAGATTTTTGTATATAGTGAGAAATCGTTTTGAGGCGTCTTTGGGGTGGCTGGGAAGGGTGGTTATTTTCAGGAAGCCCCTCTCCAACCGGTTCGTGATGTATTTTCACTATCTCTGTGCCGTTATATATTTTCACTATCTCTAAGCCGTCTGGGGAGGTAGCTAAGGGTAGCAGAAGGCTTCAGACATACACCCCTAGCTACACCTTGGTAGCAATGTGGTGCCACCCAGGTCCTGGTACACTGTAGGTGCTTAATAAATATTAGTTTCCTGCCCCAAAAACGCCAAAAAGACGATATCTGTAGCTTCCCGAAGGCATCACATACTTGGCCATCAGATTCCAGGCTGGCCGGATTCAGGCTGGATTCAATTTATGGGGGATTCAATTATCCTTATTGTTTTTAAATTATTACAATAGATTGAGTTAATATGGCATGAGGGGCAACATAAAGTTGTGGTTCATCAAATATGCAGATTAATGTTAAGTATGAATTGATGCCCAATTAACACGTTCCTGTCAATTTTCATAGGATTAGGACACAATGGAATACACTCAACACCAGAACTGTCCCAAATTCACTGGGGGTCATGGGAAAGTGGAATATTTGGAAAATCCCAACACAAGCCAAAGCCTTGAATGACCAGATCCTTAATCTCCCTGTCCTAAATTTGGGATAATTCCTCACTGACAGGATTGATGGGGTGAGAGGAGAGATTGGAGTGAGTAAATAGAAAAGTCATTTTTTTTATTGCAAACCTATACTGGCAGTGCTTATTATCAATCATTACTTACTATGATTTTTTTGAAGGCACTTTAAAGCCTTAAACCACAAACCCAGACATCTCCCCGTCACTCCAAGCTGCTTCCCAAATCATCTGGGGGCCCACGTGATAAAGAGCCAGTTGTTATTATAGTAATTGTTTATTATGACTATTTTCAATAACAAAACGCAGACAACAGAGCTAGTTGGATTTCGTTTGGGATTTTTACACTAGAACCACAGACCATCAGAACTAGAAAGGCCTTTTCCTGATCCAACCCCCTCATTTTACATCAGGGTCCCAGGAGGAGCCACGCTCACAGGCTACACCCCGCCCCCACCACTCAGCACCTAAGAGGACCTCTGGCCATCACTGATGCCCTTTGGCTCTGTTGCATGCATATTTATTCTGTCCTTCACAGGGCGAGAGTGGGGTGCCCTTGCTCCCTGTTGTAGACCTACAGAAGCTGACGCCGAACTGAATTAAAACCCTGAGAGGGTCTAGCACTGCAATTACAAAGTCAGGAGTTGAGGGAGAGTTTGATCTTCTATTTCCATTACCATGTTGTTTTTACTTATTTATTTTTCATTTACAGGCAGTAACATTTACTCTTCTCGGTCTATAATTCTCTGAGTTTTCGACAAGTGCGTAGCATGGAGTAGTCAACGGGATAACCAATGCAAGATGCAGAGGAGTTTCACCGTCCCCAGAAAAAGTCTCTTTGCGCCTTTCCACCATGATATTTGTAATAACGTACTATTTATTATGCATTTCTTTTCCAGCTCACTCGCTTAATGCAGCCCCCAGATCAGGAGAATTCCAGCAGTGTCATGTCACTCCTCTATTCTCTCTACAGCCCATGACACTGTTAGATGCTCCCTTCTAACTCACTCTTCCCTTGGCATCCTGGATGCCCACATTCTTTTGGTTTTCCTCAGACCTCTCCAGCCATTCCTTCTCTGTCGCTTTACCCTGATTCCTCCTCTGCATTTCTTTTAAATACTGGTGTTTATTCTTTCCCTAGCTACACACCCTCCCTGGATGAGCTCCTCTGAAGGGTAGGGTTAAATATTACCTACGTGCTGATACCACTCAAATTAAAATCTCTGGCCTGTGGCGTCTGGGTAGCTCAGTTGGTTAAGCATCCAACTCTTGATCTCAGCTCAGGTCAGGATCTCATGGTTCATCAGATTGAGCCCCACATCAGAGTCCATGCTGACAGTATAGAGCCCACTTGGGGTTCTCTCTCTCTGTCTCTGTCTCTCTCTCCCAAAAATAAATAAACATTAAGAAAAAAAATCTCTGGCCTGACTCCACAGAACTCCAGGCTCTGATTAATTTCCTTTCACCATCTCCACTTAGCCATCCTGCGGGTACCCCTCCTCAACCTGCATGTCCCAAAACACATGTATGCTTTTCCCCCCCTGAACCTAAAACCCTTTTTAAAATTCGCCATGAGTCAACAGGACCCAGCTATCCTAGAGACAAGGTTGGCCCCTCTCCAGCTTGACACCTTCCCACGTGCGATCATGAAGGTGTGTGGGTTTCACTTCCTAAATATCTCTGAAATTCGTCTTTTCTGCTACTGCACCCCAAATCTCCCCCTTGAGGCCCTGTGATAGCCTTCCAAGCATTCTTCCACTTCACGTCTTCTTCCACTAATATGCCTGGAAAGCTCTCTCTGACCTTTCTGACCGGCTCAAATCCCCCTCGGTAGGCACCGTGATCCTGCCAGAATGTCCTCCACGTGCCCAACCCTGTGCAGTCATTTGTTTCGTCGCTCACCTTCTCCACCAAACCATAAGCTCCCAGGCGTCTCTGCTCTCCACAAATTAGCACAGTGCCTATTAGTGCATGGTTGACACCTACTAAGGATTCAGTGAGTGGAAGGAAGGAGGGAGGGAGGAAAGAGAGAGAGGAAGGAAGGAAGGAAGGAAGGAAGGAAGGAAGGATAAATTTCAACATCTAATTCAATTGTAGGATTTTTTTGTATTCGTGTCCATAAGTCAAATTGGCTGCAATTTTCCCTTCTTCTATTGCCTTTGTCTGGTTATACTGGCCTCGTAAAATGAACTAGTAAATGTTCCTTCTTTTTTCATTTTCTGGAACAGTGTGTATAAAATTGGAATTATGTGTTCCTTGAATGTTTGGTAGAACTTTCCGGGAAAATGGGATAAACATTTCCTAGCTTGATTTCTTACTGCTGATTCCATTTCTTCAGCGGCTGCGATCTTTAGGTTTTATATTCTTCTTGAGTCAGTTCTTACGCATTATATTTTTTTCAAAGAAATTATTCATAGCAACTAGGTTTTTAAATTTATTAACAGGGGCGCCTGAGTGGCTCAGTTGGTTATGTGACCAACGTCGGCTCAGGTCATGATCTCACAGTTCGTGGGTTCGAGCCCCGTGTCAGGCTCTGTGCTGACAGCTAGCTCAGAGCCTGGAGCCTGTCTTTGGATTCTGTGTCTCCCTCTCTCTCTGACCCTACTCCTGCTGTCTCTCTCTGTCTCAAAAATAAATTAAAAACAAAAAATATTTTTTTTAATTATTAACAAAATGCTGTTGATAGTTTCCTCTTAATATATTTTCAACATCGTTGCATCTACCCATAGTGTCCATTTCTTCATTCCTAGTGTTATTGCATATGTCTTCCCTTTTCTGGATCAGTGGTGCCAGAGAGTTCTCTTTTTTTCATTTGCGTGTCTTCTTTCTATTCAAAGAATCAACTTTTAGTTTGGTTAACACTACGTGTTGCTTTGATTAACTTTTGTTTTTATAAATTGTTACGTATCTTACATTCTTAAATATAACAATAAGAGCATATACCATATATAAGAATATGTACTACATATAAGAATATAATATATATTGCATGTTATTAATATATATCTTATTTTCTTTCTTCTGCTCTCTTTGGGTTTATTCTGTTGCTGCTTAAAAATTTTTTTTGAATTGGTGGCTTAAATAATTCTTTTTCAGCCTTCTGTTTTCTGATTGTAACATGTAACTATGGATTTCACTCTGAGTACTGCTCAAACTATATCCCACAAGAGATAGAGAATTTTTATTACTATCTTAGGCAAAGAATATTTAGATTTCAAGTATGATTTCTTCTTTGGCTCAATACATGTGTCTTTATATTTCTAAACATAAGTTTTTTGTTTTCATTTTTAGTTATATCTAACCTAAGTGAATTAGGGTTAGAGAAGGTGGTCTATATGAAGCAGATTGTTATTTGTTGAGATTCTTTGTTATTTGTTATTTGCTGAAAGGTCAGTTTTAATAAATATATTCGATGAGCCTTTGAAAAGAATGTATATGTTGCGGTGCCTGATAGGCTAAGTTGGTAAAGCATGCAACTCTTGATCTTGGGATCATGAGTTTAAACCTCTGGTTGGGTGTAGAGCTTACTTAAAAAAAAGAGAGAGAGAGAGAGAGATGCCTGGGTGGCTCAGTCAGATCTCGCAGTTTGTGGGTTCAAGCCCCGCGTCAGGCTCTGAGCTGTCAGCACAGAGCCTGAAACCTGCTTCAGATTCTGTGTCTCCCTTTCTTTCTACTGCTTCCCTGCTTGTGCTCTCTCTCTGTCTCTCAAAAAATGAATAAACATTTAAAAAAATAAAAAATAACAAAAAGAACGTGTAAGCCTTGTTAAGTGTAGTGTTCTATATAGATCTATTAATCAAGCTTGTTAATTGTTATCCAGATTTTCTATACCCTTACTAATGTTGTCTGATCTACTACTTCTGATCAAAATCTCTTTATATGATTGAATTTGCTAATTTCTCCTAAAAATCTCTCAAATTTTGATTTCTCTGTATTTTAAAGGTATGTGATAAGGTATGTGGAAAAGGGATGTTAATATCTACTAATATAACTGAATTTTTCTATTTTTTTACATCTTATTTCTCTTACTTTCTGCTTTATGTATTTTGAAGCTATGTTATTAGGTACATACAGACTTAGATATACTTTTTCCTAGTGAATTGTGTCTTTAATATATACAGTTGACCCTTAAAAAACACAGGTTTGAACTGTGCAGGTCCACTTGTATGCAAACTTTTTTCAATAAGTACAGTACTGTGAAATTACTGTGCATTTTCTCTTCCTTATGATTTTCTTGTTTTTATTATTCTTGAGAGAGAGAGAGGGAGACAGAACAAGTGGGAGAGGGACAGAGATGGGGGGACAGAGGATCCGAAGCAGGCTCCATGGCAACAGCAGCCAGCCTGCTGCGGGGCTCAAACTCACGAACTTCGATATCATGACCTGAGCCGGAGTCAGATGCTCAACCGGCTGAGCCACCCAGGTGCCCCTCCTTATGATTTTCTTGATAAAATTTTCTTTTCTCTAGCTGATGGTGTTGTGAGAATACAGTATATAATATATAGAACATGCAAATATGTGTTAATTGGCTGTATGTTACTTATTGTAAGAATACCATTATAATACATACAGCATACAAAATATGTAATTGACTGTTTTTTATTGCAAGAATATGGTATGTAACATATATACAGAATGTGTTACTTGGCTGTTTATGTCTTCTAGTAACAGTAGGCTATTCGTAATTAAGTTTGAGGGGAGTCAGAAGTCATACACAGATTTTCAACTGCTCAGGGAGTCCTTACCCCTAACCCTTGGATGGTTCAAAGGTCAACTATACACAAATGATCTTTAGCCCTAGTGCTTTTGGCTTTAAAGTCTGCTTTGCCTGGGAAAAATATAACTACTCCATCTTCTAATTAGCATTTGCCTGGCATATGTTTTCCATCCTTTGTTTTCAAGTCTTTAAGTTTTAGGTGAGTCTCCTATAAACAACATATAGCTGGATCTTGTTCATTTATTTATTTGACTGGTAAGTTTTATCCACTAACATTTAATGTGATGTTTTTAATGAAATTTAGGAGTGCAACAATGTATTAATCACAATCTCTGGGATTAACACACTATCGTCATTGGGTATGTGAACACTGGCACCTGTTATTCAGTTAGAGAACTTCAGCAGTAACAATGATTTAACTTCCTAGATGCTTCTCCTCTATCGTTTCCTTCATCTGAAGTAACTGCTAATCTCAATCTTGTCTTTATTACCCTTTGCTTTTAAATTTTTTATCAAAATATTATGATACATGTGTTTTAAACTATTATGAACATTTTCTGAGATTTAGGTTTTTTTTATTCAACATAATATTGTTACAGTTCAGCTAGATTCTTGCATCTGGTTGTCGTTTATCCTTCTTTGTGGTTGTAGAGTATTCTGTTGTGTGATTCTCAGTTTATTTTGTCCATTGTCCTATCACAAGCCTTGGGGTTATTCCAACTTTTTCTGCTATGAGCAGGGCTATAATGAACATTCTTGTCTTCTGATGATGTGGGCAAGAATTTTTCTTTGGAGCAATGACTGGGTCATGAGGTATGTGAAAATAAAACTGTACAAGATAATGCTAAGCAGTTTTCTAGAGTGCTGTTTCCATTTGTGCTCCCACTAACAATATGTAAAGAGAGCCTATTGATATACTGATTTCTAACATTTTGGAATTTATGTCTTCAGTCTCATTTTGCACCTGTTTATTCTGTCTCTTAAGTTTTTGTTTACTTTCTGGCTTTCTATTGAATCGGTCAAGAATTCTTTGTTCCCCTTTCCTCTTAATTTAGAAGTTGTAAATTGTAGTTCTAGTCTTTTGGTGGTTATTTTACAATTTTTAACATATGCGTTTAATCCACCTCTCCTAAAACTGTACAGGAAGCGAAGAACGATTCCATTTCCATTACATCCTCCTTCTTACATGTTATCGTTGCTTGTAGTTTAGACCACCCACTTCTAATACGCCTCAATTTAATCACTATGGTCATTTTACTTTTATGCAATTCTTGTCTAGATTTGCTCAGGTTTACCAAATTGTTCACCTTTGTTTCTGGCATGCCATTTTTTTTTCTAGTTACCGGCCCTTTTCCTTGAAAAGGATACTACTACTACTATCTTTTAGTAGTACTTCCAGGGATGTTACATGAGTGACCTACTTTCCCCATTAATATAAAATGGTCTTACTGCACTGTCATCCCTGAATGATGATTTCTCTGGGAAGAGAATCTAGATGGAATGTTGTTTTACCCCCAACACACTTCTTGTTGGTTCTCTATTGTGGAGACGCTTGCTGTCCGTCTACGTGCAGATTTCCTTTGTAGGTAATCTGACTTTTTGTTCGGGCTCTAAGATTTTCTCTTTGCCTGTGGCTTCCTGCAGTCTCACCATGCTGCGTTCAGGTGTGAACTCCTTTTTACTTACCTAGTTCAAGATTTGTTGCACATCCCAATCATAGGATTCATGTTTTGTTGTGTTTTGTTTTGTTGTTATCAGAATCTGCAAACCTTTCAGTCTTTGTCTACATGAATCCGGGGTCCCCTACGTTCTCTCTCCTCTCTCCTTCTGGTCCCTGTAGGAGGTGTATAATGTGCTTCCTCTTCCAAGAGAACATCCCCTGAACCTTTCTCTCAGACTTCCCTTCACTTGGTCCCTCTGTGAGGATTCCTGGGCGATTTCCTCAGATTCATTTCCAATTTTTTTTGTCAGCTGTGGCTAATCTGCACTGTAACTCCTCCACTGAGTTTTTATTTTGGTAACTGTATATGTTATTTCCAGAGGTTCTATTCAAATCTACCTTTTTAAAAATACTGTTATTTTCTCATGGCTCCAAATGTTCTTTTATGTCTTTAATCATTTTAAATTTACTTAATGTAGAGTCTGTCTGTTAGTTGTGTCTCCCGAGGTTCTCGGGACTTTGGTGTTACGTACTACGTCTTGGTTATGGTGGATCATATGCCTGTATATTCTGTGGTTTGGTGTTGGATTTGCGTTTTTATCTTTCCTTATCAGTTTTGGGGTTCCTTGCTCCTGGATCATACAGGTAGTGTAAATTCCAGCCCCAAATTTACATCAAGGCTGCCTGTAGCCCCAAATTCTCAGTGAAGACTTCTTTCTCCACTTTCAAATCAGGCCAAGACAGTCAAATTTTCTTGTCCTCCTGTGCCATTAGCGAGATTTCCTCCCCAGTAAATTATTGCTAAAATGATTCACCCTTTTGAAGGGTCCAGCTCAACGTGGGGACCTCAGAACCACCTCCCTGTGTTGAACAGACCTGAACCACAGTCTCCTTCCCATTGGGATGCTCCCCTGCGGGCTTTGATGGCCAGCAACCTGCCCAGCACCAGCTCCCTCCCCACTGACTTGCTCACCAAGCTAACTGCCATTTCCCTCTTGCTTCCGGCACTGAGGGCCTGCCTCATGAGCTCATTTCAGTGGGTGTTTATTGCATTTTGGCCAGTGTTTAGAGATGGGTTACAGTGGGAGGATTATTAAAGTTATTTCATCTGCCATACTGCCAGAAATGGAACTCGCTTCCACTTCAAATGTTTAATGTCTTCCATTTCAAATGCATTTTTTCTTAGAGTAGGGTGGCAGCTAAGATCCCTGACTAATTTTTCTTCTGAATAACCTCTTTTTACCTTTTATTTTAAATTGAAGTACAGTTGAATTTGTGAATAATCTTTTAGGGATGAGGCATCATTGGAATTATCCCAAATGAGGCAAACATACAGTCAATGCGGGTATCCATTCTAATCACCTGGGAACTTTAAAAATACTGATGCTTGGCTCCGCCCACAAGATTCTGATTTAATTGCTTGGGGGACCATCTGGGCTGTGGTCATTTTTGTAACTTCCCAAGTGACTCTAATGTGCAACCAAGGCTGAGCACGATTATTTAAAACATACTGATGAACACAGCAGACCATAATGATCCCTGGGCTCCACCCAGAATGTCTGATTTATTTTGCCCGGGGAGGGCCCTAGGCGTCATATTTTTCAGACATTTCCCTGATGATTGTAGTGAGGCTTGAGAGCCAATGGTTTTCCTGGGCACACGCGCTCAGAGAGAGAAGTTCAAATAATGTTTGAGCTGAAAGCGTAGGAAGTAATCTAGCCCAACATACGCATGCGCACAGCTAGCCCTCGGACTCCCAGGGACCTTTTAATTATAGAGATTCCTGGAGGTTATGAGGCCAGAGAGTCTTTCATTCCCCTGCGGACTGGGACGGGCAACCAAATTTGGAGACGGCTCCGCCAGCCTCTTCTTGTTTTACAAAAGAGGAAACCATCCCTGAGAGCGGTGTTTTCTTCTCAAAGTGGCAGAGCTGACTCGGAGGAAATCCGACCCCTACCTTCCGGTCTGATGTCCATCTCATCCGTTTCCAGACACGAAGCCCGCTACTGCCTTCAGATGGTCTTGGCCATTTTAAAGAGACCGATGTTTGAATTTGTGTGCAGTGACTTTCAGGAATGTGGGGTTTTCTGTTTTGCGTGGATGGCCCGGTGGAGGGAAATAAACCCGCCGCCCTCATGCACAGAGGGTCACACTAGTAGCTTGGTGGCCTGGAGCCGGTGAGCCACCATCCACGTCAACCTCCCCGTCTGTATATAGGGGGTTATGGTGGTTTTAAAACATGACCACAAATGCTTTAGTACTCCTTCAAGAGGCGGGGCTTGTTCCCAGCCCCCTGGACATCGGCACTTCGTAACTGGTTTCTAATGAACAGAATGCAAAGGAAAAGATGGTGGGTGAATTCCAAGGCCAGATCATAAGCAGCATCATGGCTTCCACCTTGCTCCCTCTTGCTGATCACTTGCTCTGGGGGAAGCCAGCTGCCGGATCAAGGAACCCAGTGGAGAAGCCCACGTGCTGAAAAACTGAGGTTTGCTGTCAGCAACGTGATCTCACCAGGACTATGAGTTAGACACATTAAAAGCAGATCTGCAAGCCCCGGTCAAGCCTTCAGATGACTGTTGCCCCTGTCTATGCCTTGACCACAACTTCGTGAGACCCCTTGAGCCAGAACCTCCCCCTCCCAGTTCCTGACCCCCAGATACTGTGTGAGATGGTAAAGACTTGTCTGAAGCTACTAAATTGGGATAATTTGTTATCCGGAATAGATAACGAACAGAGATACTTCAAAACGCACTAAAATAGAGCTGCTTACTTTATAGGCTTACAACATTCATATGCTAACATTTATAGAGTGCTTTAGTTAGACTCTGGCCAAATGAACTGTATATTAGATAGAAAGTAGCGATTGCGTATTATTAATGTTATCAGATTGCAACACATTTCATGTTCAATTACCTAAAATGCTCTTTCTGGAGTCTTGCCTTGCTCGGCATCTTATCCCCACTGCACACTTATGAAAGGTCACTGTCAAGATATAAAAGTATATGTATGATTTAAATGTCTTGACTCAGTTGCTAACAACCATGAGCATGTTTTCAAATTGGAAAAACAAGATTAATTTAAACTGGCTCTTTTTCACACAATGTGCTTTGTTTACTTTTCAGGGCTCCATTTCACTGCCAAGCCAAGTGCCTCTCTGATTAGAGAGTATGTTCACTGTATCTCCCCTGGGCTCCCACAAAACCTTACCCTTAAGAACAGGCATGGAAGACGTTGCACCAAAAACACAAACCATATTTTTACCAGAAAATATTTAGGGAAATGAGTTTTTTCGATGAGAATTTCGCCAAGAATAAATTTCATGCCTAAAAGGAATGGACCCTTTGTGTTTCCCTTCAATAAATAAATAGCTTCTTTCTTCAAGAATTATGACTTCTGAGCGTGCTCTTAAATTCAAAGCTAGTTTGTTTTCTTCCAAGAAATAGGAAATCTGTGCATACAGACCCTTCATTGGTTGGTCTTCCTTCTAGATCTGGGTCATATGGGAAAGCCAAAATGGCATTTTTCCTCTTTTTAAAAAATTTTTAAATGTTTATTTATGAAAGCGAGAGGGGGGGATGGTAGAGAGAGAGGGGAGACAGAATCCAAAGCAGGCTGCCTGCTCTGTGCTGACAGCTCAGAGCCTGACACAGGGCTCAAACCTACAAACCGTGAGATAAACCTGAGCCAAAGTCAGACGCTTAACCAACAGAGCCACCCCAGACAACCCCCCAAGATGGTATTTTTCTAACAGTCGTAACTGGAGGTATAAAATATTTGAGGAGAACATGGAAAAAGGCAGAAAGTATGAGGGTGAAGTTGAAACTGCATTTTTCAAACACTTCTAACTTATCTACCATATAAATACCTTAATGGATAGTTTATTTATTCCTAACATTGCTTGATATACTTAGAGACATAAAAGTCTATTTAAACAATGGAGAAAATTTGCTTTGCTTTGTTATTTCCTTCCCAAGCCGGGGGAGGGAAATGCAAAAAAGTTTCTAATAGAGGAGGCGGGGAGAAGAAAACTTGTTTAGCCAACTTTTTTTCCTTTTCTCCTTTCCATGTTCCCACAGGACACAGCTAGAGACCTAGTGTGTGGTTGAAGAGTTTTACTCCTTTTTTATCCCCACTCTGGCTTCCACTTTCCTTGATTCCAACTCAGAATGATCACGCCCAGCCAGGGCAAATGCTACTTACAAGTTTAGCCAAGTGAGAAAAAGTCAGACTCCTAATAAATATCAACGTCATTGATGGAGTGACCACAGCAGGGATCCTTCCAGGTGCGCACAGAAAAGGGTCAGACGTCTTTATTCTTCAGGAGTTGGAAGAGCAGGGCCCGGCCCGGGGTGAGGCTGGCCCAGCCCCTCTGGGTGGCAGCTTCCTGCAGGGGACACCATACACCATGGTGGTGAGCCCCCTCCCCAGCCGCGGCTCCCTTCTGTGAGTGAGCCTGGCCGTGGCAGGTCCAGGAGGTCAGCCTCTGGAATTAAACAGAAAGTTTCTGTTTTCGTGACACGGTCCCAGAGCCGCTCTTCCCTGCAGCTTATAGCCGTTTAACTGCAGTCTGTCATTCGGCCATCATTATTCGTATACGTGTAGGTAAATATTTTATTAAGCGTCTTCGCCGCTTGGCAGTTAGGGAGCCCTTTGCCTAGTAGAGCTGGCGGCCGCCCAGCGCCGCCCAGGAGGGTGGGAGAACACTGGGCCACTTGAACTTCGACATCGACATCGGTGGTGTTAATAGAGCGGGGGAGGGCAGCGGGGTGGGGGTGGGGGGTCCTTTCCACCTGGAAACCATTTTCTCCTCTGGCCTCTCGGGCTTAATCTTCCATCGCTTCGTTTTTAATCAGTTACCAATTTGGCCTTGATGAAAGCTGCAGGGGCCTCCAGAAGAAATTGGCTATGCCTTTTAACTCCACCTGGAAATGGTTGAGGCGGTGCCGCGGTCACCTTGCCTTACACCTCTGCACCCATTTGGGAACCCGCCCCACGCCCACCGCGCTCCGCCTTGCCAGACAGAAACCTCAATGTCACGGCTGGAAATGCGCAGGGCCCCTCCACCCAGGCCTCCTCACACACACACTGACTGGGTCGTGTCCGTGAACTCCAAACATTCTCAGAGGGCCTTTTCACCACCCAGCCCCATGACCGCATCAGCTGGCCAATTTGCCAGCCACAAGCTCACAGCTCAGCCCACAAACCCACCGGTCAGTTTGGACGCATGTTGGGTCCACTTCTTCAAAATCCTTTGCTTTTTACCATGATTCCAGGTGACCAAAGCAGCAATAAGAAGCATGGCTATAGCGTGGTGCCATCAGATCTTTAGGTCTCCAGGAAGCCAACTCGACAGGATCCAGTTCTGTGTGAGAAGTTCCAACTGCGGAGGACCGTGGGTAGGACGCCCTCTTCTGGTGGATACGGGGAACACCTACCTGCGCCCAGGCGTGTCCGCTCCCCCTGCTGGTGGAGGAAAGAGAAGCTGTCGCTCTTGTCTCGGGCCCCAGATTGCAGAATTCAGGGCCATGTCATCAAATTGGGAGACCCAACCCCCACAGATCCAGAGGTATCCTAGAGACCCACCACAATAGCTGGCCCTGCAATTTCTGCAGCCACCAGTTCCAAGTGGCTGCACAAGGTATGAAGGGGAGTTGGCTAGGGAGAAAGCCCTCCCTTCCCAAGGGGCTTCCAACAGGCCGAAATCAAATCTGCATAGCTCCACGGTGTATTGACACACAGAGACAGAGCGAAGAAAGGAAGAAGAGAAAAGATTAGGAGTGAGGACAATAGAGGGCAGGCTTTTCAGCAAATTGCTGAGTAAGACACTTGTGCTAAAAATAATGCCGCTTGGAGAGGGCATAAGAAACAAACGTGGAGCTGTGCCCATGGGTGGGAGGAACAAGAGGCTGTGCCTCTGAACACCCCGAATTAGAACAAGATGAAGAAAGGACCACAACCCAAGAGGAGAAGGAATAAACATAAGAATAGTTCGAAGTGAACCAGAAAATTAACTTTGTCACCCTCCTCTCCCTTCCGTGGATCCGATGATGCCAGAGGCCCCCAGCAGTGGACGGCCACGCCTCTGGGTGCTGCACAGGCCCCAAGACCCCATCAACCACTCAGCAGATGCCGCACAAGAAAGGAGGGCAAGACCTGGCTTTGTGCCTTCCAGTCTGGATCATGGATAATCATGAACATCCAAAAAATCAATTGCCCAAGCGGCTGATGGGGAGGTCTGGCTTGACAGAAGGCTCACGAAGAAGACCCGGGGGGTTAGCTGATCACAAGCTTGATGTGAACCCACAGCGCAAGGAGGCTGTTGAGAACCCTAATGCAATCTTAGGCTCTATTAATAGAACGACAGAGTGTGGAAGGAGGGAGGCAATAATCCCCGCGCGCTGGCAGGTCAGGCCACATGCAGTTTTATGCTCAGTCCTGCGGGCTATATTTTAAGAGAGGCGCTGGCAAATTCAAGCCTGTTCAGAAGAGCCTGAAAAGGACTGGATGCCAGTGTTTAGACAGCATCGAGATTAGCTTGACAGTCCTTTTACAATTGGCAAAATCAGAATGCTTATTGCATTGAACACAGAATCTCAGTAGCTAGGACTGAGAATCATGTTTTCAATGTTTGCTTCACCCCCCGGAGCTTTTGGGGGTGCCCTCTCTATAGAATGGGGGTGATAGTCTCTCCCTACCCTTCCTGCGAGTGTGGTTGGGCTTGTGTGCTGAGCCCCCAATTGCTGCCAGCTCTGTGTCAGGCATGAGGGCACCAAGAGGAGCTTGGAGCCCAGTTGGACACACAAGCCCATAAAGAGGCATTTTGCGCATAACGTGATGGATGATAATACATGCATCGATTTGATATGAGATGTAATTAATTTCTTAGAAGAAAAGAACGCCAGGAGAGAAAAACAGAGTCTTCAGGGCATATGTACTTTCAAGTGCAGACAAAGGGGGAAAAATTGCCAGAGGTCAGAGGGGAGTCGCCACGAGTGTGGAAAGCTTAGAACCAAGAGATTTCGAGTCACAAAAGACAGTTGAAAGGTCTCAACAGTGTCTAGTGCCACCAAGAAATCCAGGAGGAGGAGGAGAAAAGCTGAAGTATTTCCGGACCACTCCCCAGATGTGGAGATTAGGAGTTGTTCCTTAGTGGTCAAGAAACACATTTCGGGAAAGTGCTGCAGGCAGAGATGAATTCATTTAGGAAGTTTGTGGAAGGCTGCATTTATGGGACACCTACTGTATGCCTAGCATGGTGCTATGCACTGTGGAAGTTCAAAGAGGGTAAGACTCAGCTGGAGCCCACTTCAATAGTGTCAGGTGAGTTACGAGTAACACCTACCGATTCATTAGGGAAGAGTAGACGATTATGACATGAATTATTCAACTGGGTGAGGCAGACAGACAGTGGTTTAAATGGCCAGTGTGTGGACCCATGATATTCCTTATGCTTATGAAAGCCATTCTCTGCAACCTGGAAGAAAGAATGGCATCGATGTATTCCAAATACGGAGAATCTGGTCCTAGGTTTCCCCTCCCCTGGTTTCTTGGGAAGTTTCCTTTTTCCCAGTGTTCCCTTGTCTACCATCCCTCATATTTTCTCCCACTTTGTTATTTGCCAGTGAAATTAATATTACTCTTTACCCTGCTCACACTCTAGATCCAACATGCGTTTTTTTTCATCAGTGGGTTTGTGTTTGGTTGATTAGTTATTCATGTATAATGCAAGATGACAAGAGCTGTAATACAGAGAAATGATTGTGGAGAACGCAGGCCCACAAGCTCTGGAGTTGGCTTCTCTTTTTCTTTTTCTTTGTGTGCGTGTGTGTGTGTGGGGGAACGGGTGGGTAGGCAGGTTAGCAAGGCTTTCGGATTACTTGCAGATAGTTGAAATTCTCTTCTTACCAAACTGGTGACTGAAGCAAAATTGGGAGAATGAAAATAAATGGCGTTTGCTGTACATCCCGTCAGTCTCCTTGATCTGCATCACGAGCCCCTCATGGACTTCCGGATCTGTCCCGTACAATCGCTCAAGTCATTCGACTTCTCCAGACTTGAGTTTCCCCACGTGTATCACGTCCAATGTTTCTGTGTTGGCTTTGTTCATAGGTTAAATTTTTGCAAAGGGAATCCACCTTATAGATGAGTTCTCCCCTTGACTTGCCCTCTGGGACTTCCTTTGGAGTAGTCAAAGATGGGAATCTCTACGGGATGCAAATCTGATGCCTCCAATGGCTTCCCACTGCACTCAGCCCCTTTCGTGTAGCCTAAAAGGCCCTACGCGATCTGACCCTGTCCTGCTTTTCCAATCTACCCCATGCCACCATCCCCAACCATTTCTCAAACAAGATAAATGACTTTAGCTCCTCAGGCCCTTAGCATATGCTATTCTTCCTGCTTGGAATGTTCTTTCTCCCCTCATCTGGTGGACATCTTGTTACTTTCCAAATCTTAGTTCCAACACTACCTTCTCACAAATGCCTTTTCTGGTCAACCTCTCTAGAGTCACCTCCCCACCCACTGCTTTCTAGTTCATTGCCTTATTTATTTCCTGCTGGGAGCCCAGCTGAGGGCCACGACTCCTCTGTTTCGGTCTTTCCATGAGGCAGCACGGGCTTCCAAAGAGCACGGAAGCCTGATTTTAAAAAGGAAGAAGAAACACCCAAGTTCACCTTTGTGGGTGGGAGGGCTCTGGGGGCTTTACTTGAACCTAGCCAAGCAGAGGAAGATGATCTTGGTTTAACATGATTTAAATCAGCACCTGCTATACAGAAAACACCCATGCAGTGGGTGATGGAGAGGTGAGAGGCAGGGACATGTGCCCAAGTAGAGTGGCTCTTTGACAGGATGGAGGGGTTCAGTGGCAAGGCAAGGAGCCACCAGACCAGAAGGTACAGGCAAGGGAGAAGCTAAAAGGCTTCCAAGAGGGGCCAGTGCCAGAGGTGGCTGGCAAGGAAGGCCTTCCAGAGGCAGAGAAGCCAAGGTCCATTTGCGCCCCTCCGCCCCCCCAACGATCTCCATTAGGCTGGAAAAGGGTAGGGTCTGCAGGAAGTGTAAGAAGAGCAGTTCATTACTAAAAGCTCCAGTGAGGTCCCTCCGGACCAGTCCCCGGAGCCAGCATCTGGAGTCATGGACCTAGAGCCGGGGAGAAGAGTGGAGAACAGCTACACAACTACCAAGAGGAAGAGGAAAGGGATGCCGGGTAGTTAAAACCACAGGTGGCTCTGTAGTGATGGCAAAGAAGTCCAGAAACATCCGGGGCACGTTGTGATGGAACAAAGTAACAAGCGACCCTTGGGAACTGTGTGTATGAGGGGATTTGGGGGTAGAGAGTCACGATAAAAACAACAGAGGGATGGGACTGCAGACAGAGTCTGACATCAGTATGGAGCACGCCCACGCTCACAGCGGCACTGTTCACGACAGCCAAAGGGCGGAATCCACGCAGTGTCCGTCAACAATGCACTGACACGCAACGTGTGTACAACATAGGTACAACGGAGTATCATGCAACTGTGATGAGGAATGGAAAAGTGGTACACGACACGATGTGGATGAAGCTGAGGGGCAGCGGGCCATAAGGGGAATAAGCCAGACGCAAAAGGACAAATACTACATGACACCACCGACAGGAAGTACTCAGAAGAGTCCCATCCGCAGGACGCAAAGTAGAAGTGTGGTTGCCAGGGTCCAAGGGGAGGGGAGAACAGGAGTTATTGTCAAGTGGGCACAGAGTTTCAATCCAGTATGATAAAAAAGTTCTGGAAATGGATTAAAAATAAGTTCTGCAAATAGCACTGATGATAGCATAAAAATGTGAATGTACCTAACATCACTGCAGTGTCCACTTAAAAATGGTTAAATGGCATATTTTATGTAATGTATATCTTACCACAGTAAAATTATTAATGTGGAAAAATAAGGAAGTCAAGAATATCCAGGATAACCCCAAGAAGGGAAAGAAATGGGGGGATATAACCCTGTCAGTTACTAACACAGATTATGAAACCTCAAGAATTAAAACAGGGTGGCACTGGCATTTGATTACGCGCACAGACAACGGAACAAGTGGAAAGCCCGGAAATAGGCCCAAATCCTTCAAGACTTTCATGTGTGGGAAAGGTGGCATCTGGACACTGTGGGGAAACTGTGCTGAGAAAACCTGGAAAAAAAGAAGTTGGCCCCTTGTCTCCTAGTCCTAGCCAGAAGAGCCCCAAATGGAAAGGAAATTTAAATGGGAAGTGTGACCCTGCACAAGTACTAGAAGGAACCAGGAGAGAAGTCTTTTTTCACCTCAGAGGGTGAGTATATACCAGCTGTGACATGAGGTCACAGCTCTCTGTGCCGGTGACATGGGGTCGTTGTGAGCCCTGGAGGAGTTAATATATGCCAAGTACTCGGGACAGCACCAGCACACCCAAAACACTCAGTCAGTGACCACCGCCACCACCATCATTATCATCATCATGATCAGCAAAAAGAATTGAAGGGGGCGCCCGGGGGGTTCCGTCGGTTAAGAGGCTGACTCTTCATTTCTGCTCAGCTCATGTTCTCACAGTTCATGAGTTCCAGCCCCACATCGGGCTCTGCTCTGACAGAGTGGAGTCTGCCTGGGATTCTCTCTTTCCCTTTCTCTCTCTCTCTCAAAATAAATAAATAAACTTAAAAAAAAAGAATTGAAGACAGTTTTGGGGCACCTGGGTGGTTCAGTCGGTTAAGCGTCTGACTTAGACTCAGGTCATGATCTCACAGTCTGTGGGTTTGAGCCCCGTGTCAGGCTCTGTGCTGACAGCTAGCTCAGAGCCTGGAGCCTGCTTTGGATTCTATGTCTCCCTCTCTCTCTCTGCCCCTCCCCTGCTCACACTGTCTCTCTCTCTCTCTCTCTCTCTCTCTCTCAAAAATAAATAAAAACATTAAAACATTTAAAAAATTGAAGACAGTTTTAAACTGACATGGAAAAAGTAGTATTAAGGTATATTAAATGGAAACCAAAGGCAAGGTAGAGCAGTATGCACATAATATACTATCGTTGGTTTTAAAAGGGGGAAGTAGAAAAAATACACATGCACATTTATATTTACATATATATGTAAGTGTATATTCACACACACACACATATACAATAAACATCTGTGGTCAGGCCACTGCATTACACAGTTGTGTGAGGGGACACAATCCATTGTATTCTAGGTCCGTGGCATCCTAGGAGCTCAATATAAACGGTGTCCCTTGGGCTCTGCACCACGGTGGTCCTGCTGACTTGACTGCGTGTGGTAACGTATTTCTGGGAACACAAAGAACGGAATGATGCTGGCTGCCCATGGGGAAGAGACACAGGTGGCTTGGAACGGAGGTGGGAAGGAGACTGTCACCATACAGTCTTTGTGTCTTTTCAATCTGGAACTATGCACATGTGTTACAGAACACTTCTCACTCCAGAAAATAAAGGGACCTATGAAAATAAATCAATGCACACCTATGAAAGTAATACATAAAAGTCACAATACAAGTTAGGGAATTGGGGAAATACCAAAAAAAGTTTGAAGGACAAAATTATAACTAAGCACGATTTTTCTGATTATCTCTATGTGACTGTCTGGACTGCTTTGAAAGGCATCATGTAGAGCAGGAATGAGGAAACTATAGACCCAAGCTATATCCAGCCCATCACCTGATTTTGTAAATAAAGTTTTATTGAAACACATCCACACATTTGGCTATAAATCATCTATGGCTGCTCTCCTCCTACATTTAGTTATTGAGTAATTTTGATTTGGCAAATTATCTGCTACTATGTCTAGTTCAATCTATAAATCTAGTTCAATCTATAAATGCCCTCTCATGATTCCACTAAAAGGCACAGTGAAGAAGTAAGGTGAGGGCAATGGTTGTAATGAACAGACGATTTTGGATTTAGGACTTAAGAAAACAAGAAGCAGAGGCGTTCACCACAATGAAAGTGATGTTAGGAAAAGTGGGGTTTTTTAAATCTTTTTCTAATGTTTATTCATTTTTGAGAGACAGAGTGTGAGCAGGGGAGGGGCAGAGACAGAGCGAGACACAGATTTCCAAGCAGGCTCCAGGCTCTGAGTTGTCAGCACAGACCCAACGCAGGGCTCAAACTCATGAATTGTGAGATCATGACCTGAGCTGAACAAAGTTGGACGCTTAACCAAAGGAGCCACCCAGGCACTCCAGGATGAGTGTTAACAAATTGGATTTGTTTGGATACGATAAGAAAGATTTAGTACATGGATTGAAGTAAGAAAAACCATACCAAGACAAATTAAAGATCATCAAAGTGGAGAAAATGGAAAAGATATTCTCACAAATAAGCTAGACCTTATTAAGAAGTCTAGTATTGGGGCTCCTGGGTGGCTCAGTCGACTGAGCATTCAACTCTTGATTTCCACTCAGGCCATGATCCCAGGGTTGTGGAATGAAGCCCCGTGTCAGGCTCCATACTGAGCATGGAGCCTGCTTAAGATTCTCTCTCTCTCTCTCTCTCTCTCCCCCTCTGCCCTTCTCCCCTGCTTGCATTCTCTCTAAAATAAAATAAAATAAAATAGGGGTGCCTGGGTGGCTCAGTCAGCTAAGCAGCTTTGGCTCAGGTCATGATCTTGTGGTCTGTGAGTTCGAGCCCCACATCTGGCTCTGTGCTGATGGCTCAGAGCCTGGAGCCTGCTTCACATTCTGTGTCTCCCTCTGTCTGCCCCTCCCCCACTCACACTCTGTCCCTCTCTTCCTCTCTCTCTCTCTCTCAAGAATAAACATTAAAAATAAATTAAAAATAAATAAATAAAAGAAGCATAGTGTTATAATAATTCCCTATCTTATGACCTGGGATAAGGTATTTAAAAATATAAGAAAAAACACATTTCCTACCTTGAAATCTCACCAGGCATTCAGTCTCTTTATGTCCAGGGGAACATTCAAAAGTCATCTGAGACACAGAAGAATTCTCGTTTGGGCAGCAGCATCCCAGGCCTTGTAGGAGTCTGGCATCCCTGGCTCCCCACTAAATGCGGCTAACGGCCCAGTTCATAATGACAATCAAAACAACTCCTTCGAATTTTCAAAACTCCCCTGGAGGGCAGCACCACCCCCCTTGAGAACCACAGATACATGTGAAAGCAATTTGAAAAGCTAAAAGCACTTTTCAAATGCACGGTATGGTTGATCTACACACGTAGAGTGCAGTTTCAATGGACGCCATACATCCGCGCTCTTCACACAACGACTGCTGAATTATAAAACATGAATGTTTTCTTTTTCATAAAATTGATTTCCGTTTTTGGAAACATGGCCAGTAAATCAATATACTTATTAAGAACAACCAAATATTCGGATTTAAAATAATTGAAGGGTATCAATGAATGAGCAGACAAGTTCAGGATCCTTAGCCCAGAGATTGAGCAACGTGGAGCTCAGTGTTGTAAACTGAGCACAGCCCTCCACCAACATTTGCTGTACTGGTGAACTTGAACTTTGGTGTTCATGGCCTTGAAGACTTGGAAAAAAGGAGCCAAAGCTTCAGGTATACCCAAGATGGAGAGTCTAACAGATCTTCTAGCATAAGGATTGGATGTCACCAAAGGCTATTCCTGTAGTGAAAGCATGGATTTAGAAATACCTCCAACATCCTCCTGGACACTGCGAGGAAAATCTGTCTCAGACCTTGCAATTGAGAGGATACGATGTGTGTGAGTGTGTGTATGCGTGTGCACACATGTGCCAGGAATCGCCACAGAACATTCAAACTGCAAGCTGTCCATGACACAGTTTATAGCGAAAAAAAAAAATCCCACACTATCTGGGTGGTCTGAATACCCCAAGTGGAGAATGGGACTAGCGTCAGCCCAGGATAGAGAAATGCCTCCGGCACCTGGCAGAGGCAACAGGAATCTTCTATAGAGGAAGCCAAACTGATCCCAGACTTCAAAGTATTCCCTCAAATAAAATGCCAGGGAAAATGATCAGGTTAGAGTTAAGTGACAGAGGGAGAGGGGGCGAGAGGGAGGGAGGGAGGTAAGGAAGGAAGGAAGACACAAACACACATGGAATATGACACTAAGAACTGAGAGCAGGAAGCAGCAGGAGCTGGGACAAACCCTCCAGAACCGCAGATCCTGGGATCGTAAGATGAAGTCTATAAAAGAGCTACGTGTAAACGTTTGGCGAAAATCCACGCATGACAACACATACAAGAAAAAGAAACTATAAAAGTGACCAAGCAATTTTCAAAAGAAACCAAAAGAACCCACTGGACAAAAAAGAACTCAATGGACAGATTTACTAGAAAAATGGCAGGTGCAGAGAAGGAGTAAACTGGAAGACTGATCTGAAAAACATTTCCAAATTGCAATGTAGACAAAGAGAAAATAGGAAAGAGGAAGCAGAGACATGGAGGATAGATCAAGAACTGTAACAAACAGCAATTACAGTCCCCAAAGAGGATGGGGCATTGGCAACATCTGAAGAGACAGGACTAAAGGCGCCTGGCTGGCTCAGGAGGGGGAGCATGTGACTCTTGATCTCGGGGTTGTGAGTCCATTGGGTGTAGAGATTACTTAAATAAATAAATATTAAAAAAAATGAAGAGACAGGACTGAACATCATTAGGACTGCGAAATACCAATACACAGACAAGAAATCCAAGGTATCCCCAGGAAAAGCTATCTAGATAGGTAGGTAGGTAGGTAGATAGATAGACAGATAGATGGATGATAGAAGATGGATAGATAGATTTTATATATATATATATATATATATATATATATATATCCTTCACTGTGAAATTGCAGAGCACCAAAGACAAAGAGAATATCTTAAGAGCAGTAAGACACAAAAGACAGATTATTTTTAAAGGACTGACAGACAACTCACTACTCACTGGCATTAATAGAAACCAAAAGACAATGTGGAATATCTTCAATGTGCTGAGAGAAAATGATGGTCGTTTTCAATCCCATTTCCATAATTAAAAGTCACTTTCAGGTAAACAAAAACTGAGAGAATTTGGTACCAACAAACCTTCACTCCCGGCAGTAGAAAAATTAGTTCTGATGTAAGGTATGAGGAGCAAGAGGGAATGAAGCACATACAAAGTGAAAAACGGGTAGAATATTGACTATATAAAACCATACATGAAGCAACCATAGGGGTTCTTAGGTGGCTCAGTTGGATGAAGGTCGTACTCTTGATTTTAGCTCAGGTCATGATTCCAAGGTTGTGGGACTAAGTCCTGCATCAGGCTCTGTGCTGAGTGTGGAGCCTGCTTAAGACTCTCTCTCTCTCTCCCTCTGCCCCTCTCCCCCATCCATGCTCTCTCTCTAAAAACATAAAAATATAAAATTAATAAAGTAACAATAATAGGAGGCATAGAATTACAAAAGGAAAATTGATAGAAAAACACAGAAATAATAGCATAGAAGTCAAGAACATATGAATGGAAGTTGTAAGGTTTTTATATTTTTCAGAAGAGTAAAATTATTGAGGAACTTTGATTTTGGTAAGTGATTTTGCTGTTTCTAGAGGAACCACTTACAGAACAGAAACAGAGTTCTGAAGCCAGTGGAAGGACAAGAATGAAAATGGGAAAAACAACAAAGCAATCTAGAAGAGGGCATGAAAGAATAGAAAGAAATGGAATTTGTGGGAAAAACATAAAGTTAAGAACATGGCAGCTACAAACCTGAAAATATTAATAATTATAACAAATATAAATAAATTAAACACTTCCCCTAAAATACAGAGCTTGTCAGAATGGATACTTATTTTATTTCTATATATTTTTAGTTTCATTTTTTATTTTGATGGGGGTGAGGGGCAGAGAAAGAGGGAGAGAGAGAATCCCAAGCTGGCTCCGCACTGTCAGCCCAGAGCCCCACACAGGGCTTGATCTCACGAACAGTGAGATCATGACCTGAGCAGAGCTCAAGAGTCAGTCACTTAACCAACTGAGCCCAGGTGCCCTGCACATATATATATATTTTTTAACTAATCCCATGCTGCTCCTAAGAAATGTATTTGTTTTTTTATTTTTTCCATGAGGAATCTATCTTAAGCAAGAGCATACAGAATTTGAAAGTGAAAGGATGAAAAAAAGATGCACTAAGAAAAGGTATATAGGATTGAGCTATCTTAAAGTTAAGCAGAATAAACTCAAGGCAAAAAAGTATTCTATGGGGCGCCTGGGTGGCTCAGTCGGTTAAGCCTCTGACTTCGGCTCAGGTCAGATCTCACGTTCATGGTTCAAGCCCCGCGTCAGGCTCTGTGCATTAGCTGTGCTGACAGCTCAGAGCCTGGAGCCTGCTTCCGGTTCTGTGTCTCCTTCTCTCTCTGCCCCTCCCCCTATCATGTTCTGTCTCTCTCTGTATCAAAAATAAATAAAACATTAAAAAAATTTAAAAAAGTATTCTATGGACAAGAAGAGTTAAGCAGTTCAGTTAAACAAGAAGATGTGTTAATGTTAAATTGATACACTCAATAACTTTCCAAATCTATTAAGCCAAAACAGACAATGCTAAGAGTAATAAACAAATGAGCAATCATAATGGGACAGTATACTCACCTTTTCCATTAACTGGTGGAACAGTAAAAAATCATCAGTAAGGAGAGAGGAGATTTGAATAACCCAGTGGACATTATGTCGGTTCAGGAACTAGATCCCAAGATGGGATCAGATGTGCCAGGGGTTTAGTGGGGACACCGCCTGGGAAGGAGGAGGGGAAGGAGCAGTGGTCGGCAGGAGGGCTTTCTGACCACATTGCAGATCTGAAAGGAGTGGGAGAAAGAGAAATAAATAGGGGGCGTTTCAGATTACAGTGTGGGTCTACAAATGTGTTGGCTGGACTTGTGGGGTGGCCCTGAGCCAAAGTTGCCCATTAGGGGAATGGACCCGCTTTAACACCTCTGACCCATTCTGTTATTGGCTGGGAAGAGCCTGGGGGAAGAGTGGTCTCTGCACAAACAGTGTTGGTGGATCCAGAGGCATCGGCTCCAGTCAACTATGCTTCCCTCAGCGGGAGGGCTGAGTGGCACGGGTTCACATCCACCACAGATGAATTCAGAACACCACTCCCCCAAAGTGCAAAAACACAATTGTTTTAAATATACACAGAACATTCAGAAAAATGGACTTACAGGGACACCTGGGTAGCTCAGTCAGTTGAGCATCAACTCTTGATTTCAGCTCAAGTCATGGTCCTGGGATCGTGGGATCAAGTCCAACATTGAGCTCTGTGCTGAGTGTGGAGCATGCTTAAGATTCTCTCTCTCTCTCTCTCTCTCTCTCTCTCTCTCTCTCTCTCTCTCTCTCCTCTCTCCTCTCCTCTCTTCTCCCTGCCTCTGACCCTCTCCCCCATACATGCTCTCTCTAAAAAATCCTTTAAAAAAATGTACTATATACTGGGTCATGAAGTAAATCTCAACATATTATGTTAAAAAAAAAAAAAAGAAAACCAACATTGCCAACATTGGGTTAAGTCTCCATTTTATGAAGTTAGAAATGGATCAGCAAAACAATCTCAAGAAAGGTAGGAAAGGAAATAATTAAGGCAAGAGTAGGAATTAATGAAATAGAAAATAAACACAGCAGACAAAATTAACGCAGCCAAATGTTGATCGTCTGAAAAGACTAATAAAAGTGATTGACCGAGAAATAAAGAGAAAAGCATAAACAATATTTGGACTGAAACAGTGACATAAATACAGAGATTACAGACATTGAAACAAAATATGAGGACACTGTTGAAAATTTTTATGTCACTACATTTGAAATCTTTTATGAGACAGGCACATTCTCCGGAAAGTCTAACTGATTCAAGAAATAGAAACCCTGAGCAATTCTATAACCATGAAGGAAATTGAATTTGTAGATTTAAACCTTCCGACATATTAGACTGCAGACCCTGATGACATTGGTAGTGTGTTCCAGACATTCAAAAAATAAATAATTACAATCTCATATAGAGCTATTTCAGAGAATTTAAAAAGAGCTCCCATTCCCTCAATTAATTTTATGAATCGAGCATTAACTTGATACCCAAACCGGAAAGTATTAGAAAGGAAATATTCAGGAAATCCCTCTCATGAATGTAAATTCAAAAATCATAAGCAAAATATGAGCAATGTGAATCAAAATATAGGAAAAAAGATAACGCATTATAAGGAAAGTAACATAATAAAGGAGAAAAACCATGTGATCATGGGCTCTAAGTGCAGAAGAAGCAGTTGATAAAATTTAGCATCCATTCTTTTTTTTTTTTAAATAAAGCTATTTATTTAAGTAATCTCCATACCCAAGGTGGGGCTGGAGCTCATGACCCTGAGATCAAGAGCCACTCACTCTT
Organism: Suricata suricatta; assembly: GCF_006229205.1. NCBI lineage: Eukaryota > Metazoa > Chordata > Mammalia > Carnivora > Herpestidae > Suricata > Suricata suricatta. The sequence continues at coordinate 27,809,715 of NC_043716.1, forward strand.
CCAACTGAGCCAGCCAGGTTTCCTCAAAATCTATTCTTGATCAAAATAATAAATAAAACGGAGCATCTGAGTGGCTCAGTTGATTAAGTGTTTAACTTCAGCTCAGATCATGATCTCATGGTTCAAGTCCTGAGTCGGGCTCTGTGCTGACAGTGCAGAGCCTGGAGCCTATTTCAGATTCTGTGTCTCCCTCTCTCTGTGCCTCTCCTGCTCACACACTTTCTCTCTCAAAAATAAATAAACATTAAAACAAATTTTTTAGGGGCACCTGGGTGGCTCAGTCGTTCGGGTGTCTGACTTCAGCTCATGTCATTATCTCGCAGTTCATGAGTTTGAGCTCCACGTCAGGCTCTGTGCCAATAGCTCAGAGGAACCTGGATGCTGCTTCAGGTTCTTTGTCTCCCTCTCTCCTCTGCTTGTGCTATCTCTCTCTCTCTCAAAAATAAAGATTTTTAAAAATTTTTTAATTTTTAAAGAAAACTCTGAGAAACTCAGAATAGAAACCTTCATAAAATGATAAAGGCGGTTTACCAAGCCTGCTGTAGTAGAGGTCCTAACTAACGTAATAAGGCAAGAAAAGAAATTAGTGAGTGGTATTGTAAAGGAAGAAGCCATCAATATTTCTAGACAACATGGTCGTGTACATAGAAAATCCAAAAAAGTTTACATACTATCAGAGTTAATGAGTCAGCTTAATAAAACTGCTAGATACAAAGTAAATCTTGCAAAAACCAATTGAATTTCTATACTCTATCCATAAGCAAGTTGAAATGAAATTTTAAAAGACCATATTTACAATAGCATCAGAAAACATAAAAAATCTAGGAATGACTCATCATGAGCCGTGCAAGACTTCTACACAGAAACTACAAAACTATTCATCAATATTAAAGAAATCTACGTTGTGGAAGGTTACATCATGTCCATAGGTTGAAAGACTCAAGTTAGTAAAGATATCAATTCTCTTCAAGGTGATCTATAGAATCAATTTAATGCCAATCAAAATCACATCAGGATCTTTAAGTTTCCATTTTCAATGTTTTGTTGCTAAACTTATAGATACACAATTGCATTTTGTATATTGAACTTGTATTCTATGACCTTACTGAACTCATATATTATGTCTGGTCATATTTTTGTACATTCCTTAAGATCTTCTACATAGATAATCTTGTTATCAGAGAATAAAGACAGTTTTTAAAAATTTATTTATTTAGAGAGAGAGAGCACAAGTGGGGGAGGGACAGAGAGAGAAGGAGGGAGAAAGAATCCTAAGCAGGCTCTGCACTATCAGAATGAAGCCCAACACAGGGCTCAAAGTCACAAACTGCAAGATCATGACCTGAGCCAAAACCAACAGTTGGATACTTAGCCAACTGAGCCACCCAGGCACCACTGAATAAAGACAGTTTGATTTCTGGGCTCCTGGGTGGCTCAGTCAGTTAAGTGGGTGACTTCAGCTCAGGTCATGATCTTGCAGTTCCTGAGTTTGAGCCCCAAGTCAGGATCTGAGCTGTCAGCACAGAGCCTGGAGCCTGCTTCAGATTCTGTGTCTCCTCTCTCTGCTCCTCCCCTGCTCTCGCTCTCTCTCTCTCTTTCTCCCCCTCCCTCTCTCTCTCTCTCAAAAATAAACATTAAAGAAAAAAAAGACAGCTTGATTTCTTCCTTTCCAATCTGTATGCCTTCTATTTTTCTCTCACCTTACTCTCCTGCCTCCAAAATGGTAAATACAATTGGTAAGAGTGGACACACTTGCCTTGTTCACAGTCTTTTAGGAGGAAAGGCCTCCAACATCTCACTATTAGGTGTAATATTAACTGTAGATTTTTTTTGAAGACCACTTTTACCAGGTGAAATAAATTCTTTTTCTTTTTCTTTTTAGAGAGGGAGCCAGCACACAAGCAGGGGGTAGGGGGAGAGAGAGAGAAATTTTTTTAATTTTTAAAAATTGTTGGGGCGCCTGGGTGGCTCAGTCGGTTAAGCCTCCGACTTCGGCTCAGGTCAGATCTCATGTCCGTGGGTTCGAGCCCCGCGTCGGGCTCTGTGCTGACAGCTAGCTCAGAGCCTGGAGCCTGATTCCAGTTCTGTGTCTCCTTCTCTCTCTGCCCCTCCCCCTCTCATGCTCTGTCTTTCTCTGTATCAAAAATAAATAAAACATTTAAAAAAATTGTTTATTCACTTTTGAGAGAGGAGTGGGGAGGGGCAGATAGAGAGGGAGACACAGAATCCAAAACAGGCTCCAGGCTCTGAGCCGTGAGCCCAGAGCCCAATGTGGGGCTTGAACCCACAAGCAATGAGAGCATGACCTGAGCCAAAGTCAGATGCTCAACTGACTGAGCCACCCAAGCGCCCCAAGAGAGAGAGATTCTTAAGCAGGCATGACGCTCAGAGAGAATCTTAAGCAGGAGGCTGACATCAGCTTGATCCCACCACCCCGGGATCATGACCTGAGCCAAAATCAAGAGCCAGAGGCTCAACCGGCTGAGTTGCCCATGTGTCCCTGAGTTCTTTTTTATTCCAAGTTTGCTGACAGTTTATATCATAAATGGACATTGGGTTTTATGAAATGTTTCTTCTATTTAGCTGATCAATGGCTTTTCTTTTTTACTGTGTTACTATGAATTCCAGTGATTTTTGAAGGTTAAACTAATCCTATAGTCTCAGGATGAACCCCACTTGATCTCATGATGTATTATCCTTCTTGCATGTTGCTGGATTCAATTTGCTAAATATTTGTTAAGGGTTTTTACTTCTATGGTCCTGAGGAATATTGGTCTGTAGTTTCCTTTCTCGCAGTGTTTCTATCAGGTTTTGGTAGCTTAGTAATGCTGGCCTCATAAAATGAGTCAGGAAGAATTCCCTCATCTTCTATTTTTTGAAAGAGATGGTGCATATTTGTATTATTTCTTCCTACGTGTTTGAATTTATCATTGAAAATATCTAGGACTAGTGTTTTCTTTATGAGAAAATTTTAAGTGCACTCTTTTTCTTTTTTTAAGCTTTTATTTTTAAGTAATCTCTCCACCAAACATGGGGCTCGAACCTGCAAACCCAAGTCTCACGCTCTTCCCACTGAACCAGCCAGGCGCCTTTAAGTTCACATTTCTTTAATCGATTTAGAGCTATTCAGATTATCTATTTCTTCTTGATTGTGCTTTGGCTATTCATGTTAAGAAATTTGTGCATTTCATTTAAGTACTTGAATTTATTGGCATAGAGTTGGCATAATATTCTATTATCCTTTAATGTCTGCAGGATGATCTCTTTTACTCCTGATACTCCTTTATTCCTGATGTTAATAATTTATGTGTTCTTCCTCTTTTGTTTTCCTTCATTAGTCTGGCTAGTTTACCAATTTTATTGATCTTCTCTAAGAACCAGCTTTTGGTTTCATTGATTTTCCCCTATTCTTTTTTATGTTGTCTATCAGCAATTTCTGGTCTAATTATTATTATTTCCTTCTTTCTGCTTACATTGGATTTTATGTTTTTAGCACATATAGCTGGTAAAGGACAAATATCTAGGCTATATAAATAACTGTTATGAATTTGTAAGAAAACAAATAATGAATGCCCCCTTCCAAGCAAAGGGCTTGAAATCTATGGACTTTACACAAGAGAAATGTAAATAACCAATAAACATATGAAAAGTGGCTCAACCTCTGATGAAAAGGTCCCATTACATGCATGGTGATTGGCAAAATGAAGTCTGATAATTACAACTGCAGAAAGGATTGGTCAACGGGATCACTCATTACTCAACCACCACAGAGGGGAGTGGGAATTTTTCAAAGCACTTTGGGAAAAGTTCACAATCAAGTAACATCAAATATGTACCTGCCTTACAACCCAATAATTCCACTCTAACGTAGAAATCCTAGAGAAGCTTCCCCAAACAGATGTCGGAAAAACTGTAAAGTAACAGTCAAGTGCCCATTAACACTAGAATATACAGAATTATAACAAAATACCATAGAGCACTGAGGGGGAATGGAGTACAGCTTCATTTATCAACATAGAAGAATCTGGAAATACAGTGTTGAAGTAAAAAGATGCCAAACAGAAATGATTTCATACAGTATAATCTGATGTCTATACAGTTTTTTAAAAAGATTAAACTATATTATTGGGGGATGGATAAATCATTTATAACAATATAAAGTAAAACAAGAAAATTATTATCCCAAGACATTAGGGGGCGCCTGGGTGGCTCAGTCAATTAAGTATCCTACTTAGGCTCAGGTCGTGATCTCACGGTTCGTGAGTTCAAGCCCCGCGTTGGGCTCTGTCCTGACAGACTACTGGAACCTGCTTCAGATTGTGTGTGTGTGTGTGTGTGTGTGTGTGTGTGTGTGTGTGTGTGTGTGTCTTCCTCTACCCCACTCACACCCTGCCTCTCTCTCACATAAATAAATAAACATTTAAAAAATTTTTAATTAGGATAATGGGTATCTCTGTTAAATAGAGGGGATTGCAATTGGGGAAGGGCACCGATTTCAATCTTGACCTTGTTGCTGGTCATTTGGGTCTCACGTCATTATGGTTCTTTAGCACATGTATGTACTGGCATGTTGTAAAGGCTCATTTGTGTGTATGACACATTTCAAGATAATAGAATAAAATTAACCTAATTAATAAATTTAACTATGTATACTTTCTTTATGACCAGAGATAATATGCTGATTTCAAGGTTTTGTGTGTCCTTTTTCATCCATTTATTTATTCCACAGAGATTTGTCACATATTTACTATGTGCTAGGCATTATACTAGATGCCAGAAATATAGATATTACTTTATTATCTATTAGGGAGTTTTAATTAAAAAATAGTAATAATTGATATTATTGAAATTTAACTGTTTACTGTTTGTATCAAGTGCTTTACATAGGTTACTTGATTTAATCTTCTGACATCCTTGTGTATAGGCTACTGTTTCCCTGATTTTAAAAATGAGGAAGTCACACAGCAACGTTTAATAACTTGCCCAAGCTGGAAGAGCTCAGATTTGCTCTTAAGAAATGTAGGTTTTTCTGCTCAACCTCCGGTTCCTCTCCCCCAGTGACAACACTTTGTTTTCTCTGGGTAGTCTCTTCCCTTCTCACATTTGGTCCTGCGGGTCAGGTGGAGCTATCTGGTCCTGGATTTAAAGACTGAGGGAATAACAGAGAAATGGCCATTTATCATATTCCAACCTCCTGGATACAGTAGTTGGTTTAGGCATCAGCCCAAAGAGAGAATTTAGAGACTGAGTCCTGAATCCTTGATGTAAACCCCTGGATCCAGCCATGCCTGAAGCTTTCCCCAATGTCTGGTCTTTTTAGTTACATGAGCCTCAAGTTGGATTTTCTCATACTTGCAAAAAGGAGTCCTAGCTAATACAAAGACACAGAAAAATAATTCCATGACGATTGTACCTGCTGCGTGATGAGGATTAAAATTAATATGCGTGTTAACGATGAACTTAGATGTACTCAGGATGCAGGCAGGTGAGGTGTTTTTTACTTTTCTCCCTTTCCCATTCTAGGTCTGAAGCAAATCTCAGGGAAGATAAATTAACAGTAAGAGAGAAAGTCATGGATTACCTTGATGATGTCTCCACAGCCCAAGCCAGTCCTCCTTCACAGGGAAGACGAGGTGCAGATGTACCCAGTGTCATGAAAGATTATCACAAAAGACCAGATCTCAGGGATGACAATCACAACCACAAGAGTAATTTAGCTCCTGAGATACATTTCATTACAGCTCCATGAAGCCCTTGACAGCAGAATTAAATCTGACATCACTCCTTGGGTTGACAAACACTGTTGCGGTCTCCTGGGGGAGTGAGCTCAGAGACTTGAGGTCTCTCTCTCCCTGAGGGTTGGAGTCACCTTCTTCCATTTGGCTAATGGTACCTCAGTCAGCTCTGCAAGCGACTGAGCCTCTAGAAGACCCTCATCATGAGAGACTAAGGCAGCCCTTGGAGAAAATGGAGCTCAGGCAAGCCATGAGCTCAACTCCATCCTTGGGTTTAACTGCTTGGCATCTCGTCTTTGGCCTCATCCCCAACGAGGTTCAGAAAGAACTTTACCCTCTTACCTCTCCAGTGAAAGTCAGACTGCAGAATCAGCGTATTAAGTCAATTAGACCCCTAACATCCTTTTGAAAGGAGTGTAAAAACATGGCTTTCATATCATTCGAAAGTCGTATACTTTTCCCTCTGCGGCGGCAGGCGAGGACAATTGGCCACTTTCAGGCAGCAGAGGCATAAGAGCATTATCATTCACGACAGACGCGAGCCGTATGTAAATAACCACAGTGTTTAGCACCCTGGCGCGTGGTCGGTTCACCTTCTTCCACAACTGAAAGTGACCATTACACTCAGCGTTTGTTCCGCTGAGCAAGGTGAGGTCATTTCCCCTCCAGAGACGGAGACCAAAAAAAAAGTTTTATCTTCCTGATAAATGGTAAGCTGTAATAAAACAGAATTTAGGACTTTGGTGAATAATTCATGTTTATCTAAATGAAAAAAATAATGACATTCATTATATTTCATCTCTCACTGAGTTCTAGAAACTGACTTCCTGGTCTAAAGCTTCGAGAAATCCACTGCAGATGGCCTGAGGATTCTCCCTTCAGGGCTCTTCGCATTACCTCCACCCTCCTCACAACGTTCCCTTTGCCCACTGCCGCCCCCCCCCCCCCCCCC
>NC_043716.1:27816501-27820719 GCF_006229205.1 Suricata suricatta
CCCCCCCCCCCCCCCCGCTTAAGGGAATGGGCATGACGGATGGAAGGTCAAGGGCTTGAAGAGTCTGTTCTGGCAGTGGTGCCCCTGGGGTGGGGGCTTCGAGCTGACAACATGGGCTTCCCCGGGGTCCTCCAGACCCCCGCCCCCAAATCCTTTGACCCAGGTAGCAGATCTCTCTGCCGTCTCAGCCATGTACCCAGCAGTGTTCTCTCCCCCCGTTTCTGCCCAGGTCTCGTTTCCTGCAGGAAACTCTCACCCCGCCTCGAGGTATTTAGAACGGCAAGCTTTTGACTTCCATAGCAGTACAGTGATTTCCCAACAAGGCTCTGCTGCCATGGCTGCCAGCAGCCGGCCACACTGCTTTCCCCTGGAATGGGGGTCAGGATTCTAATCCCTTCGTCCTAACCACAAGTAGCATATACCGGACTCTTCCAGTGTCTGTTCTGAGATGCTCTCATTGGACTTGAGGTAAGCGTCCCCTGCCTTTTCCTCAAGAGGAGAGTGAGATTCACATCACACCCAGCTCTCTCTAAAGAAATCCCAATATCCGGCCTTTTCATCGGCCAGTCCCCCAGCGCCTACCCTTTTTTCTTTAAATTCTACTACCTTCTTAAAAAAAAAAAAAAAAAAAGTGAAACAACTGACAACATTGAAATACGCAGGTAGCAACATTCACCTTTTTAGTGTAAAATTCTAAGAGTTTTAAGAAAGGAATATAACAGAATATACTGTAACCATTAAATTCATCTCCCTTTGCAATCAGCTGCTTCCCTCAGCCCAGCCTGTGGCCACCACTGATCTGTTATGTGTCCCTAAATGTTAGCCTCTTCCAGAATGTCATCTACATGGATTCATGCAAACACAGTGTTTTTGAGATTCATCCTTGTTGTCCTGAGGATTAGTAATTTGTTCCTTTTCATCGCGGTGGCAGCTTCTGCAGTAGGGACGCGCCACAGTGTGGTTATCCTTTCACTCATCGAAGGGCTTTGGGTTGTTTCCAAGTGTTGGCAATTACGCATAAAGCCACTATTCACGTTCATGGACAGGTTTTGTGTGAACATGCGTCATTTCCCTTGGGTAAATACCTAGGAGTGGGATTGTGGGATTGTGGGGTTGTATTATAAGAAACTGTCAGGAGCGCCTGGGTGGCTCAGTCAGTTAAATGACTGACTTCGCCTCAAGTCATGATCTCACGGTTCATGAGTTTGAGCCCCACGTCGGGCTCTGTGCTAACATGTCAGAGCCTGGAACCTGCTTCGGATTCTGTGTCGCCCTCTCTGTCTGCCCCTCCCGTACTCATGCTCTGTCTCTCTCCGTCTCTCAGAAATAAATGTTAAAAAAAATCTTTTTTAAAGAAAAAAGAAGAAACTGTCAAACTGGCTCCCACAGCAGCTGTGCCATTCTGCACTATCCCTGGCCCCATGCGGAAGTGCCAGCTGCCCTATATCTCTGTCAGCACTTGGTGTTGCCAACTTACCTTAAAATGTATCCATTTGAATAGGTGTATGGTGGTATCTCATAGTTTTAATTTGTGTTTTCAATAACTAATGATTTTGAGCATCTTTTCACTTTTTTTTTAATGTTTATTTTTGAGAGAGAGAGACAGAGACACACAGAGAGAGACAGAGCATGAGTTGGGAAGGGGCATAGGGAGGGAGACACAGAATCCAAAGCAGGCTCCAGGCTCTGAGCTGTCAGCACAGAGCCTGACAAAGGGCTTGAATCCATGAACTGCGAGATCATGACCTGAGCCAAAGTCAGATGCTTAACTGACTGAGCCACTCAGGTGCCCCTCTTTTCACGTGCTTATTTGCCATCCATATATCATGTTTGATGAAGCATCAATTCAAATCTTTGCCTATTTTTTAATTGGGTTGTTTGTTTTCTTATTATGGAGTTTTGATAATTCTTTAATATATTCTGATCAGAAAGGTTTGGCTAATATCTTCTCCAAGACTGTGGCTTGTCTTTTCACTCTCTCTTTTTTTTTTTTTAACATGTTGTAAATGATTTATTTTTAGTAAGATTGAAATCTCCTCTAGTAATAAGTAACTGGAAGACCTGGAAAATCTCTTCAGCCACCAGCTGATTGCTTTAGATATTATAAGATGACCACTTAAATATTTCCATTTGTACATCTGTTAAGAATTTGAGAATCAGGGTGCTCCTGGATGGCTCAGTCAGTTAAGCGACTGACTTTGGCTCAGGTCATGATCTTGCAGTTCATGAGTTCGAGCCCCATGTTGGGCTCTGGGCTGACAGTGCAGAGCCTGCTTTGGATTCCGTGTCTCCCTCTCTCTCTGCCATCCACTGCTCACTCTCTGTCTCTCAAAAATAAATAAATGTTAAAAAATTTTTTTTAACGAATTTGAGAATCAGTAACAATTTGGTGTTTTTATTTATTTTTTTATTTGGTTGCATGTGTTTCAATTTTTTTTTCAGTTTTATTGAGCTATAAGTGGCAAACATTACTGAGTTTAAAATGCACAGCAAGATGGTTTGACTTACCTACGTCGTGAAATGATTATTGCTAGAGGTTTGTTAGCATCCATCATGTCCTCCAGATATAGTTTTTAAAAAGCAAAAAGTGAAACTCTTTTGTCTCCTTGTGATGAGAATTCTTAGGATAACTCTCTTACCGACTCTCCTATACATCATACAGGGCTTCTCACTACAGTCGTCATGCTCACGTTGCATTCCTAGTATTTCATTCTCTTAACGGTATCTCTCAAAGAGCAGAAGCGTTCCACTGTGATGAAGTCAAAAACATCGACTTTTTCTTTTAAGGATCGTGCTTTCAGTTTTGTAACTACAGAATCTTTGCCTAACCCAAGATCACAATGATTTCCTCCTCCATTTTCCTCTAGAAGTTTTACAGCGTTGGGTTTTACATTGAAAGCACGTCTATTAGCCATTTGGTGTTAATTTTTACATATGGCACAGGTGTTCACTTTTCCATATACATGTCACCTCGTTTGTGCACCATTTATTGTTGGATTGTCTTTTCTCCATTGACTGAACTGTGCCTTTGCCAGATATCAATTGATCATATATTTATGGGTCTATTTCTGGATTCTCCATTTGGTTTCATTGATCTGTGTATATCCTTTTGACAATACCATAGTTTCTTGGTTACCTTGGCTTTATAGGAAGCCTTCAAATCAGTTACTGTGAATCTTCCAATTTTGTTCTTTTTAAAAATTCTCTTTGGGTTTGAGCCCCGCGTCAGGCTCTGTGCTGACCTCTAGCTCAGAGCCTGGAGTCTGCTTCCAATTCTGTGTCTCCCTCTCTCTCTGCCCCTCCCCCTCTCATGCTCTGTCTCTCTCTATATCAAAAATAACTAAAACATTAAAAAAAATTAAAAAAATAATAAAAATTCTCTTGACTACTCTAGATTTATTGTCTTTTCATATAAATTTTAAAATCCATTTGTCAACTTCTTTTTTATTAAAAATTTTATTTTTGGGGAGCCTGGGTGGCTCAGTCAGTTAAGCCTCCGACTTCAGCTCAGGTCAGACCTCACGTTCATGGGTTCGAGCCCCACATCGGGCTCTGTGCTGACAGCTAGCTCAGAGCCTGGAGCCCGCTTCAGATTCTGTGTCTCCCTCTCTCTCTGACCTTCCTCCTCTCATGCTCTGTCTCTCTGTATCTAAAATAAATAAAACAGAGGGTGGAGCCAAGATGGCGGAGAGGAAGGGAGCTCTGTAAACTCCGACCGCACCATTTATCGAACTGAGAAGGATATTACGTTCATCTGCGAGAGTGGAAGGAGAAAATACGAACTCCAGAAGGAATAGAACCTCAAGGATATCTGAGTGAGTGGGGGCAAATGGGGGAGATCCGAGGACGGGCCAGCCTGGGACGGGCAGGGGAGGTAAGATCCCCAGCCCTACGTGGTGCAAGCGCGCAGCGCCTGAGAGACAAAGGGAAGAGACAGAGTCGGAACGTGCTCATAGAACTGTCTCTGGGGAAGAGGTATAGAACGCTTGGCCGCGCTTGGAGACAGAAACCCACTCCATAGATAACTGCTGGGTAGCCAGAATCCCGAAATGGGGTGGCACAAGAGAAGGAATAGCCTCCAGCCCTAAGCCATCTCGGCAGGGAATCAGAGGCGCCTGTGGCTGTGAGAAGCAGCTGCGCTGGGGAGGCGCGCTCCCCTGCGGGAAGTGGCCGGAGCGGCGACTGCGCCAGGCGCGAGCAATTCGAACTTGGTTTTGG